>NW_028082191.1:0-331853 GCF_014824575.4 Sturnira hondurensis
TTGTTTATTCTTTTCTTTATATTTCTTGTTCTAGAGGACATATCAGTAAAAATGTTCCTGCGTGAAATATCTGATATTTTCCTGCCAATATTCCCCTTTAGGACTTTAATGGTGTCCCAACTTATATTTAAGTCTTTTATCCACCTTGAATTTATTTTGGTGTATGGTGTAAGTTGGTACTTGAGTTTCATCGTTTTGCAGGTAGCTGTCCAGTTCTCCCAACACCATTTGTTGAAGAGGCTATCTTTACCCCATTTTATGTTACTGCCCCCTTTGTTGAATATTAATTGACTATACAGACTTAGGTTTATTTCTGGATTCTATGTTCTGTTCCATTGGTCTTTGTGCCTCTTTTTATGCCAGTACCAGGCTGTTTTGATTACAGGGGCCTTGTAATACAGTTTGATATCTGGTATTGTGATCCCTCCTACTTTGTTCTTCTTTCTCAACAAAGCAGTTGCTATTTGGGATTATTTATGGTTCCATACAAATTTTTGAAGTGTTTGTTCTATGTCTGTGAAATATGCCATTGGTATTTTAATAGGTATTGCATGGAATCTGTAAATTGCTTTGGGTAGTATGGACATTTGATGATGTTAATTCTTCCAATCCATGAACATGGTATATGTTTCCATTTGTTTGTGTCTTCCTTGATTTCTTTCTTCAGTGTTGTGTAGTTTTCTGCATACAGGTCTTTTGCCTCCATGGTTAGGTTTATTCCTAGGTATTTTATTTTTGTTTTTGCTATATTGAATGGAATTTTTTTCTTGATTTCTGCTTCTGCTAATTCATTGTTAGTATACAAAGATGCCTGTGATTTCTGGATATTGACTTTGTAACCCGCTGTTTTGCCAAATTCATTTATTAGTTCGAGCAGTTTTTAGGTAGAGTTTATAGGATTTTCCGTGTATACTATCATGTCATCTGCAAACAATGATAGTTTTGTTTCCTCCTTTCCAATTTGAATAATTTTTCTTTCATTTTCTGGCCTGATTGCTGAGGATAAAACTTCCAATACTATATTAAAAAGAAGTGGTGAAAGTGGGGAACTTTGTCTTATTCCTGATCGTAGTGTAAAAGATTTTAGTTTTTGCCCCTTGAGTATGATGTTGGCTGTGGGTCTTTCATATGGCTGTGGCATTTATTATATTGAGGAATGCTCCCTCTATTCCCACTTTGTTGAGTACCTTTACAATAAATAAGTGTTATACCTTATCAAAAGCTTTTTCTGCATCTATTGATATGACAATGTGGTTTTTGTCATTGCTTTTGTTTATGTGGTGTATTACATTTACTGATTTGTGGATATTGAACCATCCTTGCATACCTGGGATGAATCCCACTTGGCCGTGGTGTATGATCTTTTTTATCTATTGTTCAATGCGATTTTCCAATATTTTGTTGAGGATTTTAGCGTCTATGTTCATCAGCAATATTGGCCTGAAGTTTTATTTCTTTGTTGTGTCTCCATCTGGCTTTGGAATTAGGATGATGCTGGCTTCATAAAAAGAGTTTGGGAGGTATTCATCATTTTGAATTTTTGCAAAAAAATATTGGTCTGTTCAGGCTTTCTACTTCTTCTTCATTGAGTTTTGGAAGACTATAGTTTTATAGAAATTTGTCCATTTCACCAACGTTTTCAAATTTCTTGGCATAGAGTTCTTCATAGTAATTTCTTACAGTCCCTTCTATTTCTGTGGTATCAGTTGTAATATCTCCTCTTTCATTTCTGATTGTGTTTATTTGGGTCCTCTCTCTTCTTTTCTTAATGAGCCTACTTAAAGGCTTGTCTATTTTGTTTCTCTTTTCAAAAAAGCAACTCTTGGATTCATTGATCCTTAAAATTTTGCTTTTAGTCTCTATGTCATTTAATTCTGCTCTGATCTTGCTTATTTCCTTCCTTCTACTTGCTCTGGGCTGTCTTTGTTGTTGTTCCCCAAGTTCTTGCAGGCGTCGGGTTAGGTTGTTTGTTTGAAATATTTCTATCTTCTTTAGGTAAGTCTGCATTGCTATGAAATTCCCTCTCAGGACTGCCTTTGCTGTGTCCCATAAGTTTTGGGTTGTTGTGAGTTCATTTTCATGTGTTTCCAGAAACTTTTTGATTTCTTCCCTAATTTCAATCTTGACCCATTTGTTGTTTAATAGCATACCATTCAGTCTCCATGATTTTGGGTGTTTTGGGTTTTTTCCTTTGGGGTTGGTTTCTAATTTCAGTCCCTTGTGGTCAGAGAAAATGCTTGGTATGATTTCAATTTTCTTGAATTAGTTAAGGCTCATTTTGTGTCCTATCATGTGGTCTATCTTTGAAAATGTTCCATATGCATTTGAAAAGAATGTGTATTTAGCTTCTTTGGGATGAAGGGCTCTATATATATCAGTCAAGTCCATTTCATCTAAGTTGTTGTTTAGTGCAGCTATATCTTTGTTGATATTTTGTTTTGAAGATCTGTTCATTTTTGACAGCAGGGTTTTAAAATCCCCTACTATAATTGTGTTGCTGTCAATATCTTTCTTAGTTCTCCAAGATTTTCTTTATAGACTTGGATGCTCCTATTTTCAGTGCATATCTCTTTACGGTGTTAATGTCTTCTTGGTGGATTCTGCCCTTCAGTATTATGAAGGAATCTTCTGGGTCTCTCTTTATGACCCTTTTTGTGAAACGTATTTTGTCTGACAAAGGTTTAATCTGCAAAATATACAAAGAACTCACACGACTTCACTCTAAGAAGGCAACTAACCCAATTAAAAAATGGGGAAAGGACGGGAACAGACACTTCTGCAAGGAGGACATACAGAGGATCCAGAGACACATGAAGAGATGCTCAGTATCGCTTGCTATCAGAGAGATGCAAATTAAAACCACGATGAGATACCATTTTACACCAGTGAGAATGGCTATCATAAACAAAGCAATAAACAAGAAATGTTGGAGAGGGTGTGGGGCAAAGGGGACTCTGGTCCACTGTTGGTGGGATTGCAGACTGGTACAACCATTATGGGAAACAGTATGGAATTTTCTCAGAAAACTAAAATTGGGCCCGCCTTTTGACCCAGCAATTCCACTGCTAGGATTGTATCCTAAGAACCGTAAACACCAATCCCAAAGAACCTATGCACCCCATTGTTCATAGCAGCACAATTTACAATAGCCAAGAGTTGGAAGCAACCTAGGTGCCCGTCAGTAAATGAATGGATCCAAAAACTATGGTACATATACACAATGGAATTCTATGCAGCAGAAAGAAAGAAGGAGCTCCTACCTTTTGCAACATCATGGATGGAACTGGAAAGCATTATGCTGAGTGAAATAAGCCAGGTGTTGAAGGACAAATACCATATGATCTCACCTTTAACAGGAAGCTAAACAACAAAACAAACAAGCAAGCAATATATACCCAAAGACACTGAAATAGAGAACAGGCTGACAGTGACCAGAGGGAAGAGGGAAGGGAATTTCAGGGGAAATAGGGGAGGGATTTAGAGGAACATATATAAAGGATACATGGACAACAACTGAGAAGGGTGGAAATGGGAAGGAGGGGGGAGGTCAGGGGGGTGGGATGGTATGGGAGTAATAGACAGAAAACGTTACTTGAAAAATAATTAAATGAATTAAAAATATATATAAATGAAAATGTATGTAAATGTTATAGAAATGAATTATTTATCAAGCAAAAAAATAAAAAATAAAAGCACTTCTCAGTAAATTTTTGTTGAATGGGGACAGCATTGCACATTGGCTAAGCCTTGTTCTTTTGGAGACAGGAAAACCAGAGGTCATATTTCCTATTTTCTTGCTGTGTCAACCATAGGAAAATCACCTATCCTCTCAGAGCCTAAGTTTCTTTCATTTTTTTTTGTAAAACAGAGAATAACAAACAATATCTACTGTATAGGATATTGTGTCTGTCTGTAAAAGAAATAATACATGTAGAATATTTGGCTCAGCGGAGAGTAAACACACATTAAATCATTGCTATTGTTTCAGGTATTTTTGAATAAATGCTATAATATTCCTGTGGATAATAAAGGTTAATATTCTCGCAGATAATTGTAAATAATGCCTACCAGACCATGCTGGTATATTGGGACTTTACACACATACAGACACACATAGATCTGATGGCAAATATTATTACTTTTTAGTGAGTATCTTGATAAGTTCTTATATGTGTATAAAAACATGGACCTTTTTATATATTCACATAGGAATTCTCTGCTTTCAAAATGTTATAGCAGATACTGAAACAGACTGACAATGAATCTGAAACCACCTGGGAAATTAGGTAGGACAAGTAGAGGCTACATTTTCACTTGTATCTTAATGATTTTAATTTGCCTAACTTTGGAAAATACAATGTTCAGGTTAAAACTCCTGTTTGCCAACCCCAAAAACTGTCTCTGGCTAATTAAACAGAAAGGAATTTATTGGCAGGATTTTGGTGGGTGTCGTGATAGAGGCAGTTCAAAGAATTACCAGGAAAGCTGGAGATCCAGGCTCATAAAATGGTGGCAAATATGGATGCAGCCATAAAGGTCAGATTGCTAAGGATGTTGTCATAGATAGACCCTACCTTTACAGATCACCGACTGACACAGAGGTGGGCTCTGTTACCCTCAGCATTGGCTGCTATAACCTCTGGGCTCTTGATTCCACTGTGATCATAGCAAATAACCTCTGAATGTCTGCATTCCTTGGCCACTCATTCAAGATGGCACATCTGGTGAGGCAGGCTTTGTCATACCTTGTTCTCCAGCTTCCCTGAAAAGGGGAGGGGAAAGATCTGCTCCTTGCAGTTTCTGCAGGGAGGAGGCAGGTTCTGCCTCCTACCTGCCTTGGGATTACCTATACCTCCATGGGAGTTTGGATGCTGGGCAACTCCTGTAAATAACCAATAGAGCTAGCAAGAAAGAGAGAGGCAGCCTGAAAACTGTACCTGAACTAAAAGGCTTAGAAGTGGTTCCTTAAAGAATTTTCCATCCAGATGATAGATGTCTTCTCTCAACTTTTCCCACCCTGAGTGCATATGAAATGACAACAGGAGTATTTTCATCCCTTTTTGGATAAATACAAATTTAAAAAGAATTTAAATTTTCTCAGCAACAATAATTGATGGCCAGTAAAGTTACCATGTGTGGACAGTGACCTTTCTAAAAAGCATGATAATGTAATGAAAAGAGTTGCTGATGCCAGATACCTATTGATAGTCTGAGAAACAGGTTCTCTGGAGCCCAATGTGTGGAGGCAAAGCCTCCCTCTTGAAAGGGGCAGCAGATGATATTCTCCACCACTCCTGACAGAATAATGGGTGGAGGAAGCAGTTGGGCTCCATCTGGGAGAAACACTGTCTGATAGCCAGGCAGTCAGTGTGTTTGGAATCTTTACACTTTCTTTGGTGCTCTTGCAGAAGCTTAGATTTTAGGAGGCCAGAAAATTCCAACCAGGAAGAACCACACCTTTTCATGTTACTTTAGAGCAGATAGAGTGTCTTTGAGAATACATAGGCAGAAGATAGCAAGGTGGAGTGTTAAGCATACATCAAAAAAGCCACAAATTATTTAGTAAGAGAAATGAATAGGTGGGTGGATGTCAAGCTCTGATATTTGAAAATGATGGTGGCCAAAGAGTTTATCTTCCCTCCCAGTATAACCCACAATATTGAGCCAGAAAATGTGTTCATGGCTATTTCCATGGGTCTTACTCAGCTACAAGTCATTTCCCCTGTCAGATTATTTCAATTTTTAAGGCCCAATTTCCATTTGCATTTTGATCATCTGCTTTTAAGACATTTAGCCAATATCATTATGGGCCAAGTGTCAAGTTTTCTTAGAAGGCTTTGAACTTGCCATTTATCTTTTGTACTTATGGGTGGATTCCGTTTGTGACTGACTGGTCCCAAGTACACAGGGTTTCACTGGTAGACCAAAAGAAAGAAAAATTCTTATTAAAGGGTGGAGATAAACCTGAAAATCTGTAAACATCAGTGACTATTTGGAGTAAAGATTCTGCAGAAAAGCAGTAATGTGATTATCAGTTTATTAATGAATGATAAATGATGTGATACAGTCAAACATGAAAGTTTCAGCATCAACAATTATATGGGGCTCCCAAGAAAAATTTCTTTTTAAGTGTTATGATACATTTACTGTTATGCAAAATATTATTAATTAATATTCTCAGTTTAATTCTTCATTGGTATTAATAAAAAGTTATTCTGGAGCTGGGCCCATTTAACATAAAAATTTGTAAATGGTTAAATGATTCTTTGTGTTTTCTACAAACATTGCTGATGGTTTCCTGTCTTAATTTTAAGCTTCTTAAGGGCAAGAATTATGAAATATTTCCCTTTGTATTCCCACAGCTCATAACTGTTATCTAGCTAGCAAGTGCTTAGCCTACACACATAGTCACCTTTTCCATTTTTCTACTAGTTACAGTGTGATGGATTGGCCTTACTTATGTCTCACGCTCCCGTATCTCAAGGAGTCAAGAATTACACTTTCTCATCATTTCTAAATAGGATCTAAAGTTTTATTCTAAATGATGCAGATGAAGGCACTCATTAAAGTGCAATTGTGGACTTAATCATGGATACACTGCTAAAAATCATTTAATGGATGAACAACTCCCATCACCCACACACATCATAAAAATAGGGCAGTGTTTTACACTTGTTTCAACATCATCGTCTGATAAGTAGTTCTTATTCTCATCCTTCTCTCTTACTTAGAATTTCAACTTTGTCTCATTCAGCTGCTGAATTGTTAAACAGAATGTTACTCTGACTTTGTATTTCAGAAACTATGTGTCCTTATTGCATACTGCACATCTTTATGGCAGCCACATGCTCGCCAAAGAATTAAATCCAAAATATGTATTTATCCCCACATTATTTCTTTAATGTCCCCCCCTCCCCTCCCGCCCAGGGGAGACTTCCTTGCCCTTGTTCTATGTTGTTCTCATCGCAAGATGCTCCATGGAAGAGAGCCAGGCTGTGGGCAGAGGCTGTGAATCCCTGATAACAAACGCCTCACATTTCCCTGGCATTTCCATTTGCTAGTGCGCTGCTGCGGCCGCACGCCTGATTGATATATGACTGCAATGGCACTTTTCCATTTGACATTCTCTCTCTCTTTCCCTCTCTCTCTCCCCCTCTCTCTCCCTCTGTCGCTTAAACAACAGTCCTAACTTTTGTGTGTTGCAAATATAAAAGGCAAGCCATGTGACAGAGGGACAGAAGAACAAAAGCATTTGGAAGTAACAGGACCTCTTTCTAGCTCTCAGAAAAGTCTGAGAAGAAAGGAGCCCTGCGTTTCCCCTAAGGTAAGCAGGAAAACAAGCGCTGACGGCTTGCCTAGGAAATTACTTCTTTCCAAACGGAGCATTTCACCCTCTTCTCAGACAAAGAGACAGCCTTAAAATACCACTTAAATTTGCATTAATTTAATTTAATTTGCATTGATCTGTGGCATGTTAGCATTGTGTGTGTGTATGTGTGTGTGTTTTAAACGGGTCTTTTAAGTCTGTGACAGAGCAGGAGAACCTGACAGAGACTAGAAAAATCTCTTTTGGTTAGACTTAAAGAGATTTGATTTTCAAACTCGCTGCGTAGTTGGATGTAACTTTGTAATGGTTCTTATATCTGACTATGTGAAAGGAGACTGAGAAGCAACAACTCGCAGACATGGATTCCCGATTCCCCAGTATCTTCCTCACTGTCCTCATCCCTCTTACAATGGGGACGCTATTAACGCTGGCAAGCCTTTGAGTTTAAACGCGCACTGTTTACTTTTATTACTACTTTATATATGTTGCTGATCTCCTGCCAGGGCTCTTCCGGAGTGGTTAGAATGACTTCAAACAATAGGCAACATTTATTTCTAGCTTTCTGTGTCATGCTTTGCAGGATTCTGTTCCTTTTGC
The DNA here is from genome assembly GCF_014824575.4 of Sturnira hondurensis. Taxonomy (NCBI): domain Eukaryota; kingdom Metazoa; phylum Chordata; class Mammalia; order Chiroptera; family Phyllostomidae; genus Sturnira; species Sturnira hondurensis. Next base: position 7,925 of record NW_028082191.1, read on the forward strand.
ATTCTTCTCCCAAAATGCAAGTACTTTGCTTCCATAGATGCATTCAGGAGTACTGACAAGAGAAGAGGATGGATTTACTATATGATTTTGATTGAGCAAAAATTCCTAGGAAATGCATGCTGTTTGCCTTGGCCTTATTGCAAAGGGTTATTTTTAGTAGTCTGCTTGTCCCTGCAACAGGACTGATGCTACACTGTCTAAGTAGTGACCATGAAAGGATGCTCCCACCAGCACAAGGACCAGGACCTATTGGAATGACTCCTACCTGAGGAATATTCAGAGGGTTCTTTTAACCTCCTGAATATAAGTTCTCTGTTTAAGTGAACAATTGGGCTTTAGGAGGCCTGAGCATAACTCTTTCTTGGGGGACAGGAAGTATGACTGTGTACAGAATGTTAATGACTCAGAATGTCCTGTAAATGAGGCTCTTTGTAATCAAGGAGCCTAGATAAACCCACATAAAAGAGGCAGACTCTCTTCCCTATTGAGATTCAGGTGCTGCCCGGCCAGTGGTTTGGGGTATATTTGGCAGGATGAGAATTCCATGTTCTATTCTTTGCAACTGTTATTTGTTATTAATAACAAATATGGATGCTGTGAAAAATGTTTGTTTTCAGTCATAATATTATTAGTGTGTTTCAATTACAATAACCTGGTATTAGCAAACTGCTCCAACGTATAGTATTAAATACCAGGTGCATTTGAAAACATAGAGATGTCTAAAATGCAGTGTTGGTTGTAGATGTCAACAAAATACAGTGGGGGACTGCAGAATGCTTTTTGATTGTGTATTTAGACCAAAAGCAGACATCTACCCATTTTCTTCTCACTAGTTTGGCTTCTGAAAATAACTTTAAGGTTTTATCAACCAATGTCCAGTGTGGAGCAGAGACACACTGCTATGGGGAACCTTTCTGATTTTCTCTAATAAATAGCCTAGCAGGCATTATTTTTAAAAAATCTGGCTTTTGAATGAGTTAATTTACAACTTTGGGATATTCACTGTTTGAGAAAGCCTTTAATGATGCTATGGATTCTATTGCTATACAAGTTTAGTGATTTTCTTTAAAAGTGTTTCTGTTAAGGCATTTAGCTGAATGAAAACAATTTTCTTAAACTATTATTCAGATTATTACATTGATCCTGAGTGTCTGAACACAAAATACATTATTTTGAGTCATTTACTTTAAAATACATTTAGTTCAGGTGAAGGAAACACTGTCTGAGTTTTTTTTTTTTTTTATGACTGTATACCAAGCAGTTAACACTCACAGATGGAAACATGCCTATGGAATTTTCAATCTTAATTCAAGTTCCAACAACACTATCAAGGGGAATATTAATCATTTTTCAAAACATTTAACAATTTCCAACTCATTTATTTTCCCGGGCCCTTGAAAAATGTGGTGAGTTTCTTAGAATCATAGCCGCCAATGGTTGCAATTTTAGTCCATTTCAAGAACTAACAATTCAAGTACTATTATTCTTATTAGTTAATTATTCATTTCAACATTCTTTTAATGAATTATGCTAGTTCTTATGGATACAAAGATGGGTGAGACATTGTCCCATGCCCTCATTCTCAGTCTGCATGTTATCCAGTTAGATTTTGGAACTGAAATGGACTTTGTTAATGGGTAAACTGGGTAATTACCTCATTATACTACATCATTTAAAATATCTGTTATTATTCTGATTTACATGAAATGATTGCCACTTATCAATGGGTTTTCTTTTCATTTATGATTAAGGAGTTCCTGTTGGACCCTTATCAGCAGATCCTGGGTACAAATTACTTGCATAGCTATCATGGCCTGGATATTTTCTGCCCATGTAGAAGAAAGTTGGAAAGAGAGCAGTTTAACTTTGCTCTCTTGAGCACCCTTTTTAAAGGGTCACATGCTTTCTTTATCTGAAATCTACTCAGAAACTGACATCAGAGGCCCTTAATGAATTATCAAATTAGAAACATGTACAGATGAAGATGTAGTCACTTATGTCCTACCACTTAACTTGTCCAACTTCCAGGATCAAAATCGATGACCTCTGGGCCTGACCTAAATTCAAGAGGCCCCTAGGAAAAAATTGCCAGAAGTTATTCTCGAACCCAGGTCCCTGTCAGAACCAGATAATGTTGCTTTCAAAAAATTAAGTCTTTTGTTTTCTGACAAGGGTATGTTACTAGGAAAAACCCCTGAAGACAGCATCACTAGGGTCCTTGATTTGGTTCTGATCAGCAGATGATACCCCCCACACCCAGCAGGTGGATAAAATGCCTCTAACTCCCTGGGGTGCCTGAATCACACTAGCCAGCCCTCAGCTTCTTGGCCAGCAGCCTTCTAGCCTACCCTCATCTCTTCCCATGACAAGTCAGTTAGTGCTGCTTTGTTCAGGCCTCTTGCCTGGGCCATTGGGTGCAAAAAGGATAGGGAGGCAGGTGGAAGGACTGAGAAGTGTTAAAGCAGAAGGAGATGTTAGGCCATGTTAGTGTGGATGAGCTCCAGGGCCCAGATTTCTGTGGCCTGCCATGGCTCTGATCAGCTGTTATTTCCTCTTTGTGTATGACACTGTGGAACATATTAAAATTTTTCTTGGATGGTATGTTTGGAATTCTTCTGATGCCCCACCTCACCAACTTACCCGGACAATAAAAGCAAGGTTGTAAGCCTTTGAACAGCTGGCAGGCTATATATTTCCCCTCTTTCTTTCATATAATCTAATTCAGAAAAGAATCCAGCTAGACTGGCAGTGCCATGTCTGGGTACTTGTTTCCTACAAGTCCTCCTCCAGCCCTTTCTGAAATCATCCTGGGTGGCATGTGGACTTTCTTTTCTTTTGCTCTCCGCCACCCCCACCCTGCCTCCTTTTCCCTTCCCCAAAGCTCCTTCTATTGTGAGATTACCCTTTGCTCTGCTTGTTTTCCTGACAGCCCGGGTCTTGTTTCTTGAGGTCTCCCCAATCTCCATAGTATTCCCAGGATGTCATTCTTGGCAGTAGCTCTGCTGGATTGATAAAATTGGGGGGCTTTTGGAGCCCTGACCCTTAACCTACTCATAGAGAGGAGCAACCTCATGGCTTGGCTGCCCTTTAGGCTGCTGAGAGCAGGACTGGAGTGACCCAGGCTGGCAGGGACAAGCATACCATCACAGTGACCTGCACATCTCTGGCAAAGGGCTGGGGGTGGGAGTGCTATGGGAATTCCTAGATGCACTTAGGCCTACATTAAGAGAAAAGTGGTTATTCTATCTTTCAGAAGGAGAGACAAAAGATGTGAAACAGCTCCCTGGATCCTTAAGCCCTGCCTTGCCCCCTTTCTCCATCCTTCCCACATTCTTCTCTTACTAAAGAAAAAGAAAGAGAAACAGGACTTTTAATTTGGCTAATATGGGCCTAAATGTCTTTATGAAACCCATTTGGTAAAAGGGAGAGGGTAGAAATGGATCCTGGGTTAAGCTGAACTAAAAATGCATGGAGCTGGAGAGATGGGGAGGAGTTTTTCTAGCCTTTCCCCCTTCTTTTAACACAAAACAACAGATTAGTTTATGAGTTGCAAATGGAAAGAACTGGACTTTTCAATTAGACATTCCCATTTAAGAGCCTCATGCAACCCCCTCTGTGCAGCATCTTTAAAAGATGCCGTTAATGTCCTTGGGACCAAAAGGTATTAAAGAACAATCTACAATGCAGCTTCCTATTACTTTTCTTTCCCTAAGAGCTTTGGTAGTCCTTCCGAATTAGCTAAAGTTCATTAAAAGACCCAAAGAAAAAAATTAACACAGTTGAATTAAAATGAGTCTTTTCCTGTTAGCTTGACAAGAAGAAAAAAAGGAAAGAAAAGAAAGAGAAGAAAGAACCAACTCCCCTCCTCTGCCACTTCTTGGGTTTTATATGAATTATTCCATACAAGTCCCTAGGCTAGAGGATCTATTTAAAGATGCCTGGCAGCATGAAGGGAGAGGGTAAAAATACAACCACTCTTTTGTCCATCAAAGGTTTTCTTTTTCATTAAGAGCATTCCTATTTTCCTGTCTGCCCCTGCCAGTGGCAACATTCCAGCTGGTAGTACCCACTCCTTAACCATCAGATCAGCAACCATGAATTTCTATGCTTGATTCCAAGAGAAAACAAAGAGTGGGGGATCCTTCTAAAACTCTCATGTATGTACAGCAGTATGAGAGAAACTGGTACTGAAATAAATGCTGGCTTGGCTGTGCAGGTTGCATGCTGCAAATTCACACGCCTACACATTTGAGTTTTTGAGGAATCTTGTGCCAGTGGCATTCTTTTTGATGCCAACTAACCCTCACATCTGCAGAGCTTTTTTTCTTGTGTGCCTGCCTATAGTTTGCTTGGTATCATTTATGGTTACTGTCTCCTTCATCAGAGGGTCTTAGAGTCTGGTGGATGAGCACATATTGCTGAGAATCACACCCCCAGACCTATTTTCAATAGTCAGAATGTAACACCCTGGATAGGGTTGACAGTCTGGAACAACGACTTTCTTGTTAGAAAGAGTGCCGAGTAAAAAATTCAAAAAGTGGGTAACTTTAGTTGGCAATATATCCCCAGTGCTTATAATCAGGAATTCATACAATGAGGGTCCATTTCACCCTCATGTCAAAATCTGCACATGAGTATTAAACTTAGTTCTATTAAGTTTAGATAATTTTTATTTTTGTTTTTCTATAAAAGCTAAGAATTTTTCATACAATTTTCTCTCTTCCAAGGGGACTGGCTTAATCCCAACTTTTTCTTTTAAGCTGTGATCCAACCAATTGCAGTATCCTTTAAAAATGAAAAGGCAACAGGTTAATACGTTTAAGAAAGTTGATGAGTTGTCAGAAAATGCTCAGGGGTGACCTTTCTGCAGTGTCACAAACCAACAATAGCTCTAAACATGGAGTTCCTTTCCATTCTTTCATCAATAGGGAATAAAAATAAAAAGAAAGCAGGTCATGGGAGAAGTAACGAAAGAGAGGAGAAGGGATTATTTTTGATGTTCAAAATCTGCCACTGTAGATTTTCAAATAGCACATTTTCAGAAAGGAAAGTTTCCCTTAATTTCACATACCCACTCCCAGGGAGAGGGGTTTGAATTCTGAAGTTGCCTTCTTTACTTGATGTTAGAAAAGGAGGCCCACTCCTCAAGTGAAAAAATACCCTAAATTTAACTCTAAGTAAAGTATAGATTCTCCTTCCAATGAATAAGAAGAATCAAAGAAAGTTAATCCTTATTCAAAGTTCAATTTTCTTTCAAATACAAGGTGGTGTTTTAGAACTTGATACATTCCTATGATTTTCTCTCAAATTGTGGGAAATTACTCCTTTTTAGAACTTAAAATTTTTGAGCTTTGAAATCTAAAGGCAGCACAAGAGAATTGTTGCAGAATTAGCAACCAAAAGATACAGCTATGATATATGTGATTTAAGCAATCAAGATGCAAACAGGAAAACAACAGCCCAAGAATTTCAGAGTTATTACAGGGAAACATTTTTTGAAACATATTTTAATGTGATATTATTTTAACCTTACCCCTTTGACACAGGTCTGCATGCACAAGTGTTCTGCATTGCAATAAGATTGAATTCAGTATTCAAATTCTACCATTGGAAAGAAAAGGTATGAAAAGACTACATTGCTCCTATTGTTTATGCCTCATTTCTAACTAAGGGCTCTACAGCTGTTAGGTGAAGTCACTACTCATCATTCCAAAATGTTGTTGTGGTTGAAAAGATTCAAATGTAGCACGGAAACACTTTGAAGAAAAGCCAACATACTCATTGGGCTCCAGGGTAAACGGGAGCTTGTACCCTGAGCTAAAACTGGTCACTTCTCTTCTCCTAAGGCTTTTTACCAGAGCCAGCAGTCCACTGGCAGAACCAGTGTCCAATTACATCAGCACCAGGGTCCCCAGAACACCTGGCCACCATTTCTTTTCTACAGGCAGAGTATATTCATGCATTTTGCAGGACTCAGTCCTTGGATTGGTTATTTCAAAGTTCTCCTGTTTTCTTTCCAAAGGATTTAACATAAGGTGGGTGGTTAGAATGTGTCTCATTCCTCACATAAAACAGCATTCCTAGGAGGAAGTGGGTGAAAAGAAGGGAACCTTTCCTAATGAAATTGTGCTATTTGAAATCATCGAGAGGGCAGTGGCAGATTTTGAGCATGAAAAATAATGTTTCTTCCTTCTCTTCTGTTATTTATGTGGCTTTCTACCTCTCTATTTTTATTAGTTATTGATGAGGGATGGAAGAGGATTCCATGTTTAGGGCTATTGTTGATTTGTGGCACTGTAGACAGGCTATCCCTAAGCATTTTCTGACAGCTTGTCACCACATCAGTTACAACTTTTAGTGGGCTCATTAGATTTAGAGAAATAATCCAAACTACTGGAGAAAAAGTCTTCAACTGTATTGTGCTTTTTGACTATGGGTAATCAGACCTGGTCATTGTCCAATGTATGCAAGGTTTGTATTCTAAAAGTCTGTTAGTTATGTCAACTGTTAAGAGTGAGTCTTTGCATAGAAACTATAGAAATCCAAAAAAGCCCAGCACAGGATCCAAGAGCCACACAAAATGGGCAACTCTTTTAGACCTAAGTTCCAGTCCAGGACCTCAAGAATGCACTGTCCCTAGCACAAAGGTACCACACATAGCAGAGTGCCTTGCTCTCTACAACTAGGACCTTATTCATTCTATATCTGCAGAGAGAACAACTCTTCTAATTAATTTTCCTCTTCTCTCTTGAACCAGAACATTACAGATGGCTCAATTTGGGCATGAAGATCTGTATCTTAGCCTTAGTTTAAGAATAAGGTTCATTCAGGCCCTGGCTGGTATAGCTCAGTGGATTGAGTATGGGCCTGTGAACCAGAGGATCATGGTTCGATTCCTAGTCAGGGCACATTCCTGGGTTGCAGGCCAATTCCCAGCAAGGGATGCACAAGAGGCAACCATACACTGATGTTTCTCTCCCTCTCTCCTTCCCTTACCCTCTAAAAATAAATAAATAAAAAATAAAAAGAATAAAAAAAGAATAAGGTTCATGCAGGAGTGTTGAACTCAGCCTATACCATCATCACCATCATCAAATGAAAGAAGTTTAATTCTAGAATGATTGACTATTCTTTCTTTCTTCTCTCCCCATTTGGTGGAAACTGGAAAAAACACTACATATACATTTTAAGACAACTTTAAGATAAATAAGAGCTAGTAAAATATCCTAAAAACTGCTTCCTATTGTTAACCACATATTAGTAATTTATGAATCAAATTGATTTTAAGGGCTATTTTTATTTCAGGCCATCAATATGGCCTTATCAAGGGAAAAATTCTTATAGCTTAGCATTCAATGTTGCCTTGGGCACCACATGAGAATTTGTTTAAACTTTTCCACAATTATTAACTTCTTCAGTATAGAAAGAACTCTTTCTATAGCATTGATTTGGAGACTATGTAGCTCCAAAGCAGATGCTATACTCTGAGAAGCTTATAGTTAGAGAATGTTAGAAATTGATAGTCATAGAAGCATCTAGACCATTCCATTCATTTTTCAGATGAGGAACCTGAGTTCCAGAGAAGTCAAGTCACTTGTTTAAGATTGTATAGCCAGTGATGGAAAGGTAGGACTCAGAGCTTGAGGTTCCTCTAATCAGCCTTCTTTTTACCATATCAGGCAACAGTAGAACACTCTTTAGGTTTCAGAATATAGTGGAATAGTTATCTAATATTTCTGGCAAATGAGTGTAAAACACTGGGAGATGGGATACTAACAACATACTCTAGAAATAGGTTTGAGGAGAAAAAGATGAAAGCTGTAAGTAAGTGGGAGTTTAGATAACAATGAAAGGTTCCCCTGATTTCCTGAAAATCAGAATATTAAGTTTTAGTCTGTCTCAGGGTTGATTCATTCTACCCCACTCCCTTCTCAGACAGTAAATTTATTCAATCTGAGGACATATATACACTGGTGGGTCCATTTGAGAGTTGACTTATTTCAAGAAATTACAGTCATACCTCAGTACTCATTGGCTTCATAACTCATCAAACCCTATATTTGTTGCATTTGGACAAGAAAAAAATGTTTCAGCACTTGATGTTTGCTTGGGACTTGTCACACTTGCTAGAACTTGAATGAGTCATGATTCACCCTGCAAGAGAAAATGCATCATGAGTTTCAGAATGAATTAATGACAAATACCAAGGTACCCTTATACCTCTCGTCCCAGTCCTTTTTTTCATCCCTGTTTACCCCAGGTTTGTTATTTACTGCTTTTTTCATGAGCTATATTTTCCTTTCCTTTTGTTTCTCCCATCTCTTTTCTTCCTCCATCACCATCACTGCTGAGTTTGACCATGCTTGGCTAGTAATGCAGATTGGGAGAACAGAGAGTCCTATCCCAGACTGGAAGACTACTATTTAATCACAAGGATGTCACTTTCTCTCACCTAAGGTGTCACAATAGGGGCCTCAAATGCTTCTTCAACCTCTTATTGTACTATAGATACCATGACACAACAGGGGCAGGAGCCACACCCTCCCCACTGACCTTGTGGCTCCTCATCCTTGGAGCTACCTGATGCTGGCAGGCTGGGGCCCTGGCAGCATTCATGGTCAGCCCAGGCTTGGCTTCTTGGCTGCTACTGATGTGCTACTAGATAAGAATAATATCTTCTTATTATTCAAAACTCATTCATTGAGTGTATGGGATGCTTTATAGAATATAACATGCTGTTTACAGTTTATAAATTAAGTGCCTTGGGAAGAGGCATCTGATTTATTCTCCAAGGCATCTAGTTGACTAGATCCAATTGGAATTCTTTGAGTTCCTGGGAAGGGGTTAGTTAGCACTTCACACTCTCTGATTAGACCTTGAGTCTTTTGCTCTTCTAATCCTAGTATGCTGTTATCTAGGGGCAAGCTTTCTTCTACACTGAAATCCTTGATTTTGGTGGGGGGAAACTCCTTTCAGAGGAGCTCTACATTCTGCCATCCTTACCTTACTCATGGCTGATATGATTGTTTTAAATTATAATAAATACCAAATAATTCTGTCTGTTACACTGACACCATTCCAGAGTCATTATATTTTATCTGCTTAACTTAATCTTCTTTGAAATGATGCAGTGCATGTTGGATACAAATTAGATGTTAAGGAAGTTTATCAATGTCTCCAAAGAATGATTCAGGAAAACAGGTCAAGACTCTTTGCTGGTAGATGCAGCGTGTTGGAAGAAAGAATTAGGGCAGGACCTATTATTTTTCCCTGACTTTTAACTTTTATCTCCTTGAACATCAGCAGACGCATAGTAGGTGCTCAATGAATGTGTTGAATGAATACTTATTAAAAGAAACCACAGAAGGCAACACCTCCATATGTTAGTACTGAAAAGCGCCCTGGGTGTGTGAGGGGGTGTAGGGGGAAATGAATACTGGAGTACCACCATCCCTTGTCTGGCAAGCAGGGCAAGAATAAGGCCATTCTTGGCACATGCCAATTGTCTTATCCTGTTGCTGGAATAACTTTGTGAGAAATCAGCACTTTAACCTCTGCCAGGCAGAAGGTCAGCCCAAGAGTGAGCTGATTTGTGAATGTAACATTATCTCTCACCCAGGAGGCTGGGACTACTGTAAGCTCTGCTGTATTATTTCACTGAGGATAACAGGTGAGGAAATCTGGGTGCCAGTTTTTTCCCACTGGTATCGTTTGGAGGGTAGCTCCAAAGTTGGGCACACCAACCTCCGTGCCTCTCCTGATAGTAAAAGGTCCACATTGGAGCTATTAGAATGTGGGCTCTGTACACTGGCCAAGTCCATGTCTCAGAGACTATACCCAAAACACAGAGCAGCCCCGGTGCTACTGAGTTTAACAAGAGAGTTATTTTCTCATTTAATCCATCATTTACTGGGATGAGGTACTAAGTCTTGATAGGTAGCATTTGATTTTATGGTATATGGCTTTTGAAAAATGAAAACAGCCCTGACTGGTGTGGTTCAGTGGGTTGGGTGTCATCCTATGGACCGAAAGGTCACCGGTTTAATTCCCGGTCAGGGCACATGCATAGGATGTGGGCAAAGTTCTCAGTTGGGGTAGTGTGAGAGGCAACTGATCAATGTTTCTCTTGCTTTCTTTTTCCCTCCTTTTTCTTCTCTCTAAAAATAAATGAAATATTTAAAAAATGAAAGCAAATTAGAATTAAATTCTGAGAAAAAGACAGAAACTCCTACAAGACAGACATATGAGGGTGGGGGGGGGCAAACTGGAATTTGTTTATAAAATTTGTGTATTCTTACATGTTTAAACTTGCCACCTTCAGAGCACTCTCCATTGGATGCAATACATCTATCAAGACTTTTTTCTACTTCTTAAAGCGGTTTTTGAACTTGTCAATTTGTATGCCTTTGAGTGCTTCTGCTTTTTTATTGTTTTACTTCCTTCCACATCTGCAAAACATTTCCTTTGAGGACTTTTTTCATCTGGGAAAACAAACAAACAAAAAACTCACTTGGGGTGAGATTGGGTGAGTAAGAAGGGTAGGGCATGGTGACAAAGGCATTTTTGGTCAAAAATTGCTGAACACTTAGTGTGGTGTGGGCAAGTGCACTCATAAATCACCCATCATGGAATGGGCAAAAGAGTTGAAAAAGTCTTCAAAAAATTCCGAGTCAAGATGCAGCCTCTCACAACAATGCCAGTTGGTACACTGATGCAGATGGGTTCCTAGAACACTCCTCTATTGTGAGGAGCTCACCCTCTAGAGCATAATTATATTTTTGGGTCCCTCCATAGATACACTTAGGCTTCCATAAAGTCAGAATCTCAAGGAATGTAAATTTTTTTCATTTCTAATTTTCCTCTTTGTGAGCATTTCCCTCAGTACTCTGCACATTCTCACCAATGCACATACTGACCAACACAATGTTAGGACAACTCAACTTAACATCCCTTTTTTCTTAAGCATTATGTTTATTCCTTCTTTAACACAACAGTGTTGACTTATTCAGTTTGAACACTAAAGGCCAAAATCCCAATGTTATTTTGCAAGAATTTACCTTTATGTTTTGAAGTTCTGTGAGCTCTGTGGCACATTTATATTGTTTCTCACATTCTTATTTCAAAGGTTAATATAAAAACTGGACAAAAAGTATCATGCTTTGTGTGTTGAAATGAAAAATCTATTATTAGTGGTGAAGCAACACTTCCTCTGTCATTATTTTATACTTTACCTTTATTACTACTTCTGGGTTCAACTTATCATCTTTAAAGAGAAAATTACATAATGCAGTTACACTTTGTGTGATGTTAACTATCTCTTTATTAGTATAAACATCATGATATTTGCTTGCAGAAGTATTTTATTCATATTTTAGGAAAAAAAATAACTGTGCTTGCAATTCAGGATGGTGGCACTAGGTGGCAGTAGTGCATAAGAACGAAGAATAGACTAGCCTGTCTTTCCATATTTACAGGAAATAAAAATATATACATGTTCCTTGATTTCCCTTTCTCTTCTTTCCCACGTTATCTCCTCCCACCTCCCCTCTGGTTACTGTCAGCTTGTTCTTTATTTCAATGTTTCTGGTTATATTTTGCTTGCTTGTTTTTTTTTGTTGTTGTTGATTAGGTTCCACACATAGGAGAGATGCAAAAAAAAGATATAAAGTAAACATGAAATAAAACATATATTTATAATTTTATTTCTATAACTAATAGAAATTGTTTTAAAGAAAAGAAAAATATAATACTTCTAAAAAACTGACATAGACTTTAAACATTCATTACCTTAATTACTATTTTTAAAACTAGCTTTCAAAAGAGAGAGTATTATTTTTAAATAAAATTTTGGATAGGTATATAGTCACAAGTTCAAAAATCTACAAATAAAAAAGCTATAGAGTGAAAAGTTTTTCTCCCATGCCTGTCCTCCAACATCCAAAAGCAACTAATTGTATAGTCTCCAGAGCTTCCTTATGTAAATACAAATAGACACAAATCTATATTCCTGTCTCTCTGGTATTTTTTGTTTCTTAGAGAATTTTTTAGTTTAATGAAAAAATTTTTACAAAAAGAAACCAACATAAAAGATCCAAATGTATCATGAAATCCCAGATATTCACTCTTTTTGTTGGAGGTGCTGCTTAATGTGTTCTGCTCTTCATTTTTCCCTCCTGTCCTTTCCCCAGATCTCTTATTTCATTCTTTCTTTCCAGGACTCTTGAGGTCTTTGCCATGACCCATCTTGGCCTAGAAGCTGGATACATCACCACAGCTCTCACAAGTGTTCCACCTAGAGTTTCTGCATTCTTTTTTATATAGTTGCATAGTATTCCATTGTACGAATGTTGTATAATATATTTAAGCAGTATCCTATTGATGGATATATTGTGCTATATTTTATGCTATTGCAATAATGCTATAGTGACTATCCATACACTTACATGATCTCACATGTAAGATAATTCTCAGAAGTGGAATTCCTGGGTCTAAGTTATATACATTTGCAATTTTAATAGATATTGCCAAGTTGGCCTCTACAGAATTTATATTGATTTATACTGTACTACTTCAGAATGGGTCTTTTTTCCATAGCCTTGTTAACAGGTTGCATGATCAGATTTTGTAATCTGTAAATCAGATTGGTTGAACAAAGTATCTCAAAGTACTTTAATTTTCATTTCTCTTAGCTGAGTGAGCATATCCATCTTCCATGTTTAAGAGTTATTTATTTTGATTGTTTTTACTTTTTAATTTAATTTATTTTTTGTATTTTTCATTACCATTTATCTTTCTGATGCACTCTTCCACCTCCACCCACCCTCTACCCCTCACAATCACCACACTGTTGTCCATGCCCATGAGTCCTTTTTCTTGATTCTTCCACCCCCTAATGACCCCTACCACTGCCGAGAACTGTCAACCTGCTCTCTATAAGTCTGTATTTCATTTCTGTTTAGGGGCTATTTATATTTTTTATGTTACTTTTTGTGGATAAAATGCCAACAAATACAACCATCCATATATATATATAGAGAGAGAGTTTTGTTATCGAAGTTCTTGCTTGTTTTTTGCTTTCATTCTGTACATGTTTTTCTTTCATTTGCTTTGCTCATTTGATCATACCTTCTGGCCATGGCTCTGAAGAGAAGGTGCTGGTAGTGGGGAAGGAGGGCTAGGAATAGAATGTCTGTTTTTACCTTCATCCCTTTGCCATTGTCTCCTGGGGGAAATATCTGTAAACTGGAGTGGTGAAAGGAGAAATTTAATAAATTCTCTTTCTGAGACTAATTAAGGCTTCAAAGAGACAGATAACTGCTAGGGATAATATAGTCATATTGAAAGTCAGGAAATGGTCAGTATTATTGCAGCCTCTGAACTGAGAATCACACCCCCCATCGACCACCACCAAAAAAAAAGGACACTGACTCTTTGAACTGAAGTATTGGTGAGTTTCAGTGTAATGTGCATAGGGAAACCGAGACTATGAAGCTGAAAAGAAAACAAAAAATGCTCTACTGTTTTCTTTGCCAACTGGGAGCTTTAGGCTCAGGCTTGATAAATTTTAATGAGATGTTTCCGTTAGCATGCACATAAAGAAAAACAGTACAAAGTTATATGAAAAGATTGTCTCCACAATTTTAGGATTATCTTCTGCATATGGAGATGATGGTAACTGAATCCATAAGTATCAGGTAATGGCATTTTAGAGCAATAGGGAAATGCATTTGTCATCTTTTCCAATTCCCCTCCTCCAAAGGTGAGGAATCTGGGGCTAGAACAGTTTAAATGACCCATGCAAGGTCCCCCTGCTAATTAATGGCAGTGTTAGAGTCCAGGTGGGGGTCTCCACATTACTGATTCCTGCTTTTCCTTCAATTTATAGAACTTCCCTGAAACATGCATGATGAGGTTTTGCCATTGCCAAGGATGTTGTGCTCTGAAATAGCCCTATGTCACATACCCTTTTCTGCTTGGGATCACCTGCCCTACACTCACAGACAGCTAACTGAGGCTAAGTGGGCTTTGAACCATTCTATTAGAGCAAAACTAATTGACTTATATGGCTTAAACTTCTAATCTTGGTCTTATCCATACTTTGCCCTGTTTATTCAGACTGTCCATGAGTAGGAAGTTTTAAAAAATGTTGTACTATGAACAAAAATCAATCTTTTATATGAAATGTTTGAAAGTTTTTCTGAAGCTTTGATTATCGTGTTCCTTTTGTTGTGAATGTAATGTCAGTGCTCCCCCCAATTTTCCTAAATTTTTGAAAATATTTTTATATTCTTTGTCTTCTGTTGTGATAAAAAGCATTAATGTTGGCCATGCTTTGGGGGTTAGTGAGGTGATTTGGGGAAATTTCTGGACCCTAGCCCTTTGTCTAAGAGGTATATGATTAAAGTAACAAAGCAAATTTCAGAAAAACCAGTACAGTATGATCCCATTGTAATGGTAAGTTACTGCCCCAACAATCATTTATTTTCTCAAATTATACCATGAGCTCAGGCTACAAAGACTGTGGAAATGTGTGACTGTATTGGCAAGTACAAGTATTGAGTTAACCACACTGGAGGCCAGTTAGCCTAATGTGTATTTCAGGTGCAGTTTGTCATTGATGCTGGGTAACATTGGGGCTTAAAACAAAAACAGGATGAGCCCAGAACCCAGAAATGGAAAACTAGGTGGGTGAAGGGGTGGGTGGGTAGGTATGGACTTGGAATTGGAAAATGTATTCCCTTCCCGTGGGACATGACCTGTGTTCATTGGAGCTGACCTTTCACCTCCCTTTCTCTGTAAGCTGACGTTGATATCAAAGCTTACTAAGAAACTGAATATACACCACTAGCCAGGGATAATAATGGGACCACCAAATTCAGTTAGGCCAGATTCACATGTTTAATTTTTACCTGGGTTTAAAGTATTTTTCCTCATAGGAACAAGGACTCCAGCAATTAAAGTCAATATGTGCTTCCATTAAGCCACTTTTCTACCCTAAAATGGTTATAAATATGTAGCATAAGCTATGGAGGAGGTCTGGAGTGGATGATAGTTTATGCTAATGACACTGTAGAAACTAATATTTTCTATTCAAAAATCACATGGAAAAATTCTGCTCAATACTTCCTGGATTCCATTAATTTTTCTCAGTAAACGTTTCAGGGGGAAATAATTTCTGTTTTCATTCCAGCTGTGCGGCAGATACAGTGATGATGGATTGCAAGTGCAAAGAGTAAGACAAAACTCTGGCATACAAAGGACAATGACAACCAGAAAGCTTCAGCCAGATCCTGCCCTTTACTTGGAAGGAACTGAATCCTAGGAGGTGAAGGCATTTCTGATTTTTAGTCCTCTGCCTCCCTCTGCTGTTCTTCTTGAGTAGTTTTTCCTTACAACAATGAGAAATCATGTACTAGCTGCATCCCTTTCTATGCTCTCTCTGCTGGCACTAATGGGAGATACAGACAGCAAAACGGATACCTCCTTCATGATGGACTCAGACCCTCGACGCTGCATGAGACACCACTATGTCGATTCTATCAGTCACCCACTATACAAGTGTAACTCAAAGGTAAGAGAAAGATCTCTGTGAGGGTAAGAATTAATTCTAGAAACAGGAGAAAAACCATGTATCTTTATCAAGGGATAGAGAAGTATGATGATAATGCAAACCTGAACTATACAGCTGGCCCACACATCTTGTGGGAGAATCATGCTTTTAGGGTTTCTTATCATGCTTTTCAATTTTGTCAGTAAAGCTGTCTAATTAAGCATGTGTACACACAGGTAGCTTCTCTATTTTCAGTCTGCTCAAAGCCAATAGAAAAGGCTAGAATGTTCTCACAATAAAATTGTTGCTAGACACAAGATAGTAGGGGAGTATGTCATCCTTGGTTGTGAGATTTATAAGTGGTAGAGTCCTTTTTCAAGAAAGAAAAATAGTCTACAAGTTATTGTAATACTTTCTACCTCCACTAGAAATAAAGAGGAAGGGGATGCAAAAATATGATTGAGCAGTAAAATGTACTTCTTGAGGGACTCTTCAAAGAGTTTTTGATGAAACAGTTAGTCATTGGCCTCATAAGTTCCAGTTTTTCTTCACTCTCCATGTTTATGTTAAAACGATTTCAAAAGATAAGTGGCAATTTGATCATTTGTCATTTTTACATTGATTATCCAAATCATTCTTGTTTGGAGATTGTATGATTTTTGCACAGGCACTTATGCAACTGATGTCTCACTGTTGAGACAAGTTGTGGGGAAGAATACCGTGCTTCAAAGGTCACTGAGAGTGAGCAGCCACATGGACCACCCAGAAGGGAGGCACGTAGTAGGGAAGAACAGACTCAGAATTCTCATGACTGTCTCTGCTATAGTCACATGAAAGAAATTTGCCCACATTTGATAAAAAATAATTTGTTTAGGAAAACCTCATAGATTTTCACTTTTATTCCTGAGACTAAAACCATTTAACCATTCTCATATGGCAAGTATTTTTTTAATTACCAGTATAATTAAAAAGGTTTTGTACTATCAACCACTAGAATCAAGACCATATAAGTAAATCTCTCTACCCTCCATCTGAAAACATTACAACTTCTGTCTGCCTTTAAAATTTCCATAACTTATCTGATTATAGCTCAATGATGATGACTTGTTTTAGTCTGGCAGACCAGAATTTGAGTGAAATCATTTTAATCATTATATTAGTAAGCTCTAGGACTGTGGGAAAAAATAGACCTAAGAAGAAAGATTGTGACAAATAAAGAGTTAAGTGTTACCAAGCACAAAGGATATTTGCCCCAAAATTCTCTTTCTACCAAGAAAAATGTTCTGTCTCTTATTTGCACATTTAGAGCTAAAATTTTTTTTGCAAGATGCAATTCCTTTTTAAGAAAAAAAACTAAAACCAATGTTTAAAAAAAGATGGGATGTTTGTTTTTATAATTGATTGCTCAGAAATTGACTGGAGTGATTATTAGCTTCTTCTCCCCCAACCCTGTGTAGCACTAGCTAGGATTTAGTGTTATTCCATGGATGATTTCTCCCTCTGTCGAGTTGTCCTCCATAATCATGATCCTTTAAAAATGAATTAAAATTATTTCAAAGAAAGTGTCAATGTGATAATAAGAAGGAACAGAGAAAGAGAAGCAGACTAAAAAAGGAAAGAATACTTTAGAAATATTTGGTGAAATGATAGAGGAGTGCCTTAACAATGATCACATTAGTTAAGGGAAGGTCAAAGAAGAGATGTCATTAACTTGAACCCAATAAACTCACTGTGCTTGAGCATGAATCCTAGAAACAGACTTTAGCCTATCTTTGTTCACCTGTGTTTCTTCCAGAATGCTATAGTAAATAATAAAAGAAATGTTTGTACTTTCCTGGGAACAATCTGTTTTCAAATGTACTAAACTGTCCCAAATATACCAATAGTTTTAGGTAAATGTGCTTATAATTATAAACCTTTCTTCTTTGGCCATAAAATATACCTGGAAGAATCTCAATTAACCAGACCTTTCCTGGATTAGATTTTCTTTACATATCCAGGAAAAAAAACTTTTTTAAAATTTTAAAAAGACTTTTCTTTATTTATTTTAGAAAGAGGAGAAGGGAAGGACAAAGAGAGGGAGATAAACATCAATGTGTGGTTGCCTCTCACGAGCCCCCTCACTGGGGATCTGGCCTGCAACCCAGGCATGTGCCCTGACTGGGAATTGAACCACAATTCTTTGGTTCACAGGCTCGCACTCAATCCACTGAGCTACACCAGCCAGGGCAAAAAAACTCTTTTTCATTTTGAATTATTCTATAACTCTTACCTTTCAAAGACTCAGGCTGGTCTTTTCTCTAATGGGTCTCATTTAACAAAACTGTTTGAAAGGCCATTATTTATTAAACACATACCTACTGTTTGTCTTTTAATTGTTAACACTTCCTATCTTACGTTTATCCAGTGTCTGGCCTTAGGAAGACAGACAAAGGGGAGCTTGTGACCCAGGCTCAGGGAAGGGAGGGCACCTGCTTTAAGAGCTAATATGTAGTACTATATATTACATAATCTAATCATTGCTGACAAACCTGTGATGGGAGCCAGTATCATTTCCATTTTACTGGCAAAGAAAACTGAAACCTGAAACAAGTATTAAGTAGATTCTTTGATGTCAAATAGCCTAAGAGTGGTAAATAGATTCTTTGATGTCAAATAGCCCTCAGAGCATCTTTCAACTACTTGGTTTCATATTGGAGGAATGTAAGTAGAATGCAGGAGCCACTATTTAGAAGTTCATTTTTAAAGAATATTTTATTTATCTTTAGAGGGGGGGAATGGAGTGAGAAAGAAAGGGAGAGAAACATCAATGTGTGGTTGTCTTTCACATGCCCCACACTGGGGACCTGGCCTGCAACCCAGCATGCGCTCTGACTGGGAATCTAGCTATCAACCTTTTAATTTGTAGGCTTGCACTCAATCCACTGAGCTGCAACAGGCAGAGCATTAGCAATCTTTCTAGAACTAAAACTGAATGTTTACTATGTGCAGGCACTGTGCTAGGTACTGGAGGCACAAAAATATTTTAAAGACAGTTTTGCCTGTCATAATGTTTATAAGTAAATGGGGGAAAGAGGGGAGGGAATCTTTTCAGGGAGCTTGCAATGAAACTGCCTGCTTTTCCTAGCCCTGAACTTGAAGCTGGCCAGTCCCAGAGGTCTGTTGCCTATCTCCTAGCAATTCAGGAAAAAGCTGAGATGGGGTCAGACAGAAAATACTGGCTGCAGTGGTCCACCAGGGAGGTCAATGTGGCCACACATTAGGATGTGTCTACTGACATTTAGTGATTGTTGCCTTGTGATTTAGTGGTTTTGTACCTTTTAGGATGGGGTACAAACAATTCTGAGAGTGACAGATTCATTTAAAATCTTCCCTGAAATTCTAAGTGAGTAAAGGCTGTAGAACAAACAGACAAAATGTCAGTAGTTAGTGGAAATGAGGTGTCTGCAGCATCTTTAAGGGAACTGAGGCATCCCGGACTTTTGAGAGAAAACTGCTTTTGAATTCCAGCTTTACAGTTTGACAAGTGAGGAAACTGAGGTAATTATTTGGTTCTTTAGTTTCTTTGTAAAATGGAGCTATTGCTGTCTACCTAAAGGTATGGACATGAATCTTGTTGATAACATTTTTAAAGCATCCAGCACAGTGTCTGGCATATAAAAGGTATTAATAAATAATACTATGATCTTGATGAAGTTACAAACTAGACAGGTGTTTAGACTCACTTTTCTATTTCAGTCACTACTGTAACCTCAATAACTGTTTGGGATCTCCTATAGCCTTAAAGGATTAGGAAAATAAACCCCATTGTGGTTCATGTTGAATACAGAAACTTGGCAGGGATAGTGGGAGCATGCAGAAGAGCAAAGTAAATGAAAGCCACTGTGTTGGGTGCTAAAAGGAAGAATAAAAGTCAAAGAGAGACAGATCTTGCTGTCTGACCTCCTTTCCCAAGTGAGTAGAAAAAAGGGAGACTGGAAGGGAGGCACTTCTGGATTTAGACAAGGGAAAGGTTTTTAGGAACTGAGCTTGGGAAAGGAAGCTGGTGGGGCAGGTCTGTGAAGTCTGAGTTGGGTGAGGAGTTGGAGATGGTGATCCCAGGCCAGGGGTGTGGAACCATGACATAGGATAATCTTAACTCTGAAGGGCCACAGGAGCTACAACAAAAGAGAAGAAGGAGAAGGGTCCAGGGGACAAATTCAGAGAAAATTCCCAGAGTAAAAGGACTTGGCATGCCAAGGACTGAGCCTTGAAGTTTGGAGGTAGTGATTAGGATTCTCAAGCCATGTCCTACTGGTGCTACTGAAGGTCAGAGTGGTAGAAGAAATGAAGGAGACAGAAATATTGAGTTTATAACACAATTAAGTATTGGGAAGATATGAGTTATTTTATTTTAAAAGGAACAAATGTATACTGAATGCCTACTATGTGCAGGCCCTGTGGCAAATGGAGGCAGAAAAAAAATTTAAAAGACAGTTTTGGCTCTCAAAATGTTTACAAATAAACAAAGAGAGGGAAGGGAAATGTTCCATGTTGCAAAGGCCTCTTCATGCCCTACTGAGTTGTGACCAGAGTAAAGCTACCAGATTCCAGTTGGAGTTTGCAGAGTTCTCACTCGTCCTATCAGAGCTCTCACCACCACCACCACCACCTTCCCCATACATACTGCTTCATTCCCCTGGTTGCAATTTTGCTGATTCCCTCAGCTTTGCATGGTCAGTATAGAGGTCAATTTGGGTCTCTAGAGGTGAATTGAATAGTCATTTGTTGAGGTTGTTGGTAAGGGAAAGTTTAGGAGAATCATGGGTGAGTCTTGTTCCTGAGGAGAAAGGAGGTGGGTATTTCAAGGGGTGCCATAGAATAAGAAGTGTACAGTGTTCACTGCTGAGAAAAGGAAGAATTTGTTTCTCACTCAATTGGGGTAAAATAGCCAAACCTATTCTAGGAAGGGAGATATGCATCTTTATTTTGATATTGATGGAGGCACCTAGTCAGTCATGTCCTGAGTCAGGAATTCATGGGGTTCCACATGACAGAAGAGGAAAGTGGCTTTTGTGATGATAAGTCTTTCAACAAAGGGTGATGAAAACCATCTGTGTTTGGGTTTTCTCTCATTCAGAAGATAGCTGTGTATTGCAGAAAAGGCATAACTGTCTAAGAATTATGGTAGGTCACCAGAGAGAGCGGAGCTCTGAGGCCTCCAGTGCATTCTTTGGTCTGGACCCAGGAATCACAGCAGACTACAACCCTCACATTGTAGCTCGAACTTACCCATGAACAACTTGAACATCTTTTGAAAACTGAGGACTTGACAGGCTGATTGTCATGGCCTAACAGTATAGCACTGTGTTTAGGAGAAAATGCTTAGGAATCTGGCTGTGGTGGTCCAGGTGGTCTGGCCCTCCACTGTACAGCTCTGTGCCTTTAGGTTGGTAGCTTATCCTCTGGCTTTTAATTTCTTAATTTGTAAAATAGGGAGAGTTTACCTTTTGAAATGCTTATTAAGAACTAAGTTGCATATGAAGGGCTTGGCATGATGCCTGGAACCTAGTGAATATTCAATAAACGTTATATATCATCATCTATACTATTTTTATTATTACCTAAGGATCCTTTTATTACTCTTACCCTCAGCACATGGAAATCGTATGATAGCATGAAGGAACATGTTCTTGAACAAGCACTCTGAACCTGGCAGCTCTGTTCACATTGGAAGAAATTGACTTTAACATCCAGCTGGAGCCAAGTGACACCAAGGTTGGGGGAATACAAAGGAGCTGCTGGAGGAGTTGTCCAGCTTTCTAGCATCGGGCCACCTGTTTGGGAAACATAATATAATAAAAATTAAACTGGACCCAAGGCAGATAACATGTATCTGTCACCCATCTGGGCTACAAGAAGTCAATAAGTATTGCAAACAATAACCAGCTGTTGAATCCACTGTCTAATGGTGGAGCCCCATGTAGGCTTATTGTCAGAAGAATTTCCTTTCCTGATTTGGTAATAGAACAATGTGAATACTCTCCATTAAGAACACAAGTGCAGTTCAAAATATAGAGGCATCCCCCCGCATGTTATTAAAACACAGCCAAGTCACCCAAGCATGAGGAATGTATGTCAACCACAAACTGGGGTCCACTGTGTTTTGGCAGGTGAACTGATGTTTGCATGTGTCAAAGATTTATTGAATTAGAAGATGAATTGATTAGGAATTAGAGACTGTGTGGTACTACCCAGTGAATTGCTGACAGTCCCCGGGAGTCCCCAAATCATGGGGGGATGGAGCTGAGCACAGATCTTGACGGTGTAGGAGGTATTATATAAGACTATTGTGGATCTTAGAAGATTCACTTCTGCATAAGCTTGGAGGTGGTGATACATGTCCCCAAAAGTCCATAAGACAAAGTTCAAACTTGCATGACAATTATATATGGTTAGGGCTCCCAGAAGCATGGAAAAGTACATTAGAGAAAGGTGTGAGTTAGCTTATGACTCAGGAAAACATATTAACCTCAAGAGCCAGGACAGCATAATGATTTAGACCTGGTGTTTGGTTTTAGACAGAACTAAGTTTGTCTCCAATAGTACCTTTTACTAGATATGTGAGTCTGAGCAAGTTACTTACTTCTCTTTTTTTTAAACATTGTTTATTATTTTTCAAGTACAGTTTTCTGCCTTTTCCCCCCAGCCCTCCCTACCACCCCAGCCCTC
The DNA here is from genome assembly GCF_014824575.4 of Sturnira hondurensis. Lineage (NCBI taxonomy): Eukaryota > Metazoa > Chordata > Mammalia > Chiroptera > Phyllostomidae > Sturnira > Sturnira hondurensis. The sequence goes on from NW_028082191.1 coordinate 30,186, forward strand.
CCCACCTCCTTCCCCTGTTTCCACCCCCCCATTGTTATTGCCCATGTGTCCTTTATAATTGTTCCTGTAAACCCTTCACCCTTTTCCCCCAGTATCTTCTCCCCTCTCCCCTCTGGTCACTGTCAGCCTGTTCTCAATTTCAATGTCTTTGGTCATATTTTGCTTGCTTGTTTATTTTGTTGATTAGGTTTCCATTAAAGGTGAGATCATATGGTGTTTGTCTTTCACCACCTGGCTTATTTCACTTAGCTGAGTGCTCTCCAGTTCCATCCATGCTGTTGCAAAGGGCAGGAGCTCCTTCTTTCTTTCTGCTGCAGTCTTGACCCGGCAATTCCACTGCTAGGATTGTATGCTAAGAACCCTGAAACACCAATACAAAAGAACCTATGCAACCCAATGTTCACAGCAGCACAATTTACAAGAGCCAAGTGCTAGAAACAACCTAAGTGCCCATCAGTAAATGAATGTATAAAAAAACTATGATACATTTACACAATGGAATATTTAAATTCTTTAAAGCCTCAGTTTCCTTATTTGTAACAATAGTACAGATAATAATATGTAGTAATTTTAGCATAAAATCGTTCTGAGGATCAAATAATATTAAATGTTTTAAACACTCAATAAAGCTTATCTTCCATTATTTTTAGCTAAATGATCACTATCTGGTGATCCATCTGGAGCAGAGCCTCTCAAATTTTAATAGGCCTAGGACCTTCCTAGTGAAAGTATGGATATTAGCCCAGCAGTACTCACATCAAATAAAGTCTTTTGAGAAATGAAGAATCTCTGGTCTCACTTAGAACTACTCAATCATATTGTAAATTTGAACAAGATCCCCAGATGATTTACATACATATTACAGTTTGAGAAGCTCTGGTCTGGAAGAGGTCAGAAGATGTTCATTAAATCTGTAACACAAATGAGGCATGACAGAGACTAAAATGTGAAATACGAGGAGTGAACCTGGAGAGCTTTATTTTTTATTCCTTAATAACAGTCATTTATGGATATTATCTTACAAACTCCCCACTTTACATACCCAACTGACATACACAAAACACATTTTTATAAAGTTACATTTTATATAGTTTTCAGTTTGGGGATAAGATCTATATACTGTGAATCTCTTGGAGAGGGGATTGGTATGTGTGTGTATGTGTGTTGAGAACATTGAGGGACCAATAACTGTTTCATGGTCTCTTCCTCAAGGAGAGAAACTTTGAATTTGGCAATGGAAGGCAGTCAGGATTTCATTAAGCACAGCTAGGAGGAAAGGGCATTCATGAAATAGAAAGACATGATCAAAAGCAAGAGGTAAGGAAATGCAGTATAGTTCCCATGAACTCATAAGTAATTAAACTTGATCACAATAGGGAGTGGGTGATGAGAATGAGAACAGTTCTAAGAAAGACTGGAAAGATAATGTGAAATCCAAGTCATAGAGGGCCTTAATGCCTGCTCAGGATTTTGAACTTTATTCTGAAGGCTGGGGGCAACCACTGATGGTATTTATTGTACGTCTGTGCATTCTCCTTGCCCAGAAAGTCCAGCTCCTGAAGAAGAGGGGCCCATTGGAGTTGGTCCCAGGGCCTTCAGTGCTGGAGTTCTTGTCCATCAGAATGAGCTGAAGGTAGAGCTTCAGACCCTGAAAACTTTTAGTGAAATCACTATCAGGTTAGTTCTGCAAATGGCCCTACATTGTTGACATTGTCGTTTTATAGACCAAACTAATTGCCTGGTCATTCAAGGTCTACATTTGGTTCACCTGTATGTGTACCATTTGGAGATGATGTGCCACCATGTCTTTGCTTCTAAATTAAGTCTGCTTCCACAGGTTCACTATATCTATCCAGACTGAAATTGGATCTCTAAAGACTCCATTTTGGGAGGTGATTCTTTAAATAATTGCTTGATCTTCCTAATAGATGATCTGCACTAGTGAGTAAATTGAACACTACTTCAAAATGAGATGTCAAGGAACTTTTCCCATGTAGTGGTAAATTATGGAGAAGGGACTGGGAAAGATCTTGGACTTTCCTCTCATTAGAGGGATAGAGGTGGCACCAAGGATTGGCCCAGGTACTACTGACTATAGCACAATCTCTCAAAACCTATTTCAGATCATGTTTGTTTCACCTATCAATGTGAAGAGCAAGTAGGATAGAATTAAAGTTTTAATAAACCAAAACAGCTTATAGCTGCCATTTTCTCTCTGCCTCTGATCTTTCAGAGAAAATATATCAGTAGGTTTTATTCAGTTTATCTCCACCAAGCCCTCCTGGTTGTTTCCTAGTGTTTCATATTCTCTTACTGGTTGCTAAGAGATTGTTGGATTCATCCCAGTATCTTCTCAGGTAATGATCTATAATTACCAGAATTCAGTTTCTCTTCCTTTTGGAAAGATGGGCAGGCCATTCCTTTCTTTTAATCCTTGGGTATTTAATTCTGGCCTATAGAATAACGTTAAAGATAATACCTGGTGTGTTTTTAATAATAGCTGCTAATTTGTAAAATATCATGAAATAAATGTGAAATGGTTTCATATATCTGTGTATCTTTTAATCTTTTATTTTAAATTTTCAATTTTATATTCTTATTATTGGTTCTGGAATTATAGGGCAACATTTTCTCCATCATTTACTATGAAATTCATGAAGCAATACATTCCCACACAAACATGGACCAATAATCTCAGGTTCTCCTCACTCTCTGTGCCCAAATAGAATCAAGCTGCCCACCCTACCCCACCTATGACTGCCACTCCTAGGACAGCAGAATTTATGAGCCTCTGCTATGTTCCTGTAATCCATATACAAAATATTGAATGTGCGTTTATGTCCATTGTTCTGGGGATAACTTTGGTAGTTGGTGTTAGAGTCTTAAAGGAGTCTGTTTACTAAAATTACATTGAGCTATTATAGAGAACACACATCTTCTGTTACTTCAGCCCAAGCTTTATGATCATACTAACTGATCTTTGAAAATAGATGTGGTTAGAATGAGTTTAATATTTGCCCTAAATGACCCTGAAAATCTGATTGCACAAATCTTAGGCTCCCTCGATGTATAAGCCCAGAAATGCCATTCCAGGGCCCAAAATGTAGTCCATTTTATTTAATGCTTTTGTTTCAAGTTGTAGTAACTAGAATATTATTTTTCTAAGTATATTCAGGTTACCCTTACTTTTTCTTCTTCAGAAACCAAATTCTTTTTGTTTATCAAGTCTGTTCACATAACAAATTCTTTTTTTTTAATTTAGTTATCCTTTATACCCCAATTTTTATTTGGGATGAATTTCTGCATTTTGAGACTAGTAGAATTGGTATTAGGCAAATGATAGATTCTCACCTGTCTGAATACATTTCGTTTGTTCTTTGATTTTTTATTTGCACATCAAGGTGGTGGGCCTCTTTCACTTGTTCTAAACTCTCAGTTCACTCCAGAATTATCTAAGGAACTTTGAAAACCACAAGAGTCTGGCTCTGTCTTCAAGGATTTTATTTTTTTTTCTAAATTGTTTTATTGTTGTTCAAGTACAGTTATCTGCAGTCAAGAATTTTCACTCAACTGGTTTGAGGCAGGGCTTGGGTGTTGACATTTAAAAAATAAATTTTACCAGATGATTCCAAAATGCAACCAGAGTTGAGAGCCACTGCTCTAATCCATCAGGAATTGGCAAAGAGAATTAGGTTTTTATAAAGAAGTCTGTGATATATGGCTAGGGTTTTGGCATCTACCATAGGGTAACCACCTCTCTTTTCTCCCTAGATGGTGCTTCTGGCCAGGTGCGAGGGGCACTGCAGCCAGGCATCACGGTCCGAACCCTTGGTGTCCTTCAGTACTGTCCTCAAGCAGCCCTTCCGCTCTTCCTGTCACTGCTGTCGGCCCCAGACCTCCAAGCTGAAAGCACTGAGGCTGCGCTGCTCAGGGGGCATTAGACTCACGGCCACCTACCGGTACATCCTCTCCTGTCACTGCGAGGAATGTGGCTCCTGAGATCTGCTTCTGAGTGGCTTCTGGATGAGACAACCTCCAGCCTCTGATCAAGGCAGCTCAATCAGCCAAGGAAGGACTGGCAAGAAAAGAGTTAAGGCAAAAAAAAAAAAGATGCAGCAATTCCCACAGGATTCTGCATATTCTAGTAATAAAGACTCTACATGCTTGTTGACAGAGAGATATACTCTGGGAACTTATTGTCCATTTCTGTCCCCTTTCCCTGGTACAATATCTTTTGCTTCCTCTTCAGATTCAGGCATTTTCCCTCTTGGCACTGAATGTTGTTTGGGTTTCTAACAATTCAGCATTAGTGGGAAAAGTGGGCCCCCAGGCAAGAGTGGGTCAGGCTGTCACTGTTTGGTGCAGATTAGGGAAGCATTTGCTTTGGAAAGCAGGACAGCACAATTCTTTCTGGGACATCATCTGGTTTTGTTTATCTTGTCATTTGGTCTAAAGTTGCTATTGCTGCTAAAGGTTCCCAATTCAAAATTCCAGGCATCAAGCATGTGGATATGTTTAGTCAGATATACTCATAGCCAGCTAATTGACATTCAAATAATTAACAAACATATTCTCTTATGTGATGCTGGAACTCCTTATAGCTGTAATTATAATTCAGATATGACTTTTGGGAAGTAAATGTGGCATAAAGAATCTATAACCTGAAGGCTCTCTCAGATAAATTATGGTAGAATTTTGTAAGGACTTTTAAAGACCTGCACAAATACGGATCCTGCACTGACTTTCAAAAAGGCATACACATACTGGTGGCATGGAGAATGTACTATACTCATGCATGCAAATCAGACAACCATGTATGAATCTATTTGTGGGTATGCTATAGCTTCATCCATACCATGGGCATTTTTCTCCAACATCCACTTGTCCATGTGAAGCATGCTGCCAAAATGGTGGCCTGGCTCATCTTCTGAACATTTGGTTTAAATATATTTTGGTCTTTGAGACTCAAAATTTGAATTATTCCCATATTGTGAAATAAAAAAGAATATCATCAAAATTTTGAAATTTTGAATGTGTAAGTATTGTTTTTTCCTACTAAATATCCTACTTTGGTGTATCACTATGTTGTGCATGTGGACGGGGGAAGGGTCCAGACAAAAAGGAGATAGGGTTCCAGAATGTATTGTGGGGACATTTTTTTAAATCAATGTACTAAGGTGGTGGGGGCTTAAGAAATTTGGCTTTTCATTTCAGAATTTAGTTTATTGAATGTGCACGGCTGCCGTAGGTACTACAGAATGAAATAGAGATGTTATCTCCTCTTTTATCTCTTCATTTTTCTCAGAAGAGAATAGTATTTATAAATGAAGTCTGAAGAACCAGAAGGAGGACCAATAGTTCACTAACAATGGTTTCTGTGTCACTGACCATGCAGTGCTCCAGGTCCAATGATACTCTTGAGCACTATGAAATTACTCATGGTGCTAGCATAGTGCTATGTCTGCTTTAGGCATCTCAATACTGGCAAGTCAGTTTCCGGGCCAAACTTGATACCATGCTATCATGGTTCACCAGAGATACCATTGCACCCCATTGTTAGTATAGCCAACCTGTGAATTACTTTTCCTAATGATTTTATAAACTCTTTGGCACAGCTTTCACAGATTTTTTAATAAAGACAACAGGGTTAAATTTGTATTTGTAACTTTGGAACAGAAAAAAAACTAATGTTATTAAGCCTAGACCTTAATCTTAACCTTCATTGTGACAGAGCCAGGCAGTCCACTAAATAGGAGGTGGTCTCATCCTGAAGGCAAATGTGAAACAGTAATTTGGATTATTACATGAAGAAAAATTTTGTCATAAAAAAGAATTAAATTTAATACTAAAGTTAAATGGTTATAATTCTTAACTGGTAATGAAAGTATTAACCACTGGTCATATTTATAGCTATTCTTTCATGTAACTAATCAAAAAGTGGAAATAATACTTTTAGCCTTAAAACATCTCTTTCTGGCTTTGAAAACTCAATTTGCTTTGAGAGTCACATGCCCCACATTCCACTATTTATTTCCTTACTCCTGATTTGGAAGTGGAGGGCATAGTTATATGACTCATATTTTCCAAATTCCCAGGAAGCCAGAGAAAATATTCCCTTCAAATCCCATTACATGGTTTATTGTCAAAGCTTTCCTCATGAAAATGAGCAGAATATTCTTGTAACATTAGAGAATCACAGAACAGTGACATTAGGAGGACCATGAAAAAGCATCCATTCTCTTTTTCCCCTAAATAGATAAGCAAATGGAGACCAGAAGAAACTCAGGAACTTGCTCAAACTCTCACACTTAGTCTTGTATTTGGACCTAGAACTCAGGGATCCCGCCCCACAGCCCTTCTCTTCCTCCACCAGTGAAAGGAGCCTCATTCTTTTCCAATTCTTGGATACTGAATACAGTGAATGGGCTAGAAAAGGATGTGGCAAAACAGTCACATTTAAATGGAGCATATGAAGACTGAGAAAGAGGGAAAAAAGCTATATTTTCCCAAAAAACCTAAAAATAGCCCTTGGAACTGAGAGAATTTACACATTATTGGATTTTAAGTTACTATGGAATTTGTATTATAGCTTTTAAAAATTAAACAAATTTAGCTTTATTTTAATGTCTACTCTTAAGGATTGAAAGAGAACCAAATGAAAACATTGATGGGTTAAAAATGCTACTGCTGGAATGCCTAAGGAATGTTCACCCATCTTCCTCATTTACTATGCACGAATAAAGGCACACTAAAATGTGCTATAATCTCAGAAGTTTACATTCTAAAAATCTGTATGATAATCCATAATGGTGGAGGGCAAACCCTCTGTAAATTGATGTTATCATAATCACTTATAAGCCTTTAATAATAATGAGTTAACAGTTCACTGGAAAATAGAAGGGTTTATGGACTGAATTGATGTCTCAGTTTCCCAGACTAATCTCCTAAGTCTCATTTAAGTAAGCTCTGGAGCTTTCTCCAGAAACTTAGGACAAATCAACTCTTCTATGTCCTGAGAAAATAATGGATGGTTTTCTCTAAACTCAAGTGTTTACTAGTCCACCCAACATATCCTTTCATACTAGGTACAGCAGACTGCATACACATTATGACTAGGGAACTGTTTAAGTTCATTTCTTCCTTGTAACCTTGGAGAAATAAGGCATAAATTTTCTTTTGGTCACTTCTTGTGGCCTCAGTAAAACATACACTTGACTAAGAGAGCTGCCTGAGATATAACAACAAATGCATGGGGAATCAAGGGGTTGAGAAGGCTTAGATCAGAAAGTGAAGCCATATCCTGCTAATGTTGCCATCTTCATGACGCAGACATAGCCACATCCTGGCGGACAGACATGTTCATTACCTTCCAAGTTAGAACGATGGAGAAGGTTGGATCTGGGAAAAGAGGTTCTACATATAGCTGTATCATTATGTCCCCAGAACATTGCTTTGCTTAATAATGCCTATTTCAATGCACAATGAGATACCCAGCAACAACTTGCTGAAGACAGTATTTCATGAGAAAATGACATCACATAACAACAAACCAATGTCTTCCTGTAAGTCTTCACTATATATATTTTTAATATTGAATAATTTTAATTATGCCCATAATTGGTGAATACATCAGATTTTTGTACAGATACATATAATTTCAAAATCTTTATTTAGGAAAATCCACAGTCCAACTAATTTCTAAGACATTTTAATATATAAATAGAAATATGAAATACATTTTACCCACCTAATTTCAGAAATAAACAATAAATAAAATTACTTCCTGCCTTTTATAATTGGATTTGCTTCACTTTTATTCTATTACCCACCCAGTATAGTGAAGAGAGACTATTAACTATTTCTTTTGAACTGATATTTAATTACATTTTGTATTTGGTTGAAAACAGGGTAAATACAAAAGCAAATGTTTTGTATTCTACACAATTAGTAATTATTCGGTGTTGATACACCTCTACATTCTATACATCTATATCTGTATCTATCTATTAACAGATGATAATAGACCAATAATCTATACCTATTATCAATCTATATCTATCTATCATCTACCTGTGTGTATTCCCAATTAATTACCACCACTAACCTAGGGTTTTTTCCCTCAAAAATGCAAATCTTGTTCCATAGCACTTTTCATCTTAGTCTTTCAAGAAAAATTCCTTGGTCCTTTATTTCACTTAAGTTTTAGGTTAAATATTACCTTCTCAAGAAATCTCTGACAAGTCAACTAGCTAAAGGCTCTTGTTTTATTATGCAGCAATTGCCTATTAAAACATGTTTTTAATGTTCCACATAACAGTTACTGGCATAAGTTATTTTTATTGTTTTATTTATTTATTTAACTACACTGCAAAATAATTTTATCATCAAAATTTCAAGGCTTGAACCATTAATAATTTAGTTCTCTGTTTCACTTATGTCATTCAACCAGCACTGAACTTCAAATAACTAACACTGTAAATGTTTCAAAAAATATTTAGTGAATTGAAAATCATTTTTGCTAGTCTTTCACTTATCTTAAGATAAAATTTTTATCAAAGAGAAAATATGAAGGGCGATAACTCACGTTTAGAAAACAGAGACTTAATAGGGATTATTTGTCAGTGCCAGCTCAGTTACCTAAGCATTAACTTGGTTAAAAGTTAAACAGCATAATAACACATTTTATTTTATTTATTTACTTTTTAATTCCTATTCAAGTACAGTTTTCTGTTTTATATTCCCTGCCCTGCACCCCCCTAGTGGTCCCCACCTCCCTCCCATTCCCCCCCTACCTTAATTATTCTCCATGTGTCCTTTATACTTATTCCTGTCAGTCCCTCCCCTTTTCCTCTATGATTCTCTCCCATCTCCTCTCTGGACCCTGTCAGCCTGTTCCGTATTTGAGTGTCATTGGTCATATTTTGCTTGCTTCTTTGTTTTGTTGTTTAGATTCCTGTTAAAGGTGATATCATATGGTATTTGTCTTTCACTACCTGGCTTATTTCGCTCAACATAATGTTCTCCAGTTTCATCCATGATGTTGCAAAAGATAGGAGCTCCTTCTTCCTTTCTGCAGCATAGAATTCCATTGTGTAAATGTACCATAGATTTTTGATCCAGTCATTTATCGATGGGCATCTAGGTTGCTTCCAACTCTGGGCTATGGTGAATTGTGCTGCTATGAACATTGGGGTGCATAGGTTCTTTGGGATTGGTGTTTCAGGGTTCTTAGGATACAATCCCAGCAGTGGAATTGTTGGGTCAGAAGGTGTATTCATTTTTAGTTTTCTGAGAAAATTCCACACTGTTTTCCATAATGGTTGTACCAGTCTGCAATCCCACCAACAGTGGACCAGAGTCCCCTTTTCCCCACAACCTCTCCAGAACTTGTTTGTTTCTTTGTTTATGATAGCCATTCTGACTGGTGTTAAGTGGTATTTCATTGTGGTTTTAATATGCATCTCTCTGATAGCTACTGATATTGAGCATCTTTTCATGTGTCTCTGGATCCTCTGTATGTCCTCCTTGGAGAAATGTCTGTTCAAGTCCTTTGCCCATTTTTAAATTGGGTTGTTCGTCTTCTTTGAGTGGAGTCGAGTGAGTTCTTTGTATATTTTGGAGATTAAACCTTTGTCTGAAGAATCATTGGCAAATATGTTTTCCCAAACAGTTGCTTCTCTTTTAATCTTGATACTGTTTTCCTTAGCCATGCAGAAGCTTTTAATTTTGATGAGAACCCATTTGTTTATTCTTTCCTTTACGTCCATTGCTCTAGAGGATGTATCAATAAAAATCTTGCTGCGTGGAATATCTGAGATTTTACTGCCAATGCTCTCCTCTAGGGCTTCAATGGTTTCACGGCTTATATTTAAGTCTTTTATCCACCTTGAATTAATTTTGGTGTATGGTGTAAGCCGACGCCAAGAACTTGAGGAACAACAACAAAGGCAGCCCAGAGCAAGTAGAAGGAAGGAAATAACCAAGATCAGAGCTGAATTAAATGACATAGAGACTAAAAGCACAATTCTAAGAATCAATGAAACTAGGAGTTGGTTTTTTGAAAGTATAAACAAAATAGACAAACCTTTAAGTAGGCTCATTAAGAAAAGAAGAGAGAGGGCCCAAAGAAACACAATCAGAAATGAAAGAGGAGAGATTCCAACTGATAGCACAGCTTTTTGAGAAGATACTGTAAGAAATTACTATGAAGAACTGTATGCCAAGAAATTTGAAAACCTAGGTGAAATGGACAAATTTCTAGAAAAATATAATCTTCCAAAACTCAATGAAAAAGAAACAGAAAACCTGAACAGGCCAATAAGAGCAGATGAAATTGAAGAAGTAATCAAAAAACTCCCATCACACAAAAGCCCTGGGCCAGACGGTTTCACAGGAGAATGTTACAAAGCTTCTAAGGAAGAGCTAACACCTATTCTTCACATACTAATAACACATTTTAAATTTTTTAAAATATATTTTATTGATTATACCATTATAGTTTTTCTATTCCCCCCCTTCATTCCCCTCCACCCACACACTCCCTCCCCCACCATTCTCCCCCCCTTAGTTTATAACCACGTGTCTCAAGTTCTTTAGATTCTATATTTCCTCCACTATTCTCACCCTCCCCTTATCTATTTTCTATCTACTGTCTATGCTATTTTCTTTACCTTCTCCGCCCTTCTCCTCCTCCCACCCCCCTGTTTATAACCCTCCATGTGTTCTTCATTTCTATGGTTCCACTCCTGACCTAGCTGTCCTCTTGGTTTGCTTTTGTTTTAGGTGTGGTTGTTTATAACTGTGTGTTTGCTGTCCTTTCAATGTTAATATTTTTCATCTTCTTTTTCTTATATAAGTCCCTTTAGCATTTCATATAATAAGGGCTTGGTGATGATGAACTCCTTGAACTTGACCTTATCTGAGAAGCACTTTATCTGTCCTTCCATTCTAAATGAAAGTTTTGCTGGATAAAGCAATCTTGGCTGTAGGTCTTTGGATTTCATGACTTGGAATACTTTCCAGCCCCTTCTTGCCTGTAAGATCTCTTTTGAGAAGTCCGCTGACAGTCTGATGGGTACTCCTTTGTAGGTGCCTGTCCCCTTATCCCTTGCTGCTTCTAGGATTCTCTCCTTCATTTTAGTCTTGGCTAATGTAATTATGATGTGCCTTGGTGTGTTCCTTCTTGGGTCCAACTTCTTTGGGACTCTCTGAGCTTCCTGGATTTTCCTGGAAGTCTATGTCCTTTGCCAGACTGGGGAAGTTCTCCTTTATTATTTGTTCAAATAAGTTTTCCACTCGTGGCTGTTTCTTTCCCCCTTCTGGTACCCCTATAATCCGGATGTTGGCCCGTTTAAAGGTGTCCTGGAGGTTCCTAAGCCTCTCCTCATTTTTTTGAATTCTCATTTCTTCTTTCCTTTCTGGTTGGATGTTTTGTTCTTCCTTCTGGTCCACTCCATTGATTTGAGTCCCAGTTTCCTTTCCATCGCTATTGGTTTCCTGGACATCTCCCTTCATTTCAATTAGTTTAGCCTTCATATGTTCCTCTAATTTGTGACTATAATCTACCAGTACTGTGAGCATCCAGATAAATAGTGTCTTGAATTGTGCTTCTGAGAGGCTGGCAATTTCTCATTTGCTTAGAGTTACTGGCTCTGGGACTTTGAGTTCTTCTTGCACCATCTTTTGGGCTGTTCGTGCCTTTTCCGTAGCAGGATTGGAGCCCTAAAGTGTTCACTAGAGCAGGGAAACTCAGTCGCTGGGTTGTGACGTTGTATGAGGGGGCGGGGTCAAAGAGGGACGATGGCTTCCCGTCTGCCGCCTGCCTCCCGTGGCCTCAGCCCCCACCAGTGCTGCAGTCACCACCATCACCAGGCCCATGCGTTTCGTTCCACTGCATGCAAGTGTGCCACCGCCGTCAGCCCTCCACCACTGGGTTCACCCCCTGGGGCCTGCGTGGTCCCTCTCACTGTGCACGAATGTGCGACCACAGTGAGTCTGCCCCACACCCTGACTTGTTCCAGGCTGCCTGTGCACCTAGGTCGGGTGATCTGTCCTGCCCGACCCAGCTCCGCTGCTGGCTCCGCCTCTCTTACGGTCCCCGTTGAACAGTTTGTATTTGTCAGACTTCCATATAATTCCGTTTTCTGGTCTTTGGGTGTGTTCTAGTTCTCCAAACCTTTGTTGTACTCAAACTTGGTTGTGGGAGAAGGCACAGTGTTTCCACCTATGCCTCCATCTTGGCAAAAGTCCACAATTTAAATTTTTTAAATTTAATTATTGTTCAAGTACAGTTTTCTGTCTTTTACTCCCATCCCCACCCACCCTCCCAGTGCTCCCCACCTCCCTCCCATTTCCACCCCCCCTTAGTTGTTGTCCACGTGTCCTCTATACTAGTTCCTGTAAATCCTTCCCCTTTTCTCCCTGAAATTCTCTCTCCTCTCCCCTCTAGTCACTGTCTCCCTGTTCTCTATTTCAGTGCCTTTGTTTTTATTTTGCTTGCTTGTTTGTTTTGTTGCTATCTTCCTGTTAAACTTGAGATCATATGGTATTTGTCTTTCACCACCTGGCTTATTTCACTCAGCATAATGCTTTTCTGTTCCATCCACACTGTTGCTAAGGGTAGTAGCTCCTTCTTTCTTTCTGCTGCATAGAATTCCATTGTGTATATCTACCATAATTTTTGATCCACTCATTTACTGACGGGCATCTAGGTTGCTTCCAACTCTTGGCTATTGTGAATTGTGCTGCTATGAACATTGGGGTGCATAGGTTCTTTTGGATTGGTGTTTCAGGGTTTTTAGGATATACTCCTAATAGTGAAATTGCTGGGTCAAAAGGCAGTTCCATTTTTAGTTTTCTGAGAAAATTCCATACTGTTTTCCATTATGGTTGTACCAGTCTGCAATACCACCAACAATGGATTAGGGTCCTCTCTTCTCCACATCCTCTCCAACACTTGTTGTTTGTTGCATTGTTTATGATGGCCATTGTAACCAGAATAAAGTGGTATCTCATTGTGGTTTTACTCTGCATCTCTCTGATAGCAAGAGATATTGAGTATCTTTTCATGTGTCTCTGGATCCTCTGTATGTCCTCCTTGGAGAAATGTCTGTTCAAGTCCTTTGTACATTTTTTAATCGGGTTGGTTTTCTACTTGGAGTGGAGTCTTGTGAGTTCTTTGTATATTTTGGAGATTAAGCCCTTGTCTGAGGTATCATTGGCAAATATATTTTCCCATACAGCTGGGTCCCTTTTTATTTTAATACTGTTTTCATTAGCTGTGCAAAAGCTTTTAATATTGATGAGATTCCATTTGTTTATTCTTTTCTTTATGTCCCTTGTTCTAGGGGACATATCAGAAAAAATTTTGCTACATGAAATATCTGAGATTTTCTTGCCAATGTTCTCCACTAGGACTTTAAGTGTGTCACGGCTTATATTTAAGTCTTTTATCCACCTTGGATTTATTTTGGTGTATGGTGTAAGTTGGTGCTTGAGTTTCATTTTTTTACATGCAGCTATCCAGTTCCCCCAACACCATTTGTTGAAGAGGATATTACTACTCCATTTTATGTTACTGCCCCCTTTGTTGAATATTAAATAACCATAAATACTTGGGTTTATTTCCTGGCTCTGTGTTCTATTCCATTGGTCTATGTGCCGGTTTTTGTGCCAGTACAAGGCTGTTTTGATTACAGTGGCTTTGTAATACAGTTTGATATCAGGTATTGTGATCCATCCTACTTTGTTCTTTTTCCTCAAAATTGTTGCTGCTATTTGCGATCATTTATGGTTCCATATAAATTTTTGAAGTGTTTGTTCTATGTCTGTGAAGTATGTCATTGGTACTTTAATAGGTATTGCATTGAATCTGTAAATTGCTTAGGATAGTATGGACATTTTGATGATGTTAATTGTTCCAATTCATGAACATGGTATATGTTTCCATTTGTTTATGTCTCCCTTAATTTCTTTCTACAGTGTTGTGTAGTTTTCTGCATACAGGTCTCTTATGTCCTTGGTTAAGTTTATTCCTAAGTATTTTCTTTTTCTTTTTCCTATATTGAGTGGAATTTTTTCTTGATTTCTGCTTCTGCTTTTTCATTGTTTATATACAAAAATGCCTTTGATTTCTGGATATTGACTTTGTGTCCTGCTGTTTTGCCAAATTCATTTATTAGTTCGAGCATTTTTTTTGGTAGAGTCTATAGGATTTTCCATGTATACTATCATGTCATCTGCAAACAGTGACAGTTCTGTTTCCTCCTTTCTGATTTGAATGCCTTTTTTTTCCTTTTCTTGTCTGATCACTGTGGCTAAAACTTGCAATATTATATTGAATAGAAGTGACGAAAGTGGACAACCTTGTCTTCTTCCTGATCTTATTGGAAAAGATTTTAGTTTTTGCCAATTAAGTCTTCACTATATTAATAAAGTGTTTTGGCACTGTATATTCCACCATAAATTTAAAACAGCATAGGCATTTTCTTTAAATTGACTGTGAATGTAATTCCAAGTTATGCATTGATTAAAGTCATTCTGTGTTCTCACATATGAATGTCATCTTCTCATGTGTTATACAGAACATTTTCAATTTGATTACTCTGGTGAACATGGACGAGAACCAAGGAGTGATTTGTTGCTTCAGCTGTCAATTTCTTCAGTGACTGCCTCAGCTGCAGAGTTACCTTGCTGAAGGGCATGTTCTTCCAGGGTTGGCTCATACCCAGTGCATGATAGGGGTGGAGATATAAGAACCTGGCAATCTTAGCCTGATTAAAGACAACTTTAGTGGGCAAACCTGACTCCAGAGCTACCTACTGGCATGACAACTCCACTTTTCTTTCTGCCCAAGCTTGTTTCTCCCTGACCTTCCACTGGTGCTGATCCCCAATAAAGACACTGCACCGAAGGCTCCATCTCAGCATCTGACTCTGGAGAATCACACCTGAAATAAAACTTTTATATATTTATTGGCCTTTAAAAGGAAACGAGTACATCTAAGCTGTGTGGTCTTATTATGTGACCAATAATATTTAGGGTTAACAATTAGCCCTGGCTGGTGTAGCTCAGTGGATTGAGTGCGGGCCTGCGATTCCCAGTCAGGGCACATACCCAGGTTGCAGGCCAGTTCCCGGTTCCCAGCAGGGGACTCATGAGAGGCAACCATACATTGATATTTCTCTCTCTCTCTCTCTCTCTCTCTCTCTCTCTCTCTCTATCTATCTCTCTCTCGACTTCCCTTCCCCTCTAAGATAAATAAATAAAAACTCAACAAAGAATTATATTTCTACTTCATTTAAGTGCATAGTTTAAATATATGTGCTAGCACCTACTATGTGTCAGCTAAAATTATAAATGCTGGAGATAATTTTTATTACTTTATTGTTGTTCAGTTACAGTTGTCTGCATTTTCTCCCTGCCCCACACCCCAGCCGAACCCACCTTCCTCCCCTGCTTCCACCCTCCTCCTTAGCTTTGTCCATGTGTCCTTTCTAGTAGTTCCTGACAACCCTGCTCACCACTCCTTCCCTGCTCCCCTCTCCCTGTTGTTAGATTGTTCTTAATTTCAATGTCTCTGGTTATATTTTTTTTGTTTTTTTCTTTCGTTGTTATATTCCAGTTAAAGGTGAGATCATATGGTATTTGTCCCTTATAACCTGGCTTATTTCACTTAGCACAATGATCCCCAGTTCTATCCATGCTGTCCCAAAAGGCATGAGCTCCTTCTTTCTTTTTAAAATTTCTTTTTGTTTAATTCTTGTTCAAGTACAGTTTTCTGTCTCATATACCCAGCCCTGCCTGCCCCCCCACCCAGTGGTGCCCACCTGCCTCCAATTTCCACCCCCCACCCTTAGTTATTGTCCATGTGTCCTTTATAGTTCTTCATGTGAGTCCATCCCCTATTCCCCAATGATTCTCTCCCCTCAACCCTCTAGACCCTGTCAGCCTGTTCCTTATTTGAGTGTCATTGGTCATACTTCTTTGCTTGTTTGTTTTGTTGTTTAGATTCCTGTTAAAGGTGATATCATATAGTATTTGTCCTTCACCTCCTGGGTTATTTCACTCAGCATAATGCTTTCCAGTTCCATCCATGATGTTGCAAAGGGTAGTAGTTCCTTCTCCCTTTCAGCAGCATAGAATTCCATTGTGTAAATGTACCATAGCTTTTTGATCTAGTCATTTACTGATGGGCATCTAGGTTGCTTCCAACTCTGGGCTATCGTGAATTGTGCTGCTATGAACATCGGGGTGCATAGGTTCTTTTGGATTGGTGTTTCAGGGTTCTTAGGATATAATCCTAGCAGTGAAATTGCTGGGTCATAAGGCACGTTCACTTTTAGTTTTCTTAGAAAGTTCCATACTGTTTTCCATAGTAGTTGTACTAGACTGCAATCCCACCAACAGTGAACTAGGGTCCCCTTTTCCCCACAACCTTTCCAGCACTTGTTGTTTGTTTCTTTGTTTATGATAGCCATTCTGACTGGTCATCTTTTCATGTGTCTCTGGATCCTCTGTATGTCCTCCTTGGAGAAATGTCTGTTCAAGTCCTTTGCCCATTTTTAAATTGGGTTGCTCATCTTCTTTGAATGGAGCTGAGTGAGTTCTTTGTATATTTTGGAGATTAAACCTTTGTCTGAGGTATCATTGGCAAATATGTTTTCCCAAACAGTCGCTTCTCTTTTAATCTTGATACTGTTTTCCTTAGCCATGCAGAAGCTTTTAATTTTGATGAGATCTCATTTGTTTATTCTTTCGTTTATGTCCCTTGCTCTAGGGGATATATCAGTAAAAATCTTGCTGCGTGGAATATCTGAGATTTTCATGCCAATGTTCTCCTCTAGGGCTTCAATGGTTTCACGGCTTATATTTAAGTCTTTTATCCACCTTGAATTTATTTTGGTGTATGGTGTAAGTTGGTGCTCAAGTTTCATTTTTTTTTTTGCATGTAGCTGTCCAGTTCTCCCAACACCATTTGTTGAAAATGCTGTATTTACTCCATTTTATGTTATTGTCCCCTTTGTTGAATATTAATTGACTGTAGAGGTTTGGGTTTATTTCTGGCATCTCTGTTGTATTCCATTGTCCTATGTGCCTGTTTTTATGCCAGTACCAGGCTGTTTTGATTACAGTGGCCTTGTAATACAGTTTGATATCAGGTATTGTGATCCCTCCTACTTTGTTCTTCTTTCTCAAAATTGCAGCTGCTATTCGGGGTCTTTTATGGTTCCATATGAATTTTTGAGGTGTTTGTTCTATGTCTGTGAAATATGCCATTGGTACTTTAATAGGTATTGCATTGAATCTGTAAATTGCTTTGGGTAGTATGGACATTTTGGTGATGTTAATTCTTCCAATCCATGAACACGGTATATGTTTCCATTTGTTTGTCTCTTCCTTGATTTCTGTCTTCAGTGCTGTGTAGTTTTGTAAATACAGGTCTTTTAACCTCCTTGGTTAGGTTTATTTTCAGACATTTTATTTTTGTCTTTGCTATATTGAATGGGATTTTTTTCTTGATTTCTGCTTCTATTGTATCATTGTTGGAATACAAAAATGCCTTTGATTTCTGTATACTGTCTTTCTATCCCGCAGTTTTGCCACATTCATTTATTAGTTTGAGCAGTTTTTTGGTAGAGGCTATAGGATTTTCCATGTGCACTATCATGGCATCTGCAAACAGTGCCAATTTTGTTTCCTCCTTTGCCATTTGGATGCTTTTTATTCCCTTATCTTGCTGATAGCTGTGGCTATAACTTCTAATACTGTATTGAATAGAAGTTGTGAAAGTGGGCAACCTTGTCTTGTTCCTGATCTTAGTGGAATAGATTTTAGTTTGTGTCCATTGAGTATGATGTTGGCTGTAGGTCTCTCATATATGGCCTTTATTATATTGAGGAATGCTCTCTCTATTCCCACTTTGCTGAGTGTTTTTATAGAAAATGGGTAATGTACCTTATCAAAAGCATTTTCTGCATTTATTGATATGATGATGTAATTTTTGTCTTTGCTTTTGTTTATGTGGTGTATTACATTTATTGATTTGTGAATATTGAAACATCCTTGCATTCCTGGAATGAATCCCACTTGGTCGTGATGTATGATCTTTCTGATGTATTGTTGGATGCGATTTGCTAATATTTTATTGAGAATTTTAGATTCTATATTCATTGGCGATGTTGGCCTGTAGTTTTCTTTCTTTGTTTTGTCTCTATCTGGCTTTGGAATTAGGATAATGCTGGCTTCATAAAAAGAGTTGGGGAGTTTTCCCTCCTTTTGGATTTTTTGGAATAGTCTGTGAAGTATACGGGTTAGCTCTTCCTTAAAAGCTTTGTAACATTCTCCTGTGAAACCGTCTGGCCCAGGGCTTTTGTGTGATGGGAGTTTTTTGATTACTTCTTCAATTTCATCTGCTCTTATTGGCCTGTTCAGGTTTTCTGTTTCTTTTTCATTGAGTATTGGAAGATTATATTTTTCTAGAAATTTGTCCATTTCACCTGGGTTTTCAAATTTCTTGGCATACAGTTCTTCATAGTAATTTCTTACAGTATCTTCTCAAAAAGCTGTGCTATCAGTTGGAATCTCTCTTCTTTCATTTCTGATTGTGTTTCTTTGGGCCCTCTCTCTTCTTTTCTTGATGAGCCTACTTAAAGGTTTGTCTATATTGTTTATCTTTTCAAAAAACCAACTCCTAGATTCATTGGTCTTTAGAATTGTGCTTTTAGTCTCTATGTCATTTAATTCAGCTCTGATCTTGCTTATTTCCTTCCTTCTACTTGCTTTGGGCTGACTTTGTTGTTGTTTCTCGAGTTCTTGCACGCGTCGGGTTAGGTTGTTGGTTTGAAATGTTTCTATTTTCTTTAGGTAAGCCTGTATTGCTACGAACTTCCCTCTCAGGACTGCCTTTGCCGTGTCCCATAAGTTTTGGGTTGTTGTGAGTTCATTTTCATGTTTTTCCCAAAACTTTTTTATTTCTTCCCTAATTTCAATCTTGACCCATTTTTTGTTTAATAGAATACCATTCAGTCTCCATGCTTTTGGGTGTTTTGGGTTTTTTCCTGTGGGGTTGATTTCCAATTTCAGTCCCTTGTGATCAGAGAAAATGCTTGGTATGATTTCTATTTTCCTGAATTTATTGAGACTCGTTTTGTTTCCTATCATGTGGTCTATCTTTGAAAATGTTCCATGTGCATTTGAAAAGAATGTGTATTTAGCGTATTTGGGATGGATGGTTCTATATATATCAATTAGGTCCATTTCATCTAGGGTGTCATTTAATGCTGCAATATCTTTGTTGATATTTTGTTTGGAAGATGTGTCTATTTTTGACAGTGGGGTGTTAACATCCCCTACTATAATTGTGTTGCTGTAAATATCTTTCTTGAGGTCCTCCAGAATTTTCTTTATTTATTTGGGTGCTGCTATGTTGGGTGCATATATATTTACGGTGTTAACGTCTTCTTGATGGATTCTTCCCTTGAGTATTGTGAAGTGACCTTCTGGGTCTCTCTTTATGGCCCTTTTTTTGAAGTCTATTTTGTCTGATATTAGAATTGCTACCCAGGCTTTTTTGTCATGTCCATTTGCTTGGAAAATTTGTTTCCATCCTTTCACTTTTAGTCTGTAGTGGTCTTTTGACCTGTGGTGGGTCTCTTGTAGGCAGCATATGTGTGGATCATGCTTTCTTATCCATTCAGCTACTCTATGTCTTTTAATTGGAGCATTTAATCCCTTTACGTTTAAGCTTATTATTGAAAGGTACTTATTTATTGCCATTTGTGTACCTGTGTTCCTCTCCGTCTTTCTCTTTTCCTTCCTTTCCTTAAAGCAGCCCTTTTAGTAATTCTTGTAGAGCTGGTTTGGTCGAGGCGTATTCTTTTAGACTTCTTTTGTCTTAGAAGCTCTTTATTTGGCCTTCTATCTTGATTGAGAGTCTTGCTGGGTACAGTATCCTTGGTCGTGGCCTCTGTTTCTCATTACTTGGAATATTTCTTGCCATTCTCTTCTTGCTTCGAATGTTTCCATTGCGAAGTCAGTAGCCAACCTTATTGGGACCCCCTTGTATTTTACTTCCTTTTTCTCCCTTGCTGCCTTTAGGATTTTCTCTTTGTCTTGGAGGTTTGCCATTTTAACGATGTGTCTTGCAGTAGTACTCTTTGTATTCCACCTGTTTGTGACTCTCTGTGATTCCTGGATTCATGTGACTTTATCTCTCATCAACTTAGGAAAATTTTCCGTTATTACTCTTCCCAGTAGGTTTTTTATCCCTTATTCTTCATCCCTTTTTTCTGGTATTCCTAATATTCGGATATTATTAGGTTTCATATTGTCTTGCATTTCTCTTAAATTCTCCTCATTTTTTTTGAGTCTCTTTTCCATTACTTGGTCCATCTGGGAGATTTTTTCTATCCTGTATTCCATCTTACTCATGCGATCTTCTGCCTCATTGATTCTATTCTTCACACCTTCTACTGTGTTCTTCAGTTCAGAAATTGTATTCTTCATTTACTCTTGGCTTTTACTATTGATTTCTATCTCCTTTTTCATGTTAGTATAGTTTACAGAGAGTTCATCCCCCCCCCCCGTAGTTTCTGGTAGCTCGTTGTAAGCTCTTTGAATTTTCTGATAACCAGTGCTTTGAATTCAATATCTGATATTTGGCTTGCCTCTATTTCATCTAACATTCTTTCTGAGACTTCCTCCTTTTCTTTCATTTGGGGATTGTTTCTTTGTCTTCCTATTGTTTTGGTGTTCTTCTTGTTGGCCTCAGCTTATGAAATCGACCTGTTCTGGTTTCCTGGGTTTATGGTGTGAACCTCTGTGGTAGCATGCCTGTGAAATTCAGTGGTGTAGTCTCCTGCAGGTATCTTAGTGTTCTCCGCTTCCACCTACTCCTCTTGTTGGTTTTCCAGCTGGTCAAACCTTTTCTTCTGGTCTCGCTAGCTGCAGCAACCTTAGAGGCTATTAGTGTGACCTTTCTCTCATCTCAGTGAACTCAGCTGGTCTTGCCAGTGCCCTCCCAAGGTCCAGACCGGCGCCGCTGTCCTGCGCCCCACTGAGAGCGGGTTTTTCCCCAGGCTCCCCAGCCTTGGCCTGGCGTGAGGGCGCATGTTCCCCGCCAAGCTTTCCTTGTCTCGCAAGCTTTGGCTTAGGCCTTTCCCAGTGCTGTGGCTGAACATACAGGGCAACTCATAATTCTTCCAAGCCGGCGGCCACAGCCTGACTTCTGGTGCTTCTCAGTCTGCGTCCGGCAGGGTAGGGATGGAGCTTGCAACTGGCGCTCTTCCAGGGGCCCTGCCTGTATCCCACAGCTCCCCAAGACTGCAGAAGTGCTAGCTCAGGCTACCGGGAAAGCAGGGGTGATTCAGTTCCACAAGCCAGCAACCACAGCCTGACTCCACGGGTTATCAGAGCTCTCTGGTTTGCTTCCCAATGCCCAGTCCTCTCTCTGCCACTACAGGCAAACCGATCTTCCCTGTGTTTTCCAATCTGTGTCCTGCTTGTTAGGGTGGGTGCGGGTGACTAGTTCTCTCCCAGGGTTGTTTTTTCCCACCCTCGGCTCTCAGAGATCCGGGCGACCTGGCCAGGGCCCTGGCTCTTCCCGGCGGAGGGCCTGCAGCCTCTGTGCTGTTCCCTTGTACCTTGATGATCTGTAGTCGTCTCCTCGCCTCAACCTGTGGTCATTCAGTGTCCGCTACACTTTCTGGAGTCCTGCCTTCCTATATGCTGGGTCCCTGTTGAGTATCCACTGTGCTCCTCTGCAGATCAGTCCATTTTTTTCCGGTGCATGGAGGGAAGTGAAATCCTTTGTCCTACTCCACTGCCATCTTCCCTGAATCTCAGGAGCTTCTTCTTTCTCTCTGCTGAGTAGAATTCCGTTGTTTAGATGTACCATAGTTTTTTGATTCACTCATTTACTGATAAATGCTGGAGATATTGAAGTGAAAATTTACAGCCTTGCTGTATTACATGCATTGGCTACAGAGGGAAGAGATGACTATAATAAGTGCACTGAAGATATATAGAGATAATTCACAAAGCAGATGATCATTTTTATTGGATTTATTGGGGTGACATTGTTTAAAAAAACTATATAAATATCAGGGGTACAATCCTATAGTACATCATCTGTATGTTATATTGCATGTTCACTACCCCAAGTCAGGTTTCTTTCCATCGCCATTTATTACCCCTTTACACATTCCTACCTCTTCACCCTGCCCTGCCCTCTCTTCCGATCTATACTACTGTCTGTTTCCATAAGTCTTTTTTCTTTGCCTAATCCTTTTACTTTTTTTCACTCAACCCCTTAGCCCCTCCCTACTAACAGCTGTCAGTCTGCTCTCTGTATCAATGAATCTGTTTCTATTTTGGTGAAGTCACTGTGAAAAGCAGTATGGAGCTACCTCAAAAAATTAAAAATAGAACTGCCTTAAGACCCAGTGATTCCACTTTTAGAAATATATCTGAAGACACCCGAAACACTAATTTGAAAGAACATAGGCATCCCTATTTTCTTTGCAGTGTTATTTACAACAGCCAAGATGTAGAAGCAGTCCAAGTGCTCATCGGTACTATATGAATGGATAAAAAAGCTGTGGTACATTTACACAATGGAATACTAATTGGCTGTAAAAAAAAGGAGGAAATATTACCCTCTTTTTTTTTTTTGACAGCATGGATGGACCTGGAGAACATTACACTAAGTGAAATAAGCCAATAAGAAAAAGACAGATACCACATGATCTCACTCATATGTAGAATCTAACAAACAAAATAAATCAGGTGATCTTGTGTGTTGGTTTTAAAGTGCCTTTTGATCCAGTGATTCCAAGGCTGGGATTATACACTAAGAATCTTATGCATTCCTAGATTCATAGCAACATTATTTACAATAACCAAGTCTTGGAAACAGCTGAAATGCCCACCAGAAAATGAGTGGATTAAAACACTGGCACATTTACTCAATGGAATATTATGCAGCAGAAAAAAGGAAGGAGCCCCTTACCCTTCGTGACAGCATGGGTGGAACTGGAAAGTATTATGCTAATGCAAATAAACGGGACAGTGAAAGACAAATACTATATGACCTCACCTATATATGGAACCTACCAAACAAACAAACAAAAAAAGCAAAATGGAACCAGAGACATGGAAATAAGGAAAAAATTGACAGTGACCAGAGGGGATGGGGGAGAGGAATAACAGGGGAAAGAAGGGGAAGGGTCAAGTCAATGAACATGTATAAATGACCCATGGTAATGAACAACAGGGTGGGGATTGACTGAGGGAGTGGTAGTGGGGAGTGGGCAGGGTAGGGGAGAGCAATGGGGAAAAAATTGGGAAAACTGTAATTGAACATCAATAAAAAAATAAAGTGGTTGTTTTAAAAGTAAGGGGATATTAATGTCAGTTGGTTTTTAAAATATCCTCACGAAGCAAATCAATACAAAAATATTACAGATAAGAAACTGGAGAGGTAGGTGGGGAGCACTGGGCAGGGGGGGCAGGGGTGGGCAGGGGTGGGAATATAAGACAGGAAACTGTACTTGAACAAGAATTAAATAAAAAATGATTAAAAAAAGAAACTGGAGGTTGTCTTCTGGCCTTAAACTCTGTGCTTTCTAAGGACATTTAGGCAGGGGTTGGGGTGGAGGAAGGAAAATTTCTAATTCTCATTTTCTCTTAGTGATAAAGGACTAATAACATCGGATTCACAGGATTAAATGAAATAAATGCCAGTAAAGAATTTATCACACTGTTTGGGACAGAGAGAGGCAAGATGGCAGAGGAGTGAACAGAAGCCACACTAACCTTCCAGGACCAATTTGGAATTGCAACTAAATGTGGAGAAAACACCCAGAACAAACTGAACAATAGTGCAAGAGAAGCCTTATACCTCGGACAGACAGAAGAATCAACTCCAGTACAACCTGTTTGGTTAGGAGTGTGGTTGAAACTCAAGAGAGCTGGCTTGGAGCCCACAGGCAGCAGCACCAGAGGGATAATTAACTGGTCCAGAGGGACCAGTTTGATGCCCCTAAGAAGAATGGGGTCTAAAGCCTAAGCTTGGATCCCAGTCTAGAACACCAGAACCTCAAGGTACACAGATAACAATGGTGGCAAAAAGTGGCAGGATTGCTCTCTGCTGGAGACTGATGGCTAGAGACACAAAGAGCCATTTAAAGGGCCAATGCACAAATTTTCATTTGTAGCCACTTTTCTGTGGCTCTGGCAAAGGCAGGGGCAGAAGAGGCTACACATGCCTGGGGGGAAACTGGGGGTGGAATCTTTGGGGAGAGAGGGAAGAGAGTAGCCACAGGAATTCTGTTGCTGAGTCATCACCCCTAGAGTAGCAGCCATCTGGCCCAGGCAAACCACTCCCCTCTGAGCAGTGGCAGCCTGAGGGGAAACAATAACCCCAACCCTAGGAGGGATTTTGACTCACCTTAAGGGGCTTAAGACTCACTGCTGAGTGCAGAGTGATTAGATTAACAACTGAAGGAAACAGCCACAGGCAATAGATCCCCAACACTTGGTGAGCAGGCTGCCTAAGGTCAGATGGGGTCAGCATCTGACATCACCAGAGGCAGATCCAGAAAAAAAAAAGGTAAATACTAGAGGCTATCTAGAGAAAATCACTGTGGCCTTCTCCATGATTAGCAATATTGTCCATCCTGCATAGCTTTCTAACATTCATTTCTTGTCCAGCAAATCTGTGCATGCTAAGTCACTAGAATTTATACCACAGTTTATCTCTCTCCTTTCTTATAATAGTCTTAATCTTGTCATACCATTATTAATACTTGTTCATTTGTTGCTGATAGTGGGATTGTAGGGGGTAGTTATATTTGCAGGTATTTGGGGGTGTTTGAAGTGTCTGTTCGGATCCTCCGCCCATTTTTTAACTGGATCACTTGTCTTCCTGGAGTGGAGTTGTGCAAGTTTTTTATATGATTTGGAGATTAAACCCTTATCTGAGGTATCATTGCCAAATATATTTTCCCATATGGTTGGTTCCGTTTTATTTTACTGATATTTTCTTCAGCTGTGCAGAAGCTTTTTATTTTGATGAGGTCCCATTTGTTTATCCTTTCCTTTATGTCCCTTGCTCTAAGAGACATTTCATTGAAAATATTGCTGCATGGAATACCTTATATTTTCCTGCCTATGTTCGTCTCTAGGACTTTCATGGTTTTGAGAATTTTATTTAAAGTTTTTATCCACCTTGAATTTATTTTGGTGTATGGTGTAAATTGGTGATCAAGTTTCATTTTTTTGTATGTAGCTGTCCAGATCTCCCAACACTATTTGTCGAAGAGGCTCTTTTTCCTCCATTTTATTCTTCTGCCTCCTTTGTCAAATATTAATTGACCATAGAGACTTGTGTTTATTTCTGGGCTCTCTGTTCTATTCCATTGGTCCATGTGTCTATTGTTATACCAGTACCAGGCTGTTTCAATTAGCATGGCCTTATAATACAGTTTGATAATCAGGTATTGTGATCCCTTTTACTTTGTTCATCTTTCTCAAAATTGCTGTGGCTATTTGGGGTCATTTATGGTTCCATATAATTTTTGAAATGTTTGTTCTATATCTGTGAAATACCTCATTGGTATTTTAATAGGGATTACATTGAATCTATAAATTGCTTCGGGTAGTATGGATATTTTTATGTTAATTCCAATGCATGAACATGGTCTATGCTTCCACTTGTTTGTATATTCCTTAATTTCTTCAGTGTTGTGTAGTTTTCTGAGTACAGGTGTTTTACCCCCTTGATTAGGCTTATTCCTAGGTGCTTTGTTTTTCTTGTTGCTATATCAAATGGGACTTTTTTTCCTTATTTTTGTTTCTGATACTTCATTGTTAGTGTACAAAAATGCCTTTGATTTCTGAATATTGACTTTGTATCCTGCTATTTTGCCAAATCCACTTATTAGGTTGAATAGTTTTTTGGTGGAGTCAATAGAATTTTCTATGTACACTATCATATCATCTGCAAACAATGACAGTTTTGCTTCCTCCTTTCCAATTTGGATGCCTTTTATTTCTTTTTTTGCCTGATTCCTGTGGCTGGGACTTCCAATACTATGTTGAATAGAAGTGGTGAAAGCACACATCTTTGTCTTGTTCCTGATCCTAGTGGGAAAGCTTTTAGTTTTTTCCTATTGAGTATATTTGTTGTAGGTTTCTTGTATATGGCCTTTATTATGTTGAGGAATGCTCCCTCTATTCCCACTTTGCTCAGTGTTTTAATCATAAATGGGTGCTGTGCCTTATCAAGTGCTTTTTCTGCATCTATTGGTATGATCATGTGGTTTCTGTCTATGTAATGCATTATATTTATTGATTTTCAAATATTGTACCATCCTTGCATCCCTGGGATGAATCCTACTTGATCATGGTGTATGATTTTTTAATGCATTTCTGGATGCAGTTTGCCAATATTTTGTTGAGGATTTTAGCATCTATGTTCATCAGCAATATTGGCTTGTAATTTTCCTTTTTTGTTGTGTCTTACTACGGTTTTGGGATTAGGATCATGCTGGCTTCATAAAAAGAGTTTGGAAGTCTCCCCTCTTCTTGGATTTTTTGGAATAGTCTATGAAGGACAGGGCTTGGCTCCTCCTTAAATGTTTTTTAAGGTTCTCCTGTGAAACCATACAGCCCAGGGCTTTTTTGTGCTGTAAGGTTTTCTTTTTTGTGCTGTCAGTCTGTTCAGGTTTTCTGCTTCCTCTTCATTCAATTTAGGAAGATTATACTTTTTTAGAAATTGGTGCATTTCACCCTGGTTTTCTAAAGGGACTGCTTTAAGAAAAGGAAGAAAAAGTGTGAGAGAGAGGAACACTGGTTTTCAAATTTCTTGGCATGTAGTTCTTTATGGTAAATTCTTATATCATTTATATTTGTGGTATTAGTTGTAATCTCTCCTTTCATTTTTTATTTTGTCTACTTAGGTCCTCTTTCTTTTTTTCTTGATCACTCTGCTTACAGACTTGTCAAGAAGCTGCAGTGTTGGGAATGCTCTAGACCAAGTTATGCCCCCAGGGTCTTTCCATCTTCTCCTGAAGCAGCAGCAGCCAGCAGTACTTAGCAGTGGCAACTTGAGGCTGCAGCCAGGCAAGCCCCCCAGGGTGGTGTACAACTGAGAAGAGGGCCCAGTGCTCTAAAGTCATGTTTTTAAGGTGGTGGCAGCCAGCTGGGACCAACTGGTGGCCCTGGAAAACCTCCCACATACTCATACCCACATACCCCTTTTGTGTTGCAGGCTGCCCCTCCAAAACAGAGGCAGCAAGAGGATGTGTGAGCCTTCAAATGGGTCCACCTGGGGAGAGCACTGAGGACAGAAACTGGCATCACCTTCTGGTCTTCCCTGCTGATGAGGAAATTAAATATTATAGCTAGGAAGTGCTGGAGTATGGATTTGAACTCAGGCACTCTGAAAACAGAACCCAGTGACAACCAAAGCATAAGTCTTTGAAAAATCAATTCAGTTCTTCACTGTAACTGTCATTCAAAAAAATTTTATACTAAGGGAGGAAGATGGAAGAGGAGTGAATTGAAGTCACTCTGACCTCCTCCCAGGACCAATCTGGAATTACAACTCAATTGTGGAGAAACCACCCAGGACGAACAACTGAGCAATAGCCAGAGAGAAGCATATAACTTTGGACATATAGAACCAACTTTGGCACAACTGGTCTGTCTGGTATGGAGTTCAATGGAGATTCAAGAGGACTGGTTGGGTGCCATGGGCAATGGCACCAGTGGGATAATTAAGCGGCCAGTTGGATCCACCAAAGAAGATTGGGGTCTAAACCCTAAGCTAGGATTTGTAGTGGATAACACCAGAGCCTGAAAGTACACAGATAACAACCAGTGGAAAAAGCAGCAGGGTTGCTCTCTGCCAGAGAGAGATGGTTGGGGACACAGGGCCATTTAAAAGGCCAACATATAAATTTTCATTTGTAGCCACTTACCTGGGACTTAAGATCAGTCAGGGACAGAGTGGGCTGGAGATGTCTGAGAAGAGACTGGGGACGGAAGCCTTGGGGAGAGAGCTGAAAGAGTACCCAGTGCTGAGGCATCCCCCAGACAGCAGCAGCCTTTTTGCTCAGGCATACCACTCCCCTCTGAGTGGCAGTTGCCTGAAGGGAAACAATTCCCCAACCCCAGGAGGGTCTTTGCCCTGGCCCTGTGGTGCTTAAGCCTGACTGCTCAGTCCTAGTGACCAGATTAACAACCAGAGAGACAGCCAGAGACAGTAGATCACTGGCAAAGGTGGAGCAAAGTGGACTAGAGAGACTTGAAGAGAGACTTGGGAAGGAGGGTTTGGGGAGAGAACTGAAAAAGTAGCCACCGGGATCTAGTGCTGAGCCAACCCCCATATGCAGCAATCATCCTGCTCAAGCAGACCACTCCTCTCTGAGCAGCAGCAGCCTGAGGGGGAACAATAGCCCCTATACCAGGGGGGATTCAGACCTGTCCTACGGTACTTAAATCTGACTGGTGAGTGCAAAGGGACCATATTACCAATTGAAGGAGACAGCCAGTGACAGCAGGTCACTGGAAGTATCAAACAGGCTGCCTAAGGTCAGACTGGGTCAACATCTGACATCACCAGAGGCAGATCCAGAAAGGAAAAAAAAAAAACAGTGGTAAATACAAGAGGCTACCGATACAAAAGCCACTGTGGTCTTCATGATTCGTGATATATTCTTTTCTGCATAGCTTTATAACATTCATTTCTTGTCCAGCGAATTTGTATGTAAATCACTAGATTTTATACCACAGTGTATTTCAATCCACATGTTTTGCCCCTCACTTCTCTTAACCCGTCTTGCCTTCCTCTTTCCTTGCAATATTCTCATTTCAAATTTGGTTTTCTCTCTAGCTACAACTTGTTTCCATTCCACACTCTTACTATTTCTCCCCTGTCCAGACACTCAAAATGAATTCTCTTGTCAAGTGTCATTTCACATCCTTTTGCCCAGCTATTAAAATACTTATGTTCTCTCTATACCTATAACAAACTTTGCTAGTTGGTTGTGGGCAGGATAGTTGTTGTTGCATTGTTTTTTCAAGGTTATCTCTAGAGCTTCACTAATTCTGTATTTCAAATAACAAATTTTACAGCACCCCTCTTCTACCCTTTTTTTGATACAAATTTGAGAAAAGACTCAAATTTGATGCAAATTTTGATGCAAATTTTAATTATGATGCAAAATTTGATGCAAAATTTAATTATGCCATCTTAGCCTGTGTATTTTTTGTTTTTCGTCTATTTCTCTTTCATCCTGCTCTTTTATTTTTCTTTATTCTCCTTTTTATCTTTTCCTTTGTATCCTAAATTTAAATTTTTCCTTAATTAGTCTAGTTTTTTTCCCTCAATCTTAGTATTCCCTCTCCCTCTATCGTGACAAAATCACTTCCTATTCCTCTAAATTTCTCTTAGACTTTTCTTTGTTTCTTTTTTCCTTCCTATTCCCATACCACATATATTAATTTTAGCTCATTTGTTATTGATAGTACTCTGGTGGATCTTTCTCTCCAATTTGGCTCCTATGTTTTTTATTATTATTTAATATTTTTTAAATTCCTTTTCTTTCTCTCTCTCACTTTATTTTATTTTATTCTACATTAATTTCTGTTTAAACCTAATATTACATGCTTCCCTTCTCATACGACATTTCATACTCTTCATTCCCTTTCTTTATTCATGAGGTAAACTTTACCTTCTCTCCTTCCATTGTTTCAACTGCTAACCCTTATTAGTGCTACTCCCTCTACCCTCCCAAAATCATTTCTCATTCAGTAGGTCATCTCATATCCACTCTCCTTTCTTTTAATAGTCTTAATATTTTCACACCCTTATTAATATTGATTCATTTGTAGTTGATAGTGGGATTGTAGGGGATAGTTTTATTTGCGGGTATGAGTTTGTTTCTTGGGCTCCGTGCAATTGCTCAGGCAGCACCTGCACAACAACACACAAGACATGGTAGGTGGAGTGACCCTCAGTCAACCAGCTGGAGGAAAGAACCTGCCAAACAATGACCCAACAACAATCAAAATCCAATTACATTTGGAGAACCAGCATAAAACGCAAAAAGGGCATCCCAAGAGCATCAAGTTCAGGTGATCAAGGAGATTGCACCACTGAATCTCACAGGCTTCCTACCATAAAAATTCACACCACAAATTCAGGGAGTCAAAAGAGATGAATTTAAGAAGCAGAAGCAAACGAGAAGAGTCCCACAGATAATGGGAAGACAAAGAAACAAGTCCCAATCAAAAGGAAAGGAGGAATCTCCAGTAGGGGTGCTAAGTGAAATAGAGGCAAGTCAATTATCAGATACTGAATTCAAAACTATGGTTATAAGGAAGCTCAATAAGGTCAGTGCAATTTACCAAAAATGACAGGGAAACTATGAGAAACTTACTGCAAACTACATTAGCATAAAAAAGACACAGAAACAATCAACAAGGGCAAAGTGGAAATAAAGAACACAATTTTAATTAAAGAACACAGTAGAAAGAACCAAAACAAGCTTGATGAAGCAGGGGACTGAATCAGTGAGCTGGAGGACAAGGTAGAAAACAGCTCCCCAAAACAGCAAGAAAAGGAGAAAAGACTCAAAAAGAATGAAGAGGGGGTAAGGGAAATGCAGGACAACATGAAATGGCACAATATCCATATCATAGGGATACTAGAATGAGAAGAACAGGAGCAAGGGTTAGAAAATCTGTTTGAAAAAGTAATGATAGAAAAATTCCCACATTTGATGAGAGAAAAAGCCACACGAGTCCAGGAAACAGAGAGGGTCTCAATCAAGAGGAACCCAAAGAGGCTCACTCCAAGAAACATCATAATTAAAATGGCAAAATTTAAAGGCAAAGAGAAATACTCAAAGGCAACAAGAGAGAAACAGGAAGTAACACACAAAGGAGCCCCAATAAGGCTGGCAGCTGACTTCTCAACATAATCACGACAAGCCAGTGGAGAACAGCAAGAAATATTCCAAATAATGAAAAGCAAAGGCCTGCAACCAAGACTACTCAGCAAGGCTCTCAATTAAAATGGAAGGGAAAATAAGGCGTTTCCAGACAAAAGAAGGCTAACAGAATGCACCTTCACCAAACCACCACTGCAAGATATGGTAAAGGAACTGCTTTAAGAAGAGGACAAAAAACAGTGAGAAAGGAACAAAGGTACAAAGGGAGTAAAATGGCAATGAATAAATACTGATTGATAATAACCTTAAATGTAAATGGATTAAATACTCCAATCAAGAGACATAGGGTAGCTGAATGGATAAGAAAACATGACCCACGCATATGCTACCTACAACAGACACACTTCAGAGCAAAAGACCCACACAGACTCAAAGTGAAGGGTTGGAAGAAAATATTCTAAGCAAATGGAGAGGGGAAAAAACCCAGGGTAGAAATACTTATATCACACAAAATAGACTTCAAAGCAAAGGCCATAAAAAGGGACTCAGAAAGACACTTTGTAATACTCAAGGGCAGAATCCATCAAGAAGACATAAGCATTGTAAACACATATGCATCCAACATAGGAGCACCCAAATATATAAGGAAAATCTTGGAGGTTTCAAGAAAGATACAGACAGCAACACACTTATACTAGGAGATTTTAACACCCCACTGTCAGCAATGTATAGATCTTCCAAAGAAAATATCAACAAGGATATTGTAGAACTAAGAACACATTTAATTCCACTCTGATCCTTGTTATTTCCTTCCTTCTACTTGCACTGGCCATGTTTCTGTTGTTCCTACAGTTCTTGTAGATTTAAGGTTAGGGTAAGGGTTAAGAAATTACTATGAAGAACTGTATGCCAAGAAATTTGAAAACCTAGGTGAAATGGACAAATTCCTAGAAAAATATAATCTTCCAAAACTCAGTGAAGAAGAAGCAGAAAGTCTGAACAAGGATACTATAGGATTGAACAATACAGGCGAATCTAAAAAAAAGATAGAAACATTTCGAATAAACATTCTAATCATACATGTACAAGAACTGGAAGGAAACAACAAAGTCTAGAGCAATTAGAATGAAAGAAAAAAACATGATCAGTGCAGAATTAAATGACATAGGGAATAAAAGAACAATTCTGCAGATCAATAAATTCAGGAGTTTGTTTTTTGAAAAGATAAACATAATTGACAAACATAATGTAATAACAGAGACTAAAAGTGCAATTCTGAGGATCAATAAATTCAGGAGCTGGTTCTTTGAAAAGATAAGCAAAATCAACAAGCCTTTAAGGAGACTAATTAAGAAAAAAGAGACAGGACCCAAATAAACACGATCAGAAATGAAAGGGGAGAGATTACAACTGCCACCACAGAAATAGAAGGGATTGTATAAATAATTCCAAATTATATATGAAACCAAAGCCACATTCATGAGTTTAAAACAGTCATATTTGGCTGTCATATTTTGAATGGCTTCAATATCCTGGTATTATACATACATATTAACATGAAAATTTTATATTTAAATTGTTGAAAATTGGCCATAGTTCCCTATGAACAGTTTAATTTGTGAGGTATGTCATCATCATCATTGTCATCATCATTATTTTCATCATGATTATCATAATTTTTAACCTTGATTAATAGTGTATAATGAAGTAGACTTCTGCGTAGTGTTTTCCTGCTTTATCTCACTTAATCCTCCCAACCAACTCTGAAGTTAATATTACCCCCACTTTGCTGACAGTATGAACAAGTGCTTATAGTCTGTAATCACCCTGACTCATTTTGGTTCTTCTTTACTATCTTTAAAATGACCATCAAAACTAATATTGCCATTATAATCACAAAGAATATATAAAGTATCTGTATATGCATATGCGTTATGAAAATAAATTTTTAAAAATCAAGGTCTCTCCTTGTAAGAGCTGACATTCTAAATACTACTTATGGTTTCATTTTTAAATTTAGTCTTTTTTGTATTTTTATTACTTTTTAATCCCCTTACACCCCACTCCCAGAGCAATTACCATACTGTTATCCACTTCCATGAGTCCTTTTAATTTTTTGCCTCCACCCCCTACTGTCTCCCCCACCACTAGCTGTCATCCTGCTCTCCATGTATGAGTCTGTCCTCTTTTTCCTTGTTAGTTCAGTTTGTTCATTAGGTTCCACATATGAGTGAAATCATATGGTATTTGTCTTTCTTGGACAGGTTTGTTTCACCTAGCGTAATGTTCTTCAGGTCCATTCATACTGTCACAGGGGGTAAGTTTTTCTTCCTTTTTATGGCTGAGTAGTATCCCGTTGTGTAAATATCCAAGGTTGTTTTATCCACTCATCTATTCATGGACACTAGGGCTGCTTTCATATCTTGGTGATTGTAAATAAGGCTGCAATGAACATAGGGGTGCTCATGTTCTTTTTGAATTAGTGTTTTGTTTTTTTTTTCTGCTATATTCCCATAAGTGAGAGCACAGGCAGATCCATTTTTAATTTTTTCTTTTTTTAAATATGTTTTATTGATTATGCCATTGCAGTTGTCCCATTCCCCCCTTTATTCCCCTCCACCCTGCACCCCCCCCCCCCCACATTTCCCCCCTTTGGTTCATGTCCATGTGTCACAAGTTCTTTAGCTTTTACATTTCCCACACTACTCTTGCCCTCCCCCTGTCTATTTTCTCCCCACTGTCTATGCTACTTATTGTCTGAACCTCCCCCCCCCGTCTTCTCCTCCCACTCCCCTGTTGCTATCTCTCCATGTGATCTCCATTTCTGTTGCTCCACTTCTGTTTTAGGTGTTCACTTACTTTGTTTTTGTTTTAGGTGTGGTTGTTAATAACCGTGAGTTTGCTGTCCTTTCACTGTTCATATTTTTTATCTTCTTTTTCTTAGACAAGTCCCTGTAACACTTCATATAATAAGGACTTGGTGATGATGAACTCCTTTAACTTGACCTTATCTGAGAAGCACTTTATCTGCCCTTCCATTCTAAATGAAAGCTTTGCTGGATAGATGGACCCTCCTTGGGTCCAACTTCTTTGGGAGTCTCTGAGCTTCCTGGACTTCCTGGAAGTCTATTTCCTTTGCCAGATTAGGGGAGTTCTCCTTTATTATTTGTTCACACAGGTTTTTCACTTGTTACTCTTCCTCTTCTCCTTCTGGTACCCCTATACTTCGGATGTTGGAACATTTAAAGATGTCTTGGAGGTTCCTAAGCCCCTCCTTATTTTTTTGAATTCTTGTTTCTTCATTTTTTTCAATGGTTGTTTCTTTCTTTCTTCTGGTCCACCCCATTGATTTGAGTTCCACTTTTCTTTCCATTACTATCGGTTCCCTGTGCATTTTCCTTCATTTCACTTAGTGTAGCCTTCATTTTTCATCAAATTTGCAACCAAAATTAACCAATTCTGTGAGCATCCTGATCACCAGTGCTTTGAACTGTGTATCTGATACGTTGGCTATCTCTTGGTCACTTAGAAGTATTGGCTCTGGGTCCTTGAGCTTTTCTTCTGCTTGAACCCTAATGTTTTGGACTGTTTGTGCCTGTCATGTATGAGGGGCGGAGGCTTAGGTGTTCACCAGGGCAGGTCTACCACTCTCTGGGCTATGACTGGGGGCAGGGTCAGAGAGGAAGCAATGGCATTTGTTGGGCTCTTTCAGATTTTGGTCCCCTCTGCCACTTCCCACAAGCAAATCAGACCCTGCTGGTGCTGGTTCTTGGGTGTGTGGGTGTGTGTACATTCTAGGACTCTGTGGGTCTCTCCAATGAACTCTCCTGTGAGGCTGGGTGCCTCTCCCAGCACCTGAACCCCTGAAAGTTTTTCCAATTGATGCTTTTAGGCTTTATTTCCCATCACTGGGGCCCTGGGTTGCGCAGTCTGTCTCACTGACAATTTTTAAACCTGCCTGGTTTATCTGCCAGCGAATGTGTGTCCATGGTCAGCCAACTGCCTTGTGTGCCTCACTGGGTTTGCTCATTTTCTACCCTGCACCTGGTCTACTAACCACCCCCTCTTCCTGCCGGGACCTCTCTCCGTTGGCCACCAACTCCACCCCTCTTACCAGTCTGGATGAATGGTTTGTTGTTGTTGGACTCTGGTACAGTTCAATGTTCTGTTTTGGTTGTGTTTTTGTTTCTAAATCTTTGCAGTCCTTATATTTGGTTGTGCGAGGAGGTACAGTATTTCCACCTATGCCTCCATCTTGGCCGGAAGTCCCATTTTTAATTTTTAGAGGTATTCCCATAATGCTTTCCACAGTGACTGCACTAGTTTGCATTCTCACCAACAGTGCAACAGGGTTCCCCTTTCTCCACATCTTCTCCAGCACTTGTTGATTGTTGACTTACTGATGATAGCCATTCTGACAAATGTAAGATGGTATCTCATTTTGGTTTTAATTTGCATTTCTCTGATAATTAGTGACGTTGAGCGTATTTTCATAAGTCTATTGGTCATCTGTATGTCCTCTTTGGAGAAGTGTTTATTCGGGTACTTTGCCCATTTTTTAATTGGTTTGTTTGTTTTTTTGGTGTTGATTTTTTAAGTACTTCGAAAATTTTGGATATTAACCTCTTATTGAATGCATCTTTGAATATGTCCTTTCACTCTGTGGGTTGTATTTTTATTTTGTTAATGATTTCCCTTGCTGTGAAAAACTTTTTGGTTTGATATAGTACCATTTTTTTGTTTGTTTGTTGCTTTGTTTTGTTTCCTGTGCATAGGGAGATGTATTTGATAAAAATAGCTATAACGAATGTGCAAGATTTTGCTGCTTATGTTTTTTTTTTCTAGGATTTTTATGATTTCAGGTCTCACATTTAAGTCTTTGATATATTTTGGAGTTATTTTTGTGTATGGTGTAAGAAGGCAGTCTAGTTTCATTTTTCTGCACATATCTGTCCAATTTTCCCAACACCATTTATTGGATAAACTCTCTTTAGCCCATTGTATGTGCTTCCTTCCTCTGTCAAATATTAATTGACTATAAAGGTATGACTTTATTTCTGGTCTCTCTATTCTGTTCCATTGATCTATTTATCTGTTTTATGCCAGTACCATGATGTTTTGATTACTATGACCTTATAGTACAATTTGCTATTAGGTAACATGATTCCTCAAGCTTCCTTCTTCTTTCTCGGGATTGCTGTTGCTATGCAGGGCCTTCTGTGGTTCTATATACATATTTAAAATATTTGTTCTAGTTCTGTGAAATGCATCATTGGAATCTTGATAGTAGTTGTATTGAATCTATACATTGCTTTGGGTAGTATGGACATTTAAATTATGTTAATTCTTCCTATCCGTGAATACGGTATGGGATTCTGCTTATTTGTATCTTCTTCAATTTATTTCTTCATTGTCTTATAATTTTCCAAGTACAGGTCTTTTAAATCCTTGGTTAGGTTTCCTCCTAGGTAGTTTATTCTTTTTGCAGCAATTGTGAATGGGATTGTTTTCTTGATTTTCAATTCTATTAGATTATTATTGGCATTTAAAAATGCAACTGATTTCTGGATATTAATTTTGTATCTTGCTACTTTGCTGAATTCATTTATCAGTTTTAGTTGTTTCTTGATGGAATCTTTGGGGTTCTCTATGTACAGTATTATATAATATGCAAATAAAGACAATTTTACTACTTCCTTTCCAATTTGCATGCCTTTTATTTTTTCCCTGATTGCTGTGGCTAAGACTTTCATTACTATGTTGAGTAAGAGAAGTAAAGGTGGATATCATCATCATTGTTAACCTTGATTTATAGTATATAATGAAGTAGTGTTGTCTCAATCTTAAGAGAAATTATGTAGTTTTTGCCCATTGAGTATAATGCTGGCAGTGGGTTTGTCATATATGGCCTTTATTATGTTTAGGTATGATCTCTCTATTCTCACTTTGCTGAGAGTATTTGTCATAAACAGGTGCTAAATTTTATCAAATGCTTTTTTTTTGCATCTGTTATTACCATGTGGTTTTTGCCCTTCATTTGGTTTATGTGATGAATCATATTTATTGATTTTTTAATGTTCTGCCAACCTAGTGTTCTGGAAATAAATCCCACTTGATCATGGTGTATAATGTTTTTGACCCATTGCTGTATTCAGTTTTCTAATATTTTTTCGAGGATTCTAGCATCTATGTTCATCGAAGATATTGGCTTAAAATTTTCTTCCTTCTGTGGTGCTTTTATCTGGTTTTGGAATTTTGATAATGCTGGTCTTAAAAAATAACTTTTGGAGTCTTCCCTCTTTTGAAATTGTATGAAATAGTTTGAGAAGGAGAGGTGTTAGTTCTTGAAATATTTGGTAAGATACCCCTGGGAAGCCATCTGGTCCAGGGCTTTGTTTGTTGGGAATTTTTTTTATTAATGCTTCAATTTCACTGTGTGAAATCTGTTTATTCAGATTCTCTGATGCTTCCTGATTTAGTTTTGGAAGACTGTATGTTTCCATGAGTTTGTCCACTTCATCCAGGTTGCCCAGTTTGTTCGTATATCATTGTTAAAAATATTTTTTACACTCTTTTGTATTTTTTTGGTGTCAGTTGTTATTTCTCATCTTTTCTTTCTACTTTATTTGTTTGTGTCCTTTCTCTTTTTTTCTTAATGAGTCTGGTTAAAGATTTGTCAATTTTGCATATCTTTTCAAAGAACCAACTCTATGATCTTTTGTATTGCTTTTTCAGAGTCTATTTCATTTATTTCTGCACTGATCTTTTTTTTTTCAGAAACAACCAATTTTTATTTTTTAGTATATTTTATTGATTATGCTATTATAGTTGTCCCCTATTCCCTCCTTTATTCTCCTCTGTCCTGCACACCCCCTCCCACCCACATTCCCTACCCTTTAGTTCACATCCATGGGTCATAGACATATAAGTTCTTTGGCTTCTCTATTTCCTATACTTTTCTTACCATATCTCTGTTTTGTACCCACCATTTATGCTTCTTATTCTCTGCACCTTTTCACCCATTTCTCCCTTCCCTTCTCTGCTGATAACCCTCCATGTACTGTCCATTTCTGTGATTCTATTTCAGTTCTAGTTGTTTGCTTAGTTTGTTTTGTCTTTGTTTTTAAGTTTGGTTGTTGATAGTTGTGAATTTATCATCATTTTACTGTTCGTAGTCTTGTTCTTCTTTTCCTTAGATAAGTCCCTTTAACATTTCATATAATAAGGGCTTGATGATTATGAACTCCTTTAACTTGACCTCATCTGGGAAGTACTTTATCTGTCCTATTCTAAATGATAACTTTGCTGGATAGAGTAATCTTGGATGGAAGTCCGTGCCTTTCATGATTTTAAATACTTCTTCTCAGCCCTTTCTTGCCTTTTTTTGGTGTACCTGTTATGTAGTAAGGGGCGGAGCCTTAGGTGTTCTCCAGGGTGGGGCAACCCACTTTGCTGCATTGTAGCACTGTATGTGGGGGGGTGGTTCAAGAGGGAACAATGCTGCTTGTTTAGCTCTTGGCCGGATTTCAGTCACTTCCACTATCCACAAGCAAATTGGGCCCTTCTGGTGCTGATTCCCAGGTGGGTGGGTTTGTGTACATTCTAGGACCCTGTGGGTCTCTTCAAAGAACTCTCCTGTGTGCCTGTGAATTTATCCTGCTGCCTCACCCCCCACAGGTTTTTTTCAGTTAGAGGTTTTGAGGCTTTATTTACCCATACTAGAATCCTGGGTTGTTTGGTCTGTCTTGCTCCCCAGTTGTTCCTCCCACTTTATCTGCACACAAATGTGGGACTGCCTACTCTGCCAGCTGCTGCCTTGCTTAGTCTGCCAGCTACTGCCTTGCCTGGTCTACCAGCTGCCTCCTTACCTGCCCAGTTTCTCCAGCTGCTGCCTTGCTATGAGTCCTCTCTGCCTGGCTGCCTGTCTCCATTCCCTGTACCTGTCTGGAGGAATATTTCTTCTTTAATTCCTTGGTTGTCAGAATTCCATAAGTTTGATTTTCTGGCAGTTCTCAGTGTTTTTAGTTTAAATTTGTTGTTGTTCTTCTTTTGGCTGTGCGAAGAGGCACAGTGTATTTACCTATACCTCCATCTTGACTGGAAATCAGTATAGTACCCAATTTAATCTTCTCAACAACACTGTTGTTAACAGCATTTGCAGACTAGGAAACCAAAATATAGAGAAGTCAAATGAATTATTTGCTCCAAGTTTCACAACCAGTGATTGGCAGAGGCAAACTGATCCTAAACTTCTATATCTACTTAAAAGCTTAACACTTTTTTTTGCTCCAGCCATCTGCCATCCTTGCACTTACCTAGATTTGACCTTCAGATAATACACTTTCCCATTCACTGACTGCATCAGAGGGCCTGGGTCAGGATCAGAGGTCAATATTTTCTAAAAATCTCCTATCATTCAAGTCTATTACATCCTGTCCCTACTTCTAAAAGGTTCTTGGTAACTTGTTGGGAATGTGGGGGCTCCAGTTAACCACTGGGATCCAATAAACTTTTCATGGAAACTTTAAGTGAAACCTTCTTTGGCCTTGAATCCAAAGGATTTGGGTGAAACTCAGCTGGACTTAAAATTTGAACAGAAACCTGACTATATCATTTTATTTTGTTCCTTGCAACAATATGAAATACAGATATGAGACCAGGCATTTACCTCACCTTCTCAGAACACAGGGCTGCAATGATGGTAGAATAAGAGACACCCTTAGAGCTAATTTAGTTGAGTAGCCTTATTTGATGCATGAGAAGCTCAGAGAAGTTTAGATCACAAACCTAGCAAACAGCAACACAGGACTGGAATTTCTATCTCTGCTGCCAAGACTATTAGATGATTGCCTCATCCTCTTCCCCCAATTGCATCCCTTCATCCCTCACCCCCATGGTCATAGTCAGGTTCAGACTAGACATACTGGCAGAGTAAATTCCCCGGTTAAAGAATAACAGGTACCTACACAAGAAAACAAGCCAACACAGCTTCTAATAAACATGGCCCCTCTTTCAAACACTGTAGTGCTTTTGTACATGTACCTCTCGCGAATATAATAGTCACAGACACTTATCATGCCATAGTGGCCTACTGTTTCATTCCAGGTAAGCAAAAATTCTTACACTCTCAGTTCTCCAAATAATTATATCATCATAGCAAACAGCACTTTGAGCAACATTCACACTGGCAAGACATTTGGTATGCAACCTTTAGATGGTGCTAATGTTCTACTATAACACATAGTCTGCAATAATGCTTTATGCTCAGAATCAAGGAGATTAAATGACTTTCAGAAGTTAGCTATATTTCAGATTTCCTGTGCTAGACACTGGGAACATACCCATTTTGGGGGGATCTTGATAAAAATACACTGTTGGGGCTTTTGTTGACACAGCAAGGTTTTGGTAACACTAAATGTACCAGATTATTCTAGGCAGGTCTCATCAATCCATGCCATCAGTGGGTACTTTAAATGTAAATACACACCTTCAAAATTCAGATTTATCTTGTATCTTTGTGTATTGATTAGAGCTTGTGATGGTTTTTGTTCATAATGTTGCTAGATTGTATGGTGAAGCCATTTATTTTGCATGAGTTTTCTTCAGGAACACCTCATTCATCCACTTAAAAAACTGATATAACCTAGATCATTCCTGTTTTTCTGACTCTGAAAAGAGGGGTGGAGAAAAACATATTATACCATAGCAAACTTTCTACAACAGACTTTTATGTCTCATTTCTTCTCTTTTCCATATGTTATGAGTTCCTGAGGCTCCATTTGTCTCATAGTCCTGCTAAAAAAGGCAATGCTTTGGTATCCAGGTTATCTTTGGCATTGTAGCAGGTTACTGGCTGTGTCACAGTAGCATTTTAGCCCTAGATATTGTTGAGGATTTCTATGCAGTGAAGAAAATAATTCCTTGTCCCTTCACATGTAGGAGCTGACAGATGTTCATAAAGTACCATGTCATATATATATATATATATATATATAACATGCATGCATGTGTGTATGTGTATACACACACATCCACACACACTGGTGCTATATCTATCTATCTATCTATCTATCTATCTATCTATCTATATGATGGATGTGTGTGGATCCATCATATAGATAGAGGAAAAAGACTGAGGAGGGAGCAGGGAGGGGTGAAGCTCAGAAGAAAGGTTGAATTCCCATCCAGATCATCAGATCACCTGGTGAGAAAACGTTTAGAAGAGTTATGATACCATTTTTCTAATGTCTGGAATTCTACTATAGTGAAAAGATCAATTTGTTCAGAAAGATCATGTAAGGGACAGATTTAGATCCAAAGGTATGGAAATCTTTGGGAGATAGATTTCAACTCAATTTCAGCAATGACTTTTTTTCTAGTTAAAATATTTTCTAACTCACAAAAAAAGTTGCAAGAAAAGTACAAAGAATGCACATAGGCTGT
This sequence comes from Sturnira hondurensis, assembly GCF_014824575.4. Lineage (NCBI taxonomy): Eukaryota > Metazoa > Chordata > Mammalia > Chiroptera > Phyllostomidae > Sturnira > Sturnira hondurensis. The sequence continues at coordinate 71,588 of NW_028082191.1, forward strand.
TTACCTTGATTCTTCAATTGTTAATATTTTGCCCCATTTGCTTTATCTATATCATATATGCACTTAAATTTTCTGAAACCATTTTAGAGGTAACAGCATTATATTTGTTAAATGTTTCATTATCCATTTCCTAAGAATAAGGACAGTTTCTTATACAACCAGAGGAAAATTATACATTCCATACTCAAATTTTAGCAGTTGTCCCAAAGATGGTCTCTATAACGATATTTTCCCTCTGACCCAGGATCCACTAGGGTGAATTACTGGCAATGTTAATAAGTATGACCTTTTAAAGATTTACGATCTTCATAAATGAAAGGGGTTATATCAAATTTCAAATATTGGCTTGGCATGCATATCATATACAGTGTGCTAGCTCAAGTGAGTGGCAGAATATGTGACCTCTTAAAATAAATAACCTAAATAACTGAAAACCTTTATAGTTAACAATGTTTTGTGTCCTATGTATAAAATTTGTCTGCCCCAAACTCATGAAAATATTATTTTATGCCTTTTGGAAGCTTTTTAGTTCCAGGTTTTACATTTAGGTATATGATACATTTCAATAATTTTTTTTTGTGAATGGAGTGAAGTAGGGGTCTAGGTTCTTTTTCCCCATATAATTGTCCCAGTTCCATTTCTTTAGAATATTAGCACCCTGGTAATTATCAGGTATATTTCATAGATGAAGAGATTTGGCCAAAGAGTTGCAGCCAGATGTAGAGCTGGGCACAAATGGCATTGTATGGGGAAGGTGCTGTCAGATGAGGGGCAGAAGAATTGCATTCCTTTGTCTTGAATGTCAGTGGTTGTGGATTAGTCCTGGGTATCTGAGATGTGACTGTGGTCTTCTTGCTAAATTTCAGATCACAACAAGAGACTTTGTTGTTTTAGAAACACCCATTAGTAGCCTGGCCAATTGGTAAGTTACCACTTGGGGGAGGTTGTGCCTGGCCAAGAAGTAGCCCCTGAGAATGCAGTAGTCTCCAAAGCAATTAACACATAGGTAGAAATTCTAAGATGGATTTTATTTGCAAAGTACGTAATACTGTATGACTTCATTTCAGTGGGGGCTTAGTCATAAGACATAATCAAGCTGAGACTTGAAGAAAGTGCAGAAGGGAGCTGGATGAACAGGAGGGTTAAGATGGCACCAGCCCTTGTGGAAGAATGATGTGGAAAGGTAGGAAGGGGATAACTTGCCTTTCCAGGTCTTGGCACTGTGCTACAAATTTAAACTTGATTTTAGGTGCATTATGAAGCTTTGAAAAATTTTGTGTTAGTGACTGTTATGTCCAAAGAGTTTTCATGCACAGAAAAAATTCTTACATTTATCTGTGACTTCCCTTTAAATTTATCAAAGTAATAGATATACACACACCTATATTTTAAACTTTTAAGCTCAACTTACCATATTTATAATCTTAATGATTTTTATATAATAAAAAGAATAACCAATTTTATTGGTTATTTGATTAACGTGTACTTTTAAAATAAATTTGACAAAACAAATTCTCCTAAATATATAATACCAGTGCCATCTTTAATTAATCAAATTACCTCAGATATTTGAAATTAAATTACAAAATTTAATGTATTTGATTTTCCCACATTTACAAAGGCAGACTCATAAATCAAAATGAAAAACCTTCCTAAATTTTAAAAAAGATTTTATTTATTTTTTTTAGAGAGAGTTGAAAAGAGGGAGAAAGAAAGGGAGAGAAAGATCAGTATGCACATGACTCTCACATGCCCCCACTGGGGACATGGCCCACAACCCAGGCATGTGCCCTGACTGGAAATCCAACTGGCGATGCTTTGGTTTGCAACCCATGCTCAATCCACTGAGTTGCACAAGCCAAGGCACCTTCATAAAATTTAATAGGTCAAATCCTCTTAAGAATTTCAAAGGTCTTTAAAAAATAAAGAAGCCTGTTTGGAACACCACAAGGAATGGGCAAGGCAGGGTAGGCAAACAAAGCATGTTTAGGATTGAGTAGTTTGAATAATTTTAGCAGATTCCAGGGAAAAGGGTGGTCCTTAGTTGTCTGGTACTTTTTCCTGGAGTGATTTATGGCAGAGTGATAGTGTCCTGGATGGACACTGATAAAAAGAGGAGACTGATAAAAAGAGGTATATAGTGGGTATAGACTCAGGATTGGTTTGTTTGCAGTAAGATGTTTACTATTTCTAGGAATTAGCTAATCTAAGGAGGACCAGTCCCTTCCTCAGTCCTCAAGGACCCAAGATGTTAAAACGTCATACAATATAAAAATTAAAAAATACATGATTAATGAACCCTTGTAGTCCCTTCCAAGATTAAGTAGGCTAATATTGGGAAGGACTTTTTGTGGGTATATTTTGTCTACCATGTCACCTGTCATCTGGGACTTAACCAATTACACAAATTTTAGGTTCTAATAATATAACATAACAAAGCATAAAATTTCTAGTCTGAAATCATTCATCTATTATATTAGCTGGGGCTCTCTTGGGCCCTCTGATTATAATTCTCTTTTGTGTAACTGCTGCTAATGCCAAATATTAGGGCCTATTACATTATATGTAAATAGAAATTTGAACCTTATACTCTGGCTTCAATCGTATCATTGTCTTGTTTCCCTTTCTAATTTTTGTATACTTGATGAATTTTGCTTCTGTTATTGCTTTATTCACTTATTTATGCAATGAATAATTATTGAGGGTCCACTATGTGCCTGGCACTGTTATAAGTGCTAGGGACACACCAGAGAACAAAACAAATAAAATCTGTGCCCTTGTGGGGCTTTTATTTTAACAAGGGGACAGACAACAAATGATGTATATAATAAATAAATTAATCATGTAATATGTCAGAAGGTTCTAAGTGTTATAGAAGAATGTAGGGCAGGGTAAAGAGGGATTGGGAATGTTGGTAGGGGTGTGAGAGAGGTTTCAAATAGGGCAGACAGAATATTTCTCCCAGAGAAGGGAACATTTGAACAAAGGCTTCACATTTACTGAGGGAGTGACATGAACATTAACACTGGTTCCACTGGCTACATTGTCTTCCCCTAAGGTTTAGGTGAGAATACAATGAGAAAAACAATACAGAAAGAAAGGACATGTGACTTGCAGATGAAGTGATGTGTTTAGATGTTGTAGGTGGAGCTAGAGCTGCCTATTTGTGAGTTGCCCTGCATATTCTGCAAGGCATGGGGTGCTAGACCCTTAGAAGTGCTTTGCTGTGCTGAAGAAGATGGAGGTTAGGCACAGACACAAGTATAGCAGTCTTTGGTCCAGAAATGGTAGAAGAAGCTAGAAGAGTGAAAAAATTAAGCCCTGGCCAGATTGCTTTGTTGGTTAGAGTGTTATCCTGACACATCAAAGTTATGGGTTTGATCCCCACACAGGGCACATACAAGAAGCAACCAATGAATGCATAAGTAAGTGGAACAATGAATTGATGTTTCTCTCTTTCTCAATCAACCAATAAAAAAAGAAAAAAATTAAAAGGAACCCAAATTAAAGGGGCAAGTAGAATAGGGGGACTGATGGAAATATTTGAGCAGTTTTAGCCAGAGATGCTGAGGTATGACCAGAAAAGAGAGAGCTAAGAAAGCAGAAGTTGGAGAGGATCCTGGGGGTGTCAACAGTGCATCATTTATTCAAGAACTGTGTGAAGATTAGGAGATTTGGTAGCATTATGAGGATTCATTGGTGGCCTTGGCCAGAAATGTTCTGTCAAAGTATAGAGAAAGGAGTTCAAATTGCTAAGGAAGGCTATAGGAATAGAGCCATCAAGAGAAGTCTACTGTGCTTTTTGCAGATTTCTGGGTGAGGGAGGAGGAAGAGTCCTTTGTAGTAAGCTTCTGCACCTGCTCTGCCCTCTCCAGAACCTGCTGACTCATCATACCTACTGTTCTTCACCACCCTCAACTTCCTCTTAAATAGAACTTGTTGCCTTGCATTTATTTGTATAGTCAAAAATACTCTCCTCTGACCCTTCAGGGTCATTACCAAAAGGAAATAGGAAAGTGACAGGCGCTCTGTTCTGTGATATGTTTGCAACCTTAAATCATTACTTTCCAGTATTTAAATCTTGCCTCTGGCATTTTAAAAATAAATTTCAAAATTTTCTGTTGATAGAATTCAGTTTTACCTTTCTTTTTGTAGTCATTTCTATTAAGACTTAATTTGGTCATTCTTAAAGTAAATTGCTCCCAATAACTATAGTGGTTTATAGCTATAGTTTTTATTTGGAAGTATTTCTGAGAAAATCCACCTGTGACTTTATAAATTTTGCTTTTCCCATGGACATTTTTACTCAACCAGTTTATTTCATTTAGACCATCTCTTTTTTTTGCTCAGGTTCTACTTTCAGAATTTTGCATTGAGGATTAGAAGGCAAAGATAAATAGTCGTCATCTGTTTCTAGTGTACAGTTTAATGAAAAGCAATAATAATCTGAAAATACAAGAGTTTTGATTTCAGTGTGTGGTATTTTGTTGCATTTTACCTATCTGTGAAATGGAGGAATCGATGACTATGAAAATGAGCTTGTCAATGTCTAGTATGTGGATGCTGCATTGAATGTGGTCTAAGCAATACAAGGGTTCTAGACCCTCTCTGCCATGAGCAACACCAAGTAATGTGCATATTACCATGGACATTATCTCACTGGATTTCACAGGAAGATGGATTTATTATTATCATTATTTATCAATATCATTTCACTGAAATGAACTTGGGAAAGATAGTGGTGTTAGTAGCAACATAGCTTTTGAATCTTCTTACAAAAAAAACAGAGCAACTAAATAGTAAAAATAGAAACAACTACAACAAAATCAAATAGCAAGGTGTTCCTACAAACACTGAAAATAAACAAATTTGGTACAAAATCTGAACAACAACAAGACTGGTGGTACAGAACTAGTCAGTGTGCATGCAGAAGTGGAATAAAGAAAGAAATGAGAACCTTCAGTGACACCCCTGCCCCTGCAAGAAACAGATAATCCCCAAACTGCCCATAGATTTCTCCAAAGGAACAGATTCACCTTTAGCTTAGAAAGATCAAGGGGTAAGCCTGCGAACAGCAAAAATTAGAAGGTGTATTTCCAGGTTTCAATCTAGGGACCATGTTAATATAGGACTTTGCTGGAGTATTTTGGGCCCTACGAAGTCTCAAAGCTAACCAACTGAAATGCCTTTCTGCGACAAATCTCACATTGAATAGAAAGAGTTGCTCTAGAGTTGCTCTTTCCTTTTCTCAAGGAAAGAGAAAGCCCAAATAAAAAAGGAGAGTAGAAGAAGCAGCAAAACTCAGGAAGAAATTCAAGAAAATGTCAAAGTAAAATGAAGAAAATTTAAAAAGTAACCTAGGATAATCTACCAGAACAGCTAACATCAGATATACTTTAATGAAAGTAGTAGATTTTGCAGTACATACACACCAAAAATTCCTTTAGATTTTCAGGCCAAAACACCACATCATTGATAAGATAGATAAATCAGATTAACATTAGTCAATTTATGCACAAACACAGTAGAATTGTCATATATATACACATACATATATATATATATATAATACCACATCATTGATAAGATAGATAAATCAGATTAACATTAGTCAATTTATGTACAAACACAGTAGAATTGTCATATATATACACAGATATATATATATATATGTACACTTCTTTCATATGCATATATATGAAAGAAAATGTAAGCTAAGGTTTTTTATAAGCAGCCAGGCTGACTTTAATATATAGAAGCCATAGACCAACTATTGTGAATCTATAGGAACTTGGGGAATATTATTCCCATAAGGAATTTCTTAAAATCTACTAGACTATAAGCTTCAAAAACCCAATATGATCTAAGGCTGAATTTATGGTAAGAAGGAAGAAAGTTTGGAATGGTTATCTCTGACAATGTAAACATAGTACAGTATTACAAAATTCAATTAGTTTAGAAAAAATCAATATTCAAATATTAATTTAATTTCTTTCCTGAACACCAAGTATTTAATTAAAATAATTGAATGACAAAGAGCAAAGTATAAAGAAAATAGGATAAATTTGCTGACTGCCACATATATATGTATGATATAAAGAAATTATTCTATAAGTTGTGTTTTAAATTTACTTTTCTTCATCTACTTGGTACCATCTTACTGAGTTTCTGATAAAATTTTAGTGTTTTTCTGTTCTAATGAAGTCAGGGTACTTAAAATCACTAGATAATATTTCACATACCATTTTTTTCAGCCTTAAATTTAATTGAAATGATCTCAAAGTAAAAGCCAGATATATGACATCTTAACCTTAAGAGACTCATTCCAAAGCCTTTTCTCTGTCTGAAAAGAGAAAAGTCTTATAATTATAAATTTGCCATGCAGGCTTGTATAATCAATCACTGGAGAGATACCATGAGATGTATGTGGTGACTAAATTATGAAGACATTAATTGATGACAAAGTAGGAATTCTTCTAAATTATTTTATTGTTCAAGTACAGTTGTCTGCATTTAACCCCCAACACTCCCCCACCCCAGCCATCCCTACCTCCCTCCCCTGCTTCCACCCACCTCAGTTTTGTCCATGTGTCCTTTATAGTTGTTCCTAAAAACCATACCCTCTTCCCCCATATTATCCCCTCCAACCTCCCCTTTGGTTACTGTCAGATTGTTCTTAATTTCAATGTCTCTGGTTATACTTTGTTTGCTTGTTTGTTTTGCTGATTAGGTTCCAGTTAAAGGTGAGATCATATGGTATTGTCCCTCACTGCCTGGCTTATTTTACTTAGCATAATGTTCTCCAGTTCCATCCATGCTGTCCCAAAAGGTAGGAGTTTCTTCTTTCTTTCTGTTGCATAGTGTTCCATTGTGTAAATGTATCATAGATTTTTAATCCATTCATTTATTGGTGGACACTTAGGTTGCTTCCACCACTTGGCTATTGCAAATTGTGCTGATATGAACATTGGGGTGCATAGGTTCTTTTGGATTGGTGTTTCAGGGTTCTTAGGATATAATCCCAGCATTGGAATTGCTGGGTCAAAAGGCAGCTCCATTTTTAGTTTTCTGAGGAAATACCATACTGCTTTCCATAGTAGTTGAACCAGTCTGCAATCCCAACAGTACATTAGAGTTCCCTTTTCTCCACATTCTCTCCAACACTTCTTGTTTGTTGATTTGTTTATGATAGCCATTCTGACCTGTGTGAAGTAGTAATTCATTATGTTTTTTTCCTTTTTCCTTTTCTATTGATGTTAGAACACAGTTGTCTCCATTTTCCACCACCACTTCACCCTGCCATCCACATGCCCACTTCCCAACCTCAATCCCACTCCCCTTGACTATGTTCATGGGTCCCTCATTCATGTTCATTTATGTCCCTTTCCCTTCTTTCTCACGTTATTCCCTTCTTCCCTCCCGTCTGATTGCTGCCAGTTTATTGTTGATTTTCAATGTTTCTGACTATATTTTGCTTGTCAGTTTGTTTTCTTTATTAGGTTCCACTTATAGGTGAGATCATATGGTATTTGTCTGTCACTGCCTGACTTACTTCACTTAGCACAATACTTTCCAGTTCCATTCATGCTGTCACAAAAGGTAGGAGTTCCTTCTTTCTTTCTGCTGCATAGTATTCCATGGTGTGAATGTACCATGGTTTATCGATCTGCTCATTTACAGATGGACACCTAGGCTGCTTCCAGAACTTGGCTATTGTAAATTGTGCTGCTATGAACACAGAGGTGCATAAGTTCTTTTGAATCATTGTTTCAGGATTCTTAGCATATAATCTCAGCAGTGAAATTTTCAGGTCAATAGGCAGTTCCATTTTTAGTTTTCTGAGAAAATTCCACACTGTTTTCCACAGATCCTGCTCCAGTTTGCATTTCCACCAACAGTGCTAGGGTTCCCTTTTCTCCACAACCCCACCAGCACTTTCTTTATGCTGGCCATTCTGACCAATGTGAAGTGGTATCTCATTGTGGTTTTAACTTACATCTCTCTGATGGCTACTGATGTTGAGCATACTTTCATATATCTCTGGGCCCTCTGTATGTCCTCCTTGGAGAAGTGTCTATTTAAGTCCTTTGCCCATTTTTAATTGGGTTGTTTGTCTTCCTGGAGTGGGGTCATGTGAGTTCTTTATATATTTTGGAGGTCAAACCATTGTCCAAGGTATCATTGGCAAATATGTTTTCCCACATAGTTGGTTCTCTTTTCACTTTAATGCTGTTTTCTTTAGCCACACAAAAGCTTTTTAATTTGATGAGGTCCCATTCATTTATTTTTTCCTCTATGTCCCTTGCTCTAGTGAACATGAGTGAAAATATTGCTGCATTAAATGTCTGAGATTTTCCTGCCTATGTTTTCCTCTGGGACTTTTATGGTGTCATAGCTTATACTTAAGTCTTTTATTCACCATGAATTTATTTTCATGTATGATGTAAGTTGGTGATTGAGTTTCATTTTTTTGCATTAGCTATCCAGATCTCCTAACACCATTTCTTTAAGAGGCTATTTTGATTCCATTTTATGTTTCTGTCCTCTTTGTTGAATACTAATTCACCATAGAGACTTGGGTTTATTTCTGGGCTCTCTGTTCTGTTCCACTGATCTATGTGTCTGTTCTTATTCTAATGCCAGACTGTTTTGATAACTATAGCCTTGTAATATAGTTTGATGTCAAGTATGGTGATCCCACCTACTCTGTTATTTATCAAAATTTCTGGGAATATTTGGGGTCATTTATGGTTCCATATAAATTTCTGAACTGTCTGTTCTATATCTGTGAAATACATCATTGGTACTTTAATAGAGATGGCATTGAATCTATAAATTGCTTTGGGAAATATGGACATTTTGATGATGTTAATTCTTCCAATCCATGAGCATGGTACATGCTTCCATTTCTTTGTTTCTTCCTTAATTTCTTTCTTTAGTGTTGTATAGCTTTCTGGGTACAGATCTTTTACCTCCTTGATTAAGTTTATTTCTAGGTACTTTAATTTTCTTGTTGCTATATCGAATGGGATTTTTTTTTTACTGATTTCTGCTTCTGATATTTCATTGTTGGTATACCAAAATGCCTTTGATTTCTGAATATTGACTTTGTATCCTGCTATTTTGCCAAATTTACTTATTAGGTTGAGTAGTTTTTTAGTAGAGTTGATAGGATTTTCTATGTACACTATCATATCATCTGCAAACAATGACAGTTTTGCTTCCTCCATTATAATTTGGATGCCTTTTGCATGTTTTTCTTGTCTTATTGCTGTGGCTAGGACTTCCAATACTATGTTGAATAGGAGTGGTATTAGTGGGCATCCTTGTCTTGTTCCTGATCTTAGTGGGAAAGATCTAAGTTTTTGCCCATTGAGTATAATGTTGGCTGTAGTTCTCTTGCATAAGGCCTTTATTATGTTGCAGAATACTTCATCTATTCCCTCTTTGCTAAGTGTTTTTATCATAAATGGATGCTGTACCTTATAAAATGATTTTCTTCATATATTGATATGATAATGTGATTTTTGTCTTTGCTTTTGTTTATGTGATGTATTACACTTACTGATTTGTGAATATTATAACACCCTGGGATGAATCATCCCTGGAATGAATCTCACTTGATGAATGGTGTATGATCTTTTTAGTGTATTGCTGGATGCAGTTTGCCAATATTTTGTTGAGGAGTTTAGTGTCTATACTCATCAGCAATATTGGTCTGAAGTTTTCTTTCTTTATTATGTCTTTATCTGGTTTTGGGATTAGAATGATGCTGGCTTCATAAAAAGAGTTTGGGAGTCTTGCATCTTCTTGGATTTTGGGGGATAATCTGTAAAGAATAGGGGTTAGGGGTCATACTTAATGCTTTTAAATTTCTCCTGTGAAACCATCTGGTCCAGGGCTATTTTGTGTTGGGAGTTTTTTGATTACTGCTTTGATTCCATCACCTGTCATTGGTTGGTTCAGGCTTTCTCCTTCTTCTTTGTTCGGTTTTGGATATTTATATTTTTCTAGAAACTTGTCCATTTCACTTAGGTTTTCAAATTTCTTGGCATACAGTTCTTCTTAGTAATTTCTTACACTTCCTTCTGTTTCTGTGGGGTCAGTTGTAATCTCTCCTCTCTCATTTCTGATTGTGTTTATTTGGGTCCTCTCTCCTTTTTTCTTGATGAGTCTGCTTAAAAGCTTGTTGATTTTGTTTATCTTTTCTAAGAACCAGCTCCTGAATTTATTGATTCTTAGAATTGTTCTTTTAGTTTCCATGTCATTTAATTCTGCACTGATCTTGGTTATTTCCTTCCTCCTACTTGCTCTGGGTTGTGTTTGTTGTTGTTCATCCAGTTCTTGTAGGCGTAGGGTTAGGTTGTTAATTTGAAGTGTTTCTATCTTTTTTAGGTAAGCCTGTATCACTATGAACTTCCCTCTCAGGATGGTCTTTGCTGTATCCTATAAGTTTTATATTGTTTTGAGTTCATTTTCATGTGTTTTCAGAAACTTTCTGATTTCTTCCTTGATCTCAGTATTTACTCATTCTTTTTTAATAGCATGCTATTCAGTCTCCATGAGTTTGAGTGTTTTTGGGTTTTGTCCTTGAGTTTACTTTCTAGTTTCAGTCCCTTGTGATGAGAGAAAATGCTTGATATGATTTCAATTCTCTTGAATTTGTTGAGGCTTGTTTTGTGTCCTATCATGTAGTCTACCTTTGAAAATGTTTCACTTGCATTTGACATTTATGTGTATTTTGCTTCTTTGGGATGAAGGGCTCTGTGTATATATCAGTTAAGTCCATTTGATGTATGGCATTGTTCAATGCTACAATATTCTTGATATTTTGCTTGGAAAAATTATCCATTTTTGACAATTGGGTATTAAAATCCCCTAGTATAAATGTGTTGCTGTCTATATGTTTCTTGAACCTCCAAGGTTTTCCTTATGTATTTGGGGGTTCCTACGTTGTGTGCATATATGTTTTTTAAAGATTTTATTTATTTATCTTTAGAGGGGAAGGGAAGGAGAGAAGGAGAGAAGTATCAATGTATGGTTGCCTCTCGTGAGTCCCCTGTTGGGAACTGGCCTGCAAGCCAGGCATGTACCCTAACTGGGAATCGAACCGCGATTGTGTGGGTCACAGGCCTGCACCCAGTCCACTGAGCTACACCAGCCAGGGCTGCATATATGTTTTAATATTAATGTCTTCTTGATGGATTCTTCCCTTGAGTATTATGAAGTGTCCTTTTGAGTCTCTTTTTATGGCCATTTTTAAAAATTCTATTTTGTTTGATATAAGTATTGCTACTCTGTCTTTTTTCCCTTTCTGTTTCCTTGGAATATTTATTCCAACCATTCACTTTCAATCTGTGTCTGTCTTTTATTCTGAGGGTCATGTTTTCTTATCCATTCAGCTACCCCATACCTTTTTATTAGAACATTTAATACATTAACATTTAAGTTTATTATTCATAGGTACTTATTCATTGCCACTCCCCTGCTTTGTGCCTGTGTTCTTTCTCTCACTCTTTTCCTTTTGTTTTAACAGTTCCTTTAGCTTATTTTGCAATGCTGGTTTGGTGGAGGTATATTGTTTTAGCCTTCTTTTGTCTGAGAAAGTCCTTATTTCACTTCTCATTTTAATTGAGAACCTCACTGGGTATAGTAGTATTGGTTGTGGGCCTTTGCTTTTCATTATTTGGAATATTTTTTTCCCGTTGTCTCCTGGCTTGCATTGTTTCTGTTGATACATCAGCTGCTAGCCTTATTGGAGCTCCATTGTATGTTACTTCTTATTTCTTCCTTGCTGACTTTATGATTCTCTATTTGTATTTAAAACTCGGTATTTTAATTGTGATGTGTCTTGGAGTAGACCTGTGTGGATTTCTCCCTCTGTGCTTCCAGAACTTGCATGGTTTTTCCCCTTTCCAAGTTTGGAATGTTCTCTCTCTCTCTCTCTCTCTCTCTCTCTCTCTTTGCAAGCAGCACTTCTATCTCTTGTTCCTTTTCTTCTCTTTCTGTTATTCTTCTGATTTGAATGTTGTTTCATTTCATGTTGTTTTGCAGATCCCTTAAGCGATCTTCCTATTTTTTAATTCTTTTTTCATGAAGGTGCTCTACCTAGGTATTTATTTCTACTTTGTCTTCCAGTTCACTAATTCTGTCATCTGCTTCACCCAGCCTGTTTGTAATTCTTTCTAGTGTGCATTTTATTTCAGAAATTGTATTTTTTTCCTGGTTCTTGTTTATAGTTTCTATTTCCTTTTTTATACTGTTGTAGTTCTCACTCAGTTCCTTGTAGTTGTCTGTGAGTTCCTTGAGCATCCTTATAACCATCCTTTTGAATTCTATACCTGATAGTTTGCTTGCCTCCATGTCATTTAGCTTTATTAGTGAAGAGTCTTCCATCTCTTTTTGCAGGTTCTTTCTTTGTCTCACCATTTTAGGTAACTCTTTTTATTTGTTTCTGTGGTTCCTGATGCTCTGCTCTACGAGCTGTTTTTGTAGGGTAAACTTCTATGGTAGGAATTCTGTGGGGTTCAGTGGTGTGGTCTCTTTGATCTCCTTGTCTGGGTGCTCTAGGTTTGCACCTTTTTCTATTTGAGTGGGCTTTCTTGTTGCACTTGGGTTTTACCCATTGGTGGCTCCTCTTTTGTTGGGCTCTCTCCTCCAGTGGATTTACTGGTATTCACAATTCCCACTTTATCTTGTATGTTATCAGTGGCAGGACAAAGGCAAAATGATTAAGACAGTGGGAGAGTATTCTATTAGATTTAAAGTACCAACAAGTAGAGAAAAGATAGGAGGTCCTTTGTAGAAATACAGCAATAACCATGATATTTCATCTAACTAGCCACTTTTTTTTAAAGGTAAAAAAAATAGGTAAGATTCTCTGGTTTTGTGATCAGATCGATCTAAGATGGTGACTATGGAACCAGAAACTAGCCCTACTCCTAATCTCCCACCTACAGAAGAAGAGAAAACAGAATCTAACCAGGAGGTTGCTAATCCAGAACACTATATTAAACATCCTTAACAGAATAGATGGGCGCTCTGTTTTTTAAAAAAATGATAAAAGCAAAACTTGGCAAGCAAATCTTTGGCTGATCTTTGAGTTTGATACTGTTGAAGACTTTTGGGCTCTGTACAACCATATGCAGTTGTCTAGTAATTTAATGCCTGGCTGTGACTACTCACTTTTTAAGGATGGTATTAAGCCTATGTGGGAAGATGAGAAAAACAAACAAGGACAATGGGTGATTACATTAAGCAAACAGCAGAGATGAAGTGACCTCGATCACTTTTGGCTAGAGATACTGCTGTGCCTTATTGGAGAATCTTTTGGTGACTACAGTGATGATGTATGTGGAACTGTTGTTAATGTTAGAGCTAAAGGTGATAAGATAGCAATATGAACTATTGAATATGAAAACAGAGACCCTGTTACATATATAGGGAGGGTATACAAGGAAAGGTTAGGACTTCCTCCAAAGATGATGATTGGTTATCAGTTCCATACAGACACAGCTACTAAGAGTGGCTCCACCACTAAAAATAGGTTTGTTGTTTAAGAAGACACCTTCTGAGCATTCTCATAGGAGACTGCATCAAGCAATCGAGATTTGGGAGTTGAACCAAAGCCTCTTCAAAAGCAGAGTGGACTGCATTTAAATTTGATTTCCATCTAAATGTTGCAAAGATATGAGAAGTTTCATTTGCCTTTGTCTTGTACCTCTGTGTTTTTTTTTTAAATTTTGGCCAGAATATTCACTTATCCAATCAAAGAATTAACAGTACACATCATCCCCAGAATCCAAACATGTGTTTCTGGCCTACTGTGTAATAGCTTAGGAAAATTATCATTACAAACATTTTACCCGTCCACAAAGTTCAAAAAGACCTTAACATTTCTATACCTTACAGGAAAAGAATTCTGTTTATGTTCCATTGTAAGCAGGAGCATATTTGCTGGTTTGAAAGAGTATGATGCATACAGTTTTCTAGCAACTTTGTTTCTTTCTCTTTTTTTCTCTCTCTCTTTTTTTTACAGCATTGTCTTTGCTGTACTCTTGCTGATGGCTGCTAGATTTTAATTTATTTGGTTCCTTACTTGATAACATTAGTGATTCTGATTTCACTTTTTCATTTGTTTGCTTTGGTTTTTGCCTCATGTAACATTGGTAAAGGATCCAGGAATATGATACAAAGGTGGAATAAACATTAATTTTGAACATTCTTTGGTAATTTTTTGTTTTTTTATAACTAGAAAGCTTTGCTACAAATTTATGCATTTCATTCAAATCAATGATCTATGTTTCTGTGATTTCCTAAACAATTGTGGATTATAAAAATGTAACATCATAATTACATTCCTAATTATAATTAGTATGTCTGCCTTTGTATCTCTTTGCTGTATTTTAATACTTTGTATTACTTAGGTTATTTTTCTTTGGTTAAAAATGGCTTAAATAGAAAAGCAATCCCATTCACACTAAGACAGTGTACAAAACTGTAAATAAAATGTGTACAGTGAATTGTCTTTAAAAAAATAGTTAAGGTTCTTGTTAGAGGGGGAAAAGAATGTAGGCTGACTCCAGAAAACAGAGTGCTTATGCTAGGTTAGATGGTGAGATATAGTTAGAAGTGATAGAAACTTGGCATAGTGTGTGAGAGAATGAAGTTAAATACAACAGTAATATAAAGCTCAGGAAGATAGTAAACTTGACCAAGACCAAGGAAGAGTGCTTTGTGGGAATGGACACAACAATAACATGAAGAGAAATATATGATCTGAATAAAAAGAATAGAGAGTAAAATATCAATAGTGATGTGTTATAGGCATATGAGTGAAGTGAAGGAAGAGAAATTAATATACGATATAAAAAGGACAACAAAGAAAACAATTAAACAATGAAATTAGGCAAACAAAATAAATAAAAGTTCACAGAAGGAAGAGAAATAAAAAATGTAAAATAATAACAGAAAAATAAAAATAAAAAGTAAAATATAAAATCCACATTATGTAGAATAGTGAAGTGAATTTTGTCTCAGTTGTTGGCATTAGTGTTCTGATCTCTCTCTGCATCTGTTTGGTCCTTTCACAGCTCCAGGTCTTATTGTCTTACACTTGGGGAAAAAAAGTCTCTTGCTGACTTTGAGCTTGCCGAGTGGGTTCTGCTGGACTTCTTGGATGTTGCACACAGAGGGGAGTTAAGCTCCATTTGTTCCCCTTTCCTGTGGTTCTGTGTTGAGGGCTTGTTCTAGGCTCCAATATTCACAGGTGTCCAACCTCCAGCATGACCCCTACTGTCCATATGTACCAGGAAAGCACCTTTAATCCATCTCATTATGCCACCCTTTGATTAGTCTGTGAGGTGCACTGAGTGGGAGAAACTCGCACCCCTCCTCTTTCTTTGCTGGCCTGGGTACTTCACACTCTCAAAGTCCCTTTGGGGCAGTTTAGTTCCCCTATTAAATTAAGTCTCTCTGGGGACTTCTATGCCTCTGAACCCCTGCTGCCCCCCTTTGATAAATCTGTGAGGTACTCTGATTTTGAGCAAATTGCACTCCTCGTCCTCCCTGTTCCCTGGCCCAGCCAATGAATGAGAGTTTCTTAAACAGCAACTGAGAGCCTTTTTTTTGAGTAAATTCCTCGTTTGCACCTGCTGTTCTTAATAAGCACCTGGCTTTTCACACAGCCCAACTCTCTAACCAGTCCTGAGACTATCTAGGTAAGAGTCTGTCAGAGCGCAACTCTTCTCCCATCTCCAGGTGTCACCCAGCTCCCTAATTTCTCTGGTAATGTCCCAGCCAGTGACCACAGTCTTAGCCGGGGAACACTGCCTCTGTGTGTCTCCCACTGGAGACTTTCTTTATTCCCACTGATGACTTCAAGCATCCAGGTATCTCCTGGTGTTGGACTGGTTTCCTTGCTCTGGGAGTGGAGGGAGCTGCAACGTTATAATCGCTGCTCTGCTGTCCTCCAAAACTCCCCTGGCAGCCACTGTCCCCCTGCATCAGGCACCCAGCTGGGAACTGTAGCTGCCTTGGTCCCCGCACAGGTCCCAGGGGCCTTACTGTCCCAATGCAATCTCCTTACCATTTGTTTTTCTTTTTCTTTTTTAAAAAGGCTTATTAGTTTTTTAAAACTATTTTGTTGTTGTTCAATTATAGTTGTCTGCATATTCCTCCCACCACTCCCCCCACTCCAGCCAATCCCACCTCTCTCCTTACCATCTGTTTTTCAACGTCCTTTGCAGTCTTTGACTTCCAAACTTTGTATAATCTGGGATTCTACTGGCTGTTCACTCTGTTCTTCAGAAGACTGGCTAGGTGCCCCAGTAGTTGCATGAACAAGTGGGTTCAGCTCCCACCTATCTGGC
This sequence comes from Sturnira hondurensis, assembly GCF_014824575.4. Classification (NCBI taxonomy): domain Eukaryota; kingdom Metazoa; phylum Chordata; class Mammalia; order Chiroptera; family Phyllostomidae; genus Sturnira; species Sturnira hondurensis. Next base: position 87,958 of record NW_028082191.1, read on the forward strand.
CACCATCTTTCAGTCTCCAAATTTCTCTTTAATTCATAAAAAGTTATCAACACTGAATATAAATGTTTATTGAAAATAGTTTTCTTGACTTTACCCATTTGTATTTAATACTTATTGACATTTCTTATTTCTATCGATCATATCTTTTTATTATTCTGTGTTTCCAAACAGCTTTTAATTTAAACTTAGAAATTTTTTGCATTAAACCAATATTCATGTCTATTTTTTGTATTTCCTTTTTGTATTTTTATTAAATATTTTATTGTTGTTCTATTACACTTATACCATTTTTTCCCTTTTCATCTCTTCCACCCAGCCCACCCTCTAATCTCACAGTCAATCCCCACATTGTTGTCCATGTCTGTGGGTCAATTCATACATGTTCCTTGACTAGTCCCTTCCTCTTTTTTCTACCCTTATCCTCCTGCCCTCTAGTCACCAGTCTGTTCCTTGTTTTAATGCCTCTGGTTCTATCTTACTTTTTGGATTTTTTGTACTAGCTTATTATTTTTTGTGCCAATTGAAATTGATTTCAAGTATTTTGTATGATGAAGATATAAATTAATTTTGTTCTAAAATAGGTAAGTAATTTCCTAGTTAATTTTTCTGATTAATTCCCCATTTTGGCTATTGACTTTTGGTGCCCCCTTTATTTATACATTATATAACTATATGTCAATGACTTATATATTTATTGATCTGTTAAGTAATTTTTTTCCATCGGTTTAAAAATCTTTTAATAATTGCACCTTTATGATGTATATTGAAATGTTTATTTTACATTTCTGTTTCCATTCAAAATGGAATAGCAGGGACCTGAAACAATTTGTTAACAAAAAATATAAAACAAAAGTTTTCAAACACTGGATATTAGGCAGTTCAAGACAGTGATCACAGAGATAGTAAACAAATGGGTTTAGCCTATGACTGCTCCAGCTTACTTCTCAAAGAGAATTTCTTGACAGCCACATGAGGAGAGAGAGCCCTGCTGAAGACTGCCTTGTGGTGTCCCTGAGTTGAGTTTGCAGGACAGAGTACTGAAAAGAGAGTGTCCAAAGAGAGTTTTCCAGAGATCTGCATAGGGTCCTCTTGACTCTTTAGCTGAGTGTAGATCCATGCATGTGTGTGAAGAATTGACCAGAGGTTGGGAGAAAGAAAAACCTAAAGATAGCAGAAGAAAAATTATCTGTAACTCACACAGGGTCAAGAATAGTTTGTGTTCTTACTAGTCATAAATGAAAGCCTCATTATTCACAGGGTATCAGATAGAGTAATCACATGGATATTGAGTAAACCATGAGAACAAATCAGACCTACACTAAAAGCTACTCAGCTCTCACCTAACAAAGCTTGAAACAAAGCCTCAAAATAAAATTTTTTCCCCAAGGAACCTAACTACCTCTGGAATGAAGCTCTAAAAATATTTTAGGAACATAAAAATGTCCAAAAACCAACAAGGTAAAATTCACAACATTTAACAACCAATAAAAAATTATCAGACAGGCAAAGATTCAGGGAATTATGAGCCAAAATGAGGAGAAAAATCAACCAATCAAAACATCTATAAATAACAAAAGATAGAATTAGTAGACAGGGCATTAAACTATTGTAGTTATATTCTACATGTCATAGAAAGTAGAAGATTAAGCACATCAAGCAAAAATATGAAGAAATACAAAGATTGAAGTGTAACATAAGATATAAAAATGACAATATTCGAGATGGAAAATACTATGGGATTAACATTGCAGAAGGAAAAGATGGCAAAATTAAAGACACAGTAATAGAAAATGGTGACTGAGGTCAGAGAGGATTTCATTTCCTGTACACATGTGAGAAAATCCTGGCAGATCTACTGAGGAACAGCGCAATCAACCAACAGTTCCCCAGCATTTATGAAAACAAGTGACCAGAGATTGTGATGGGTGATGAAAAACCAGATAGCTGCAGGTCAGTGGGGTCTTAGGGACCTGAGTAAAGACAAGAGCAGCGGCCAGTGCCTAGCGGCCTTGGTGCAGCTGTCATGGTTGGGGTCCAGAGGCCACGGTCTGTGACCAGCACCAGGGGTGTCTTCGGGAGTCCGCACCCACAAACTCTTCAGGAGTCCGCACCCTGCAGGTCTACAGCAGACTCTTTGGGAGCCTTGGGCCTGCTGCAGCATCCTTGGGAGAGAGCTCGGTCATCTGCTCCCTCCTTCCCTGTCTAATCAAGGCTGGGCAACACTGGCTAGAGACCTGTCTGCTTGAGTTTACAGAGAGGATAACAAGGACAAAGGGCCGTGTTGAACTGCAGACTCTGTGGTCGCCAGCCAGGGAGAACTGAGAGGTGTATTGTCATCACCAGTCTGGCTGGGAATTGGGCTGGGCTGAGAGGCAGGTTTTCTGGAGAAGTATTTTGTTGAAAAGTGGACTGAGGTGTTCTCCTGCAACAGCAGCTTGGGTTGCTTCCCACCCAGCCTGGCAGCAATCCAGAGGATGGGTGGAAGCCCTTGGGTTCCCTCACAGAACTGGGAAGGACCATGCCAGATCCCACAGGACCCAGGCAGCCTGGCTACAGGCTGCCACACCCCAACCTACAGCGAGGACCCCCAAACTCTTTTCAGAGTTTGTGCTCTGAAAAGGACCTAGATCCCCTCTGTGGGGCGCTGGGGAGAGGCTAGCTCTTGGGAGAACACTCTCAGAAAGACCACAGCAATCCACCCTCTCACCCTGCTGCAACCAGAAAAACCAGTTTGGACAGTTTGAAACCAATACTTTTTTCCTCTTTTTTCTTTTTTCCTCTTTTAGTCCTTCTTCCTTTCTTTCCAAACTTATCACTTTTTCCTCACTTTTCCTGCTTTCTTTTTCTTTGTTTGTTGCTTTGTTTTCTTTTACCCACAAGGGGCACAAACAACTGGGAACTGCAAAAAGACCAGAGTTGGACCCAAAGAGAAGGCATCCCAACAGTAGAGACAGAGAGACAAATTTCATTTTGCTATAGCAGAGAAGCCACAAGTTGCACATATTTGTATTTTTTTATTATTCTCACTTATTTTATATTTTAATAGTATCTTTGTATTCCTCCTATTTCTGTATAGGCTTCTTAGTCTGGGCTGATTACATTGTATTATTTGACAGGTTTCCCCTGTTCTCTCCTCCACAGCATATTGCTAACTCTCTATACTTCACACCACTTGTTTTCCTTTAGCACACTACCCAAAGTTCCATACCTACTATTCAGACAGATCACATAGAGTCTGTCATATGATTGTTGCTCTAATATTATTGGAAATAATAGCTGTTCTGTACAACTATAAATACTTCACAGCACATCTCCAGGATCTTAGTCCACATCACAGTTTCCTGAATTCTATTACTGGAGTAATTAACTCTATTTGTTCACACACTATACCTATTTAGTATCATTTACTCTCACCTTACCTCAGAATCAAACTGCCTGCAAGCTCATTGCTTTCTAGATCCAACAAAAAAGCCTTTTCTCCACAACATGAGACTTATCTTTTGTCCATCCTTTCTTAAAAGTGGCTAGTTGGATTGAAGATTAAGGTTAATACTATATATAGACTAAAGATACTCTATCTCTTCTCTACTGGCTGTGACTGTAAATATATAAAACACTCTCTCGCTGTCATAAACCATTTTGCCTCTCCCTCCAACTGATCACAAAAAAAAGGAGTAGGTGAAAGTGGAGACTGCCAGGAGACTTTGAAGGAGACTGAAGGAGACTGCACCACTGAATTTCACAGGTATTCCACCACAGGAGTTCACACCATAAACCAAGAAAGTCAGAACAGATCAATTTAAGAAGTTGAGGCAAACAAGAAGAGTCTCACAAACAATGGGAAGACAAAGAAACAATCCCCAAATAAAAGAAAAGGTGGAAGTTTCAGAAAGAATGCTAGATGAAATAGAGGCAAGTCAACTATCAGATATTGAATTCAAAGTACTGGTTATCAGGAAATTCAAAGAGCTCACAATGAGTTGCCAGAAACTACAGGGGAGCTACAATGAACTCACTGCAAACTATATCAACATGAAAAAAAAAAAGAAACTAATAGCAAAGGCTAAGATGAAATGAAGAATACAATTTCTGAACTGAAGAACAGAGAAGAAGGAATCGAAAGCAGAATCAATGAAGCAGAAGATCGGATCAGCAAGTTGGACAAAGTAGAAAAAAAAACTTTCAGAAAGAGCAAGAAAAGGAAAAGAGGCTCAGGAAGATTGAAGAGGGTTAAGAGAAATGCAAGACAATATGAAACATAATAATATCCGAATAATAGGGATACCAGAAGGAGAACAAGAAGAACAAGAAATAGAAAACCTATTTTAAAAAGTAATGATGGAAAACGTCTCTAATTTGGTGAGATAAAAAAATCACAAAAATCCAGGAATCACAGAGTCCCAGTCAAGAGGAACCCAAAGAGGCCCACTTCAAGACACCTCATAATTAAAATGGCAAAATTCCAGGACAAAGAGAGAATCTTAAAGGCAGCAAGGTTGGAAAAGGTAGTAACATAGAAGGGAGGCCCAGTAAGGTTAGCTACTGACTTCTCAATGCAAACACTCCAAGCAACAAGATAATGGCAAGATGTATTCCAAATAATGAGAACCAGAGGCCTACAACCAAGGCTACTTTACCCAGCAAGGCTGTCAATCAAGATAGAAGGCCAAATAAAGAGCTACCAAGACCGAAGAATATGCCTCCACCAAACCAGCTCTACAAAAAATACTAAAAGGACTGCTTTAAAGAAAGGAAGGATAAGAGAAAGAGAGGCATACAGGTAAAAAGTGGCAATGAATAAGTACCTATCAATAATAACCTTAAATGTAAATGAATTAAATGCTCCCATCAAAAGACAGAATAGCTGAATGGATCAAAAAGCATGACCCACACATATGCTGTCTACAGGAGACCCACCTCAGGACAAAAGACCATCACAGAATAAAAGTAAAGAAATGGAAACAAATATTCCAAGCAAACGGACAAAAAAAGTTGGGGTAGCAATTCTCATAAAAGACAAAATAGACTTTGAAAAAGGGCCATAAAGAGAGACCCAGAAGGTCACTTCACAATATTCAAGGGAAGAGTCCACCAAGAAGATATTATCATGGTAAATATATATACACCCAACATAGGAGCACCCAAATATATAAAGAAAATCTTAGAGAACTTTAAGAAAGATATTGACAGCAACACAATTATAGTAAGGGATTTTAATGCCCCGCTGTCAAAAATGGACAGATCTTTCAAAGAAAATATCAACAAAGATATTTTGGCATTAAACAACACCCTAGATGAAATGGACTTAACTAATATATATAGAGCCTTTCATCCCAAAGAAGCAACACACATGTTCTTTTCAAATGCACATGGAACATTTTCAAAGATAGACCATATGATAGGACACAACATGATCCTCAACAAATTTAAGAAAATTGAAATCATATCAAGCTTTTTCTCCAACCACAAGGGACTGAAATTGGAAACCAACCTCAAAAACAAATACAAAACACCCAAAATCATGGAGACTGAATGCCATGCTATTAAACAACGAATAGGTCAAGAATGAAATTAGGGAAGATATCAAAAAGTTTCTGGAAACAAATTAAAATGGGTTGACAAGAACCCAAAACTTATGGGACACAGTGAAGGCAGTCCTGAGAGAGAAGTTCATAGCAATACAGGCCTATCTAGAAAAGATAGAAACTTTTCAAACAAACAAATTAACCCTATGACTATAAGAACTCAAGAAACAACAACAAAGACAGCCCAGAGACAGTAGAAGAAAGGAAATAACCAAGATCAGAGCAGAATTAAATGACATAGAGACTAAAAGCACAATTCTAAGGGCCAATGAATCCAGGGGCTCATTTTTTGAAAAGATAAACAAAATTGACAAGCCATTAAGTAGGCTAATCAAGAAAACAAGAGAGAGGACCCAAAGAAACACAATCAGAAATGAAAGAGGATAAATTACAACTGACCCCACAGAAATACAAAGGATTGTAAGAAATTACTATGAAGAACTGTATGCCATGAAATTTGAAAATCTAGGTGAAACGCACAAATTTCTAGAAAAATACAGTCTTCCAAACCTGAATAAAGAAGAAGCAGAAAGCTTGAACAGACCAATAAAAGCAGGTGAAATTGAAGCAGTAATCAAAAAACTTCCATCACACAAAAGCTCTGGACCAGATGGTTTCACAGGAGAATTCTACAAAACATTTAAGGAAGAGCTAACTCCTATCCTTCACAGCCTGTTCCAAAAAATCCAAAATGATGGAAGACTACCAAACTCTTTTTATGATGCCAGCATCATCCTAAACCCAAAACCAGATAAAGACACAAGAAAGAAAGAAAACTTCAGGCCAATATCACTGATGAACATAGACGCTAAAATCCTCAACAAAATATTGGCGAATCACATCCAATAAAGATTGAAAAGATCATACACTATGGCCAAGTGGGATTCATCTCACGGATATAAGGATGGTTCAATATTCGCAAATCAGTAATTGTAATACATGATATAAACCAAAGGAAAGACAAAAGTCACATGATCATATCAATAAATTGGAAAAAGGCCTTTGATAAGGTACAACACCCATTTATGATGAAAACACTCACCAAAGTGGGGATAGAGGGAGCATTCCTCAATATAATAAAGGCCATATATGAGAGACCTACAGCCAACATCATACTCAATGAGCAAAAACCAAAATCTTTTCTACTAAGATCAGGAACAAGACAAGGTTGTCCACGTTCACAACTTCTATTCAGTATAGTATTGGAAGTCCTAGCCACAGCAATGAGACAAGAAAAGGGAATAAAAGGCATCCACATTGGAAAGGATAAAAAAATAACTGTCACTGTTTGCAGATGACATGATAGTGTACATGGAAAATCCTATAGATTCTACCCCAAAAGTGCTTGACCTAATAAATGAATTTGGCATACCAGTAGGTTACAAAGTCAATATTCAGAAATAAAATGCATTTTTGTATACTAACAATGAAACAGCAGAAGTTGAAATCAAGAAAAAAAAATACTATTCGATATTGCCAAAAAAAAGAAAAAGAAAATATCTGGGAATCGACCTAACTAAGGATGTAAATGACCTGTACACAGAAAACTACACAACACTGAAGAAAGAAATCAAGTAGGACACAAACTAATGGTAACAAATACCATGTTCATGGATTGGCAGAATTAATATCATCAAAATGTCGTTACTACCCAAAGCAATTACAGATTCAATGCAATTCCTATCAAAGTACCAATGGCATATTTCGCCGACATAGAAGAAACACTTCAAAAATTTATATGGAACCATAAAAGACCCCAAATATCAGCTGCAATTTTGAGAAAGAAGAACAAAGTAGGAGGGATCACAATACCCCATACCAAACTATATTACAAGGCCACTGTAATCAAAACAGCCTGGTACTGGTATAAAAACAGACACATAGACCAATGGAACAGGACAGAGAGACTAGAAACAAAGCAAAGTCTCTATGGGCAAGTAATATTTGACAAAGAAGACAGTAACAGAAATTGGAATAAAAATAGGCTCTTCAACAAATGGTGTTAGGAGAACTAGATAGCTACATGTAAAAAAAAAATGAAACTTGAGCACCAACTCACACCATACACCAAAATAAATTCAAGGTGGATAAAAGACTTACATATAAGTCGGGACACCATTAAAACCCTAGAGGGGAACATTGGTGGAAAATCTTGGATATTTCACGCAGGAACATTTTTACTGATATGTCCCCTAGAGCAAGGGACGTAAAGGAAAATATAAACAAGTGGGATCTCATTAAAATAAAAAGTGTCTCCATGGTTAAAGAAAACATATTAAGATAAAAAGAGAACCAACTCTTTGGGAAAACATATTTGCCAATGATACCTCAGACAAAGGTTTAATCTCCAAAATATACAAAGAACTCACACAAGTCCACTCAAAGCAGATGAGCAACCCAATAAAAAAATGGGCAAAGGACTTGAACAGACATTTCTTCACATAGAGGATGAAGGACATACAGAGGATCCAGATACACATGAAAAGTTGCTCAATAATGCGAGCTATCAGAGAGATGCGAATTAAAACACAAGGAGATACCACTTTACACCAGTCAGAATGGCCATCATAAACAAAGCAAGAAACAACAAATGTTGTAAAGGTTGTGGGGAAAAGGGGACCCTAGTTCAGTATTGGTGGGATTGCAGACTGGTACAACCACTATGGAAAACAGTATGGAATTTTCTAAGAAAACTAAAAATGAATACACCTTTTGACCCAACAATTCCACTGTTAGGGGTATATTCTAAGAACCCTGAAACACCAATCCAAAAGAACCTATGCACATCAATGTTCATAACAGCACAATTTACAATAGCCAAGAGTTGGAAGCAACCTAGGTTCTCAGCAGTAAATGAATAGATAAAAAAATTGTGGTACATTTACACAATGAAATTCTATGCAGCAGAAAGAAAGCAGGAGCTCCTACCCTTTGCAACATCATGGATGGAACTGGAAAGCATTATGCTGAGTGAAATAAGCCAGGTGGTGAAAGACAAATACCATATGATCTCACCATTAAGAAGAACCTAAACAACAAAGCAAATAACCAAGCAAAATATGACCAAAGACACTGAAATACAGGATAGGCTGACAGGGACCAGAGGGGAGAGGGGAGATAATTTCAGGGGAAAAGGGGAAGGATTCACAGGAACAAGTATAAAGGACAGGTGGACAAAAACTAAGATGGGGGGAAATGGGATGGAGGTGGGGAGCACTGGGGGATTGGGCTGGGATAGAAGTGTAAGACAGAAAACTCTACTTGAGCAATAATTAAATAAATTTTAAAAAGACACAGTAATAGTAATTATTCAAAATTAAAGAGTGAAAAAAAACTAAAAAGTCCATATAGAGAGCATCAGTAATATGTGGGACAATATCAAGTGATATTTGTGTATCTGGCATCTCCAAAGAGAAGAGGGAAAATGGGACAAAAATATTAGAAATAAAAGAAATGTTTAATTTTGAATAATATGGTAAACACAGAAATTCAACAAGCTCTGTGAACTAACTCTAAGCATAAGGAACATGAATAAACTACACATTTTAGAACATTGTCAAATTGCTAAAAACCAGTAACCTTTTAATTTTTCTCATTATCAACTGCTTTTTATTACTCAAGTAACAAATTATAATTATATAAAAGCATGAAAATTCAAATAAGCAAAAAATATATGGTTTTCCTTAGATATGACAAATATGTAAGAAAGACAATGCTTTTGTACATTTTTGTTGAGAACTTCCAATAAATTCACTCAGTAATTATAATAATTTCCTAATTGGTATCCTTGTATTCTTTAGGAAAATATGAATTATCTTCACAAAATGACAATTTTAACCTTTTTCATTAAAATATTACCTCTTTTTATTTTATAAGTATCCCATTATGGAAGTTATAATGACTAGGATTTAAAGCAAATAGTTTCAGCCCTCTTTTTTTAACCTAAAAAAATTAGTAATATATTCCTTTTCTACTCTTGGGTGAACATCATAAAGGGAACCTCTTATATACATAGTATTTTAATAAATTTTTGCTATTTTTCCAAGATTTCTCCCTCTGTCTTGTTTATGCTTTTTATTTGCCACCCTCTTTATCTTTGTATTAGTTGCCTGTTGCTGCTTTAACCGATTACCACAAATTTAGTGGCTTAAAACAACAGAAGTTAATTCTCTTATAGTTGGGGAGGTCAGAAATCTAAAATCATGTAAATCAGATATGGGTAAGAATTAGGATGCGGTCCATTCTGGGGTAAAAATTTTCTCCATCTGCAAACCTGTGGAACCAGACAAGCTACCTGTTCCAAAAGATAGTGGTGGGATAAACATGGGGTAGACATTTTCACTCCAAAAGGGAGAAATTGAAAGAGGAAATGGGTAATGGGTCCCAAGGAACTTCAAAACTCAACAGGCCTGAGAATAGTTATTTGTGGCTCCATGCTTTTTCTTCTCAGCCCATTGAGACAACCCTGACCCTTTGTCCCTGGGTGACATCCCTACCCTGTTGGCCCTGAATGATAACCATGACCTCTAGAACTGAGAAAGCTGTACTGGCATAGGCCTCTGCATCTGTAGCTCTGCCCTATTTCATTTAATCTCATTTCTGTCCCTTTCGTTTCAGGCTGGCAATTTCTCCTGTTATCAAACTATCTAGTCTGTTGCTTAGAAAAGAGGGTCGTCCACAGACCTTTCCTAGATAAGCACATTTCTAGGTTTGGTTTTTGCTCGGTTGGTTGATTGGATCCAGGAGTCACATACCTGATCTCCTTTTAGCAAAAGGCTATCCAGCCATATCCTTGGCCTTGTTTTCAGAGCATGGAATCTGGAGAGGCTGAGAAGTTCCCAAATCATTAAGTGCTGATTCCTTTTTGCTTAGCAATTCATTCTTCAGCTTACTTTTTTCTCTCACATTTTACTATAACCAACAAGGGTAACCAGACTGTACTTTCCATGCTTTGCTTCAGAGTTTCCTCAGCTAAATACCCAAGTTTATTGCTTATAAATTCTACCTTTCACCCAACAGAACACATTTCAGCTAAATTTTATGCCACTTTATAACAAGGATTGCCTTTCATCTAGTGTAAAAACATGATTCTCATTTCTATCTGAGACCCACCAGAGGTACCTTTAACATTATTTAAACATATTCTCAAAGATGATAGAATTAAAGTAGTTTTTATTTGCAAATGGTATGATCGCATGGTTGTGTATATAGAGAATCTTAAGAATTCTACAAAGAGATTAATGCAACTAATGCATGGATTTAGCAATCCATAGAATATAAAGTCAATATAAGAACATGAATTCTAGTTCTATCTGCTTTTAACAAACATTGAAAAACAAAATTTAAAAATATCATTTATAATAATGCCCAAATAATAATATACATAGAAATAAATTTAATAAAAACATAAAAGACATCTATTCTATAAATTATAAAACATTGCTGACTGAAATTGAAGATTTAAATAAAAGGAGAGCAGTATCATGTCCACTGATGAGAAAACTGAATATGTTTACGATGTCAGTTTATTCCAAATTGACTTACACATTTAACTCAATCTCAATTACAATTTTTGTTTTGGGTAAAAATTGACAAGCTGAGTCTAAAATGTACATAGAAATGCGAAGAAGCTAGAATAGCCAAAACATTTTTGAAAAAATAGAAGATTTGATTTCAAGACTTACTATAAAGCTTGTACAGTGTGGTATTAACATAAAGATAAATAAATAGATCAATGGAATATAATACAATCATAAATAGACTCACACCTATATAAGCAATTGATTTTTTATAAAAGCACAAAGTTTATAATGGGGAAAATAAAGTATGTTTAACAAATTGTGCTTGAATAACTGGATATCTTTATAGAATAAAATGAACAACAGCTTCTACTTTATACCATATATAAAAATTAATTTGAGGTGTTCATAGATTTAAATATAAAACTTAAAGCTATACAGCTTCTAAAGGTAAACATAAGAGCATATTTTCACAACCTTACATTAAGCAAATATGTTTTGTGAAGACACAAAAACATTAACTGTAAAAGGTAAAATTAATAAATGTTATCAAATTTTAAAACTTCTGCTAATCAAAAGACACAAATATGGAAGGATACATACTAATTAGTCAACATAATGTGTGTGAATGCACTAGCACATGCATGTGTGTGTATGTAGGATGGGTATTGTGTTGAGGATGGAGTGAAGCAGCAGATGGAGAAGCCAAGCAAAAATGGAGAAGGGAACAAAAAGTTGGCATTATTAAAATATATTTCTATTTAAACCCATGCAAATTCATATAAAATCTAAAAACTAGATTTTAAAAGGAGTGTTATAAATAACAAAATTTATATTCATACTTAAAACACCTTTGGAATTTGAAGGCAGCTCTTACAGATGTCTTTTGTTTTGAAAGAATTGAGCTAAATAAAGGAAGCATTATTCTCTTCTAGGAAGGATTTCAGGATCATGTAGTTTATAACTTCTGATCCTCCTGCCAAGAAAATATCACAACCTCTATCTATGAAATTCATCCTTTGTTTTATGTCCACATACACATACTTTCTATTGCCTTGTCTCAGGCATAGACATCTGGCCAACTTATTTTTAAAATATTTGTTGTTGTTATGATTAGCGTTAGATATCCTATGGTGGTTACTGAAGCAAGTGGAAGGTAATATAATAAAATTTGTCCCAGATAAAATTTTTATTGCTTTGGATGGTATAGGTCTGAGCAATTACTTTAAGTGATCTAATAAAACAAGCTCTGTTTTCCCCTCTTGAATTTAAATAGCACCTGCTTTTTCTCAAGACAGTTGAATCAAGCCATGTCATGTGCTATTCACCATTAAAAAATCACAGATATGAAGCACCTTGGGCACCAACATAATTTAGGATGGCTTACAGGGCACTGGCTAAAAGAAAGGTGATGTCTTGAGTCAACAGACTGGCTCAGTAGCACACAAAAAACACAAGAAATATGTAAGTCTGAAGCACACAAGGCAATATGCTAACTGCTTCTCCTTATCCCTAAAAATAAAGTGAACAAACAAACAAACAAAACCAGAAGGCTTCTTTAGGGGAAGTGAGATTCTCTGGGGTGTTCAAAGAGATGGGAGAACTATTTACCATTGCTTTTATATGAAAATGGATGTAAAACATGGCCAAAAAAGATAAAAATATATTTCAGTCACATATTTTAAAAAATCTAACAGCCTAAGAAGTCTGTTGTTATTTAAAACTAACATACAATGTTTGAGTCTTTGCAACTAGTAGTTTTATAGAAAGTTAACCTTGAGTTTAATTGTCTCTCCATCCTGAATTCTGGTCATGCTGCAGTGGATAACTTTTCTGTGAAACCTGCATATGTGGGACTTTACAAATCAAAATATTAATTTTGTGAAATTATTCATCTCTAAGATAAAACTTCAATGTGTCTGGATTATATGTTTAAATTAATTATGAAAATACATATACTTGTTTCATTCAGGTTTATCTTTATGCCCATCAAGTTCACTTAGGATCAGAAAGAAGATGCATGCAATTGAACTAAAGAGTGCTTTTCACTAGAAGGGTACAGTTAAAAGCTAAATCTTGAGTAATTAAAACTTTAGAGTGGTTTGAACCATCACTCAAAATACCCCAAATTCTGGGCATTCCAGATAACTCATATTCCTTTTGTTTGTAACCTGTAGAATGTTTTTTTGTTTTTTTTTAGACCATCCTAAATCACAGGTATTAAGTAATTTTTAGTTGGATGAGCGAATTGGTATTTGAAACTCTTTTTGGGGTCAGCTAATGGTGTGACTGTCTCAACTTCAGTTCAGACCCCTCTACTCTTTTCCTGAGTGATAAAAACCCAGTCTCTTGACACTCTAGAATCCCCCAAGTCCCATTAGATTGCTGAGGTCAGCATGATCAATCTGAGATACTATACAAATTATTTTTCCAGCTTAAAATGATTCAGTGGCTTTCCTTACTTTTTAAATTCATTTTTCTTTTTTTTAAGATTTTATTTATTTATTTTCAGAGGGGAAGGGAAGGAGAGAAGGAGAGAAATATCAATGTATGGTTGCCTCTCGTGAGTCCCCTTCTGGGAGCTGGCCCGCAACCCAGGCATGTGCCGTGACTGGGAATTGAACCACGATCGTGTGGTTCGCAGGCCCGTGCTCAGTCCACTGAGCTATACCAGCCAGGGCTTAAATTTTTTTTCCTTGATATGCATGGTACAACATAATTTTCCTCCTATCTGTCTCTCATTATCCTTTATTGTATACTTCAGGTTCTCTTTTTCAAAGGACTGGAATCATTGAGACATCCTGGATGTTGCACTGTATCTGTTGAGATACTTATACCTTACTCATACTATACTTAATATTATGGAAACACTCTTGGTTCATCTCATAAACTTCTAACTCTTCAAAATCATTTTTTACCTGTAACATCCTCCATAAAGCCTTCCTAGTTAGGATTTAGTTTTCAAATAATAGATACCATTTAGACCTATTAAGGGTGGAAATGGGTGGTTTATAAAGGTCCAAAAAGACTGGAGAAATACTACCTAAGAAGCCATTAAAACCTGGAGAAGTCCAGGAATCTTCTTACTTCTCATTGTATATCTATTTTACTTCCTCTTCACCAGTTATTCTTTTTATTTCTTTAGATACCATTGAGCATGAAATATAATCTCCAAGTCCCAATTTCTCAGCTGTAAAATTGGGTAATAATATTAGTTAACTTGAAGTGATGTTGTAAAACCTAAAGGAAATGATGCTTGTGAAGGGCTTGGCTCATTCCTTGACACTCAGTAAGTTTAGTTATTATATTATTAGACAAATAGATCATTAGAACACTAAGGTTCTGGATACATTCTAATAAATTCCAAATATATTATAAGAATTCAGTAATGAATTAAGCAATTCTCTAAAGTAAAATTAACAATGCATTTTACCAGACTCTCTGGAACCAAATCTAAAACTAAATTAATCCATTTTAGATTTGTAATAATATCCCTATCTTCCAAAAAAGAAGCCAAGTAGGTTCTGAAAACCAGGGAAGAATGTGTTTGAGGAATTAATTGCTCAGCAAAATTCTGAAACAGATAGCACAGGGATGATTTAGGACATGCATGGAAGTTGGAAGTCATTGTCTGTGTTGGAATGAGTTCAGCGACCAATAATCCAAATCTTGCTTCCTTTGTTAATAGAGTTAATAAAACTGGTAGATAATGGATTTCATAGGCCTAGTAAATCTAAACTCAACAAGGTATTTGACAAGGCTTTTCTTTACATCTTTGTGGACAAAATTGTTGGATTGGTGCTATGTGAACAGTTTTATACAAAGGATAATTTCAAACAGGTTTGTCCAACAATGACTTCAAGGGCTCTTTCCTCAACCTAGCTTTGCTTATTTAATCCCCACAACAACCCTTTAAAGCAGATATCTTAACTCATACTCATAAACTGTAATACTGGAGAACAGAATGAATATTAAAATCATTCTGTTTGTAATCTGACATAAGAAACTTTTCTTCTGATACCTTTGTCTGAACCTGTCTCTCTTAGCAATGTCTGCTTCTCTTCCCCTAACTATTCAAATCCTCCCAGTTCTTAAAAGTTTGGCTTGAAATCTCTCTCCTATGATGACGTGCTGCCCAGAGCATTGTTCTCATACTTTTGTAATTTAAATCTAAATCTATAATTTAAAGTTATCTACCTTATGGTGTTATTGTGGGGATTAAATGAGCAAATTTAAAATTTGACAATAATGACTGGATCAAAAAAACTATGGTACATTTACACAATGGAATTCTATGCTGCAGAAAGGAAGAAGGAACTACTACCCTTTGCAACATCATGGATGGAACTGGAAAGCATTATGCTGAGCGAAATAAGCCAGGCGGTGAAAGACAAATATCATATGATCTCACCATTAACAGGAATCTAAACAAACCAAACAAGCAAGCAAAATACAACCAATGACACTCAAATATGGAACAGGCTGTCAGGGCCCAGAGGGGAGAGGGGAGAGAATCATAGGGGAAAAGGGAATGGACTCACATGAACAAGTATAAAAGACACATGGACAATAACTAAGGGTGGGGGGTGGAAAGGGGAGGGAGGCGGGGAGCATGGGGTGGGGGGCGGGCAGGGTTGGGATTATAAGACAGAAACCTGTACTTGAACAAGAATTAAATAAAAATTATATTAAAAAAAGAAAGAAATGGAAGCATAGAAAGAATATGAAACTGGTGCAAAGCCTTACAACTAGTAAGTCAGAAAACCTTCTCAGAGCAATCCAGCTCAGACAACACTACATAATGTTGGGTAAATTACTCAACCTTTGTGAAACTCAGCTTACACATTGTTAAAATAAGGGTAATAATGCTTACCAACAGGGTTGTTATGATGATGAGGTTGCTTTTACTCACTCCTTTAACAAATACCGAGTATTGTGTGAGATCCTAGGGATACACTGTAGGGGGTAGGTGTGAATGGAGAAAGACATACTAGAAAGAGGGAAACATATAATTACAAGTAAACAAACAAGTATCACTTACAAATTGTATTAGTCCAATGAAGCAAAAGTACAGGTGTTGTAAGAAAGAAAAGCAGGTGAAAACTCATTTAAATCATAGAAGTATGGAAACCATGCTTTGATCAGCAAGTCATCATAGGTGAGATTTTAAACCAAACCTTTAAGAATAGGAGGTATTTAAATAATTAGAAGAGAAGGGGCAAAAATTTTTAACCAAGAGGGAAAGGTTGAAAGAAAGGTATCAGAAGAGAAGGTTCTTATGGCCAGACTATAAACAGAATTATTTTAATATATATTATGCTCCCCAATATCATAGCTTATAACTTGATATTCATGCTTATCCTTTTTAAGTATAGGCATCGTGTACCTTTAAATATTGTTAAGTAAACTTATACGGAAATGTCTCTAAGAAGATAAGCTTGTGCTATTACATGGAAATTAGAGGCTTTGTAGATTAAAAATAAGGACAATAAATACTAAAGATCTGAAACAGATTACACAAAATGAATATTTGAAATTAAGTGAGAATTAGCCAAGAAGGAGCTTTAGATTCAACTTTCTTGAAATTTAATTCACTTTGTTCTGGGTAAGATTTATGGCCTACATGCTGTGGTTTTGCATTCTTAGTAAAATATATTTAAGCAGATCGTAAGGATAGCCAAGAGAATGAGTTTAATCCCAATTTTTGGCAAAGGAAGCCCTTTAAGGTACAGGGCACATGAGGTATTAATGTCTTGTGAAAGGGCAGAGATTTGGGTACCTCACTGAACTTACTGTTAATAGTAGTAAAACTATGTCAAGATTTGAAGTGAATGGCACTATCATGAATCAGTAATTAAAAGCCATTTTGTCTACCTCTTTTTCTTTTTTTAAATATATTGTATGATTATACCATTACAGTTGTTCTATTTCCCCCTTCATTCCCCTCCACCCTGCACACCCCCTCCCCCACCATTCCCCCTCTTTAGTTTATGACCACGTGTCTCAAGTTCTTTAGATTCTATATTTCCCCTACTATTCTTGCCCTCTCCCTATCTATTTTCTACCTACCATCTATGCTACTTATTTTCTGTACCTTCTCTCCCCTTCTCCTCCTCCCATTCCCCTGTTGCCAACCCTCCATGTGTTCTTCATTTCTATGGATCCACTCCTGATCTAGCTGTCCTCTTGGTTTGCCTTTGTTTTAGGTGTGGTTGTTAATAACTGTGAGTTTGCTGTCCTTTCACTGTTCATTTTTTATCTTCTTTTTCTTATATAAGTCCCTTTAGCATTTCATATAATAAGGGCTTGGTAATGATGAACTCCTTGAACTTGACCTTATCTGAGAAGCACTTTATCTGTCCTTCCATTCTAAATGAAAGCTTTGCTGGATAGAGCAATCTTGGATGTTGGTCTTTGGATTTCATGACTTGGAATACTTCTTTCCAGCTCCTTCTTTCCTATAAGGTCTCTTTTGAGAAATCTGCTGACAGTCTGATGGGAACTCCTTTGTAGGTGACTGTCCCCTTATCTCTTGCTGCTTCTAGGATTCTCTCCTTCATTTTAATCTTGGTGAATGTAATTATGATGTGCCTTGGTGTGTTCCTTCTTGGGTCCAACTTCTTTGGGACTCTCTGAGCTTCCTGGATTTCCTGGAAGTCTATTTCCTTTGCCAGACTGGGGAAGTTCTCCTTTATTATTTGTTCAAATAAGTTTTCCACTTGTGGCTGTTCCTCTTCCCCTTCTGGTACCCCTATAATTCGGATGTTGGAACGTTTAAAGATGTCCTGGAGGTTCCTAAGCCTCTCCTCATTTTTTTGAATTCTTGTACTTCACATTTTTCTGTTTGGTCATTTTTCCCTTCCTTCTGGTCCACTTCATTGATTTGAGTCCCAGTTTCCTTTCCATCGCTATTGGTTTCCTGGACATCTCCCTTCATTTCAATTAATTTAGCCTTCATATGTTCCTCTAATTTGTGACTAAAATCAACCAGTTCTGTGATCATCCTCATCACCAGTGCTTTAAACTGTGTATCTGATATGTTGGCTATTTCTTGGTCACTTAGAGTTATTCGCTCTGGGGTTTTGAGTTCTTGAGCCATGTTTTGGTTTCTTTGTGCCTGTTACATATGAGGAGCGGAGCCCTAGGTGTTCATCAGGGTGGGGCAACTCAGTTGCTGAGTTGTGACGCTGTATGTGGGGGTGGGGTCCAAGAGGGGCAATGGTGGTCCCCTCTGCTGCTTCCCGTCACTGGGGCCTGCATGGTCTGTCTCACTGCTCGCTCCTTAGCTGGTTTATCTGCGCGTGAATGTGTGACTGCGGTCAGCCTCCTGCCTTGCACCCTCACTGGGTCTGCTCGTTGCTACCCCACACCTGGGATCTGTGCGTGGCTGCCTGGGTGCCTGGGGTCGAGGGATACTTCCTGTCAGGCCCTGCTCCGCTGCTTCCTCCGCCCCTCTTACTGGTCCGGTTGAATGGTTCATTGTTGTCGGACTTCCGTTTAGTTCAATTTTCTGTTCTTTGGCTTCATCTTTGTTTACTAAACCTTTGTTGTATTCAAACTTGGTTGTGGGAGAAGGCACAATGTTTCCACCTATGCCTCCATCTTGGTGGAAGCCCTTCTTGGCCTACCTCTTTTTCTTTAATAGAAGTGTAATTACAAAATATATAGAGATATATGAAAATACACAAATAGGAGTAATTCTTCCTCAAACTGGGAAGGTCCATACTATAATGCTGTATGCATTCTATGAGCTCCAATGTAGGAAGGATCCCCAAATCCAGGTAATAGTCCAAAGGAGAGTCACTTTGCCCAGGATAACAAACTTCATTTTAAAAAGAAACCTGTTTTTATTTTTTCTGAGAATGAAATGACTTATGGGTTAACTTAGTAGTGCTTTAAGTATACAAAGCAGAGGTTGATGAGAGTGGGGTTTATCTTTCCTTTTTATTGAAAGAAAAACCAAAGTGAGGAGTTTAACTAAATAAAGAACTGAGAAAAATAGAAGGAAAGAATGATTTTTTAATAATTAAGATTTTCTGGTAAAAAAGTTGAATGAATTACTCCATAACCTTTAAAGGGTTTAATACAAGTCTTCTGTAGACAATTAGAAGAGTTTTGGGCTGAGCTAGAGGGTGTTTAACCTTAGTAACTAATAGATTTCATAAGCTTTGGCAAGTTAACTTTACCTAGCCTCTGTGGGTCCTAATTTCTTTATCTATAAAATTATAGCTTTGGACTAATAAAGGACACTTGATTCTTAGCTAGATTCTCATCTCCCTGGAATGATTTCTCTCACAAATCAAGAAAATAGACTAGATTTCCTTGCTAGGGTATCTAATACCTGGCAATAAAACTTTTCATCTTGAAGTACTAATTCCTTCATATTCCTTATTTCAGTGGCATGAAATAATTTCTTATTTCATGTTATACAGAAAAATGTATAACATCTTTTTCAAGTATTTTATGTCAAACATATGTTTACAGTAAAAGGCCAAACATATCTATACTGTTTGAACTTTGATGTTTTGCAACCAGTACTATATGATTTCTTGGATATCTTTACAACTGCCCTTTACATTCAGATAAGGTGTGGACTCAGCTATCAGTGTCTTGCTTTTTTTTCTTTTATCACAGGAGAAATGTAAAGAATAATTGCAATCTCTTCTTTCAAATGACCTCAGGATGATATATTTAGGGTGTTTATTTGTAAGGCTGTTGATATTGTCCTACAGATTTGAAGGTCAATATTCATTAAGGAATACAATGCTGAGAATACAGAGTTCCATCAGGCCTCGGGTTAATTTTCCTCTATGGAAAACAGTATGGAAGATTCTAAGAAAACTAAAAAGGAATCTGCCTTTTGACCCAGCAATTCCACTCCTGGGATTATATCCTAAGAACCCCGAAACACCAATACAAAAGAACCTATGCACCCCAATGTTCATAGCAACACATTTTACAATAGCCAAGAGTTGGAAGCAACTTAGATGCCCATCGGTAAATGAATGGAGAAAAAAAAACTATGGTACATTTACACAATAGAATACTATGCAGCAGAAAGAAAGCAGGAGCTCCTACCCTTTGCAACAGTATGGATGGAAGTGGAATGCATTATGCTAAGTGAAATAAGCCAGGCAGTGAAAGGCAAATACCATATGATCTCACTTTTAACAGGAAGCTAAACAACAAAACAAACAAGCAAAAAAAATATAACCAAAGACACTGAGGTAAAGAATAGGCTGACAGTGACCAGAGGGGGGAGGGGAGGGAATTTCAGGGTAAAAGGGGAAGGATATACAGGAACAAGCATAAAGGACACATGGACAAAAACTAACAGGGGTGGAAATGGTAGGGAGGTGGGGATCACTGAGGGGGTGGGCTGAGATGGGAGTAAAAGACAGAAAACTGTACTTGAACAACAATTAAATTTAAAAAGAAAAAAGAAAACTTAGAGACTAATGTAAGACAACACCACCTCCAAAGATAGTTTCAGAAAAATGTCGTATATGCTATGATAAAGGCACACAAGCAGACCCAGAGATGCCCAGAAAAAAGTCCTCAGACCAACCTAGGGTTTCTGGGAAGGCTTCCTAGAGGACAGGACAATTGAAATGTGTCCCAAGAATGAGTGGGAAAGCATTCCAGTTAGGGTGGCCAGATATAATACAGAAAATAGTTAAATCAGAATTTCACATAAACAACAATTTTTTACTATAATTTTAGTGTAATCATGTCCAAAGTATTACATGGGATGCAGTTACTTTAAAAATATTCATTGTTGCCCTGGCTGGTATAGCTGAGTGGATTGAGTGTGGGGCTGTGAACCAGATGATCATGGTTTGATTCCCAGTCAGGACACATGCCTAAGTTACAGGTCAGTTCCCAGCAGGGGACGCATGAAAGGCAACCATACATTGATATTTCTCTCCAGTCCTTCCCTTACCCTCTAAAAATAAATAAATAAAATCTTTAAAAATATTCATTGTTCATCTAACATTCAAATTTAACTGGACATCCTGTGCTTTTTAATCCTCACTTTAGGATCTGTTTATTGATTTTAGAGAGAGAGAATAAGAAAGAAAGAAAGAAACATACATCAGTTGCCTCTTGCACATGTGCTGGCTTGGGATTGAACCTGCAACCTAGAAATGTGCCCTAACTGGGGGGGATCAAACCTGTAAACTTTTGGTGCCCGGGAGAACACTCTGACCAGCTGAGCCAGGTGGCCAGGGCTTGAAGTCATGTATTTCTATTTGCTTAATCTGGCAACCCTACGTCCAACCTCAGCTCTATGTGATCTTCTAAGCTCCTGACACATTACTTCATCTCTCCCCAAGGCAAGTACTGCATAGCTTCGTTCCTCCCTTCTCTATCTTCTTCCCAGAATGGCTGTCCCTGACTAGCATGCCCAACCCCTATTAAAGTTAATTACTTTCTACTTTGTACCAATATCATCCCTTAACATTCATCTCTCTAACAAGATTTATTATATTGTATTGTAATTATTTACTTAGTGTTTATTTTACTATTAGAACACAAGCATCTGGAGGACCAATTCTTTCTCATCTTTGTATGTTCAGAGTGCCTGGAAGCAGATGAAACCTTCTTGAACATTTGTTGCCTAAATGAATATATGGATGCAGATATGAGTGCATAGTCCAGGTAGCACCAATTTCCATACTAATCAGAGGACAAACAGGCATGACACTTGGAATAAGGCCATTTATGTGTGTGCGCGTGTGTGGCAGATCCTGGCTGGCAGGATCCATGTATGTTGTAGCTGCTTGTGAACAAATATACACAGACTACAGGAATCCTATGGAAAAAAAGAGATGGCATGGCCGCTGTCTAAGTCAAAGAGAGAGGGTGCCGACTCCCACCTCCACAGGTTTTTATTGTTTTCCTAGGTACATTACATGGAGGGTGGTTCTCATTTATAATGCACAGATTCACATTAAGTGAGTACCTTTTACATACAACAAAAGAGAGAATGTTGCTAATTATATCAAAGAAGAAGGATATTTGCAAATGTCAAGGGAAAAGTGGTTGGACCAGTCACACTCCATACTTGGGAGGTTTAGCTCAGATTTTAGGAAGTTGCAGTAAGCCCTTTCTGCCTCAATTCAGGGTGAGGGAGGTCTAGCAAAAGCAAGTCTCATAGTGGCCTAGGTACAATGCAGGCTTGATTCCCCACAGGGAAACCTATTCATGGGCATGGTCTTGTGTGCAGACTGATTTTCCATGTGAGGGCTGAGCTACATTTCCACGACATGTGAGACGGTTCCCTACACATGTGTGTGTGTATACATTCTATTTTCTTCTGAAAGTTGAGTGCATTAGACATTTATCATATTTGTCATATAATGGATGTTTTTCTCCTTTTCGCTGCTCAGGATCTCAAAATCCCTTCTTGCATTTGGAGAACATGCCATTTTATTCACATACAACATGGTGAGAGACAGGTACTTGTAGCTGGGGCATGATCCCGTGACCCAAACCTAATCAATTAATATGAACTTTGAATTTGGGATGGATTTAGGGCTTTGACTTCAGAATAAATAATCAAAGAAGTTTAAACTTTATTCTGGCAGTGCTAGTGGTGACCAGCAGTGCCCAGTCATGGAACTCTAACCAGGACTTTTCCTTCTTCATGACTGATAGTACTGAGCGCCAAGAATTTTCAGTTCCTTTTTCTGGGTACATGGTACACTTTTATTTCCTGGCTTATGATTGAGTGGAGCCATATGACCTATTATGGCCAATGAACTTACTGAAATTGATGAGTTCTACTTTAAGGCCGAGAATTTAATTGGTCTAGTGAGACCCTTCGAATTTATCTTTTCTGTCTAGCATGATAACTGGCAAGGTTTGAGATGGCAGATGCCTTATCAGTGATGGGCTCCTGAATGACTATGTTGAGCAAAGGGTCTCTGTCAACCCAAGATGGACATATGGGTTGAGCAAGAAATAAGCCTTTATTGACTTAAGCTGCTTAAACATAACCTAGCCAACCTTGTCACTTTGGTTCCAGTTTATTTATCAGCCTCGTTCTTTAGTCATCTCACCGATTCTGTGAGCCAACCTATATCTTTTCAACAAGTTTTTAAAAATTCCTTACAATAGATATAATTGATTTCAGTTGTTTGATACAAAGATTATAAGGTGGCCCACTAGAGGTACACTGACAACTGTGGCAAAAGCTGTTTATTGCAATGTTCTAGCTTCAATTTGTAAGAAAAGAGTCATTTTATTTTAACATTTGTTTCCAAATTATTATGGACAAGAAGTAGAATATCTAGGAAGAAATACCCTAACATTTATGGCTTGGTAGTTATGCTACCTCTGGAATGTAGCTGCCATTTCTACCATTTGAAACCTATTTTTCCAGGGTTGGTGTGAGGTTGAATAAAAATGTCATGTGAAAGACTTCTGGAAAAGATGGATGCATACTTTGACTCTTCACACAAACAGGAGAAGGACAACAACAAATTTAAACACAGAAAATAACCAGAACTGCCAGAAAATCAAACTGCATGGAAGTCTGACAACCAAGGAGTTGAAGAAGAAACATTCATCTAGACCACGCCACAATACAGCAATATGGGTTGGCCCACCCTAGCAAATACCTAAGGCTCCACCTGTTACTATGTAACAGGCATGCTGAGATAAAAAATATGGCCCAAAGGAAAGAACAGATACAACTAAGAGATGAAGAGATAGCCAACCTATCAGATGCACAGTTCAAAACAGTGGTAATCAGGATGCTCACAGAAATGGTTGAGTATGGTCTCAGAGGAAAAAGTGAAGGCTATAAAAAGTGAAATAAAGAAAAATATACAGGGAACCAACAGTGAAGGGAAGGAAACCAGAACTCAAATCAACAATTTGGAACAGAAGGAAGAAATAACATTCAACTGGAACAGAATAAAGAAACAAGAACACAAAAAAATGAGGAGAGGCCCAGGAAGCTCCAGGACAACTTTAAACATTCTGACATCCAAATCATAAGGGTGCCAAAAGGAGAAGAGGAAGAGCAGGAAATTGAAAACTTATTTGAAAACATAATGAAGGAGAACTTCCCTAATCTAGAAAAGGAAATAGACTTCCAGAAAATCCAGGAAGCTTGGATAGTTCCAAACATTTGAACCCAAGGAAGGACACAACAAAGCACATCATAATCACATTATCCAAGATTAAATATAAGGAGAAAATCTTAAAAGCAGCAAGAGAAAAGGAGTCAGTTACCTACAAAGGAGTTCCCATAAGACTTCCAGCCGACTTCTCAAAAGAAACCTTTCAGGCAAATGGGGCTGGAAAGAAGTATTCAATGTCATGAAAGGCAAGGACTACATCCCAGATGACTCTATCCAGCAAAGCTATCATTTAGAATGGAAGGGCAGATAAAGTGCTTCCAAGATAAGGTCAAGTTAAATGAGTTTATCGTCATCAGTCCCTTACTATATGAAATGTTAAAGGACCTATGTAGGAAAAAGAATAAGACCAAAATTATGAACAGTAAAACGACTCAGTAAAATGAACAGTAAAATGAACAGTAAAACTCACAACTATCAGTTACTGAGCCTAAAAAAGCAAAAACAAAACTGAACTAAGCAAACAACTATAACAGGAATAGAGTCTCAGAAATAGAGACCATGTGTCCAGTTATCAATGGAGAGGGGGGAGAATGGGGGAAAAGATACAGGGAATAAGAGCATTAAATGATAGGTACAAAATACGCAAGAAGAGGTTACAAATTGTATAGGAAATGGAAGAACCAAAGAACTTATATGTAAGACTCAGACATGAACTAAGGTGGGGGAATAATGGTGGAAGGTAGGGTACAAGGTGGAGGGGAATAAAGGGGAGAAAAAATGCAACAACTGTAATAGCATAATCAAAAATATATTTAAAATATATGTAGTAATTTTTTTAAATGCCATGTGAAGATGTCCTGTGCCTTTATCAAGGCTGTACAAATGAAGTAGTTAATGCCTGACCCAGGCTGGGACTGAGCCAATCTATGTCATGGAGAATTTAAGGAGTCCCGTTGCAGTAACACCTGAGACTGAATTATTAAGTAATTATGGAAAAAGCAGGCCACTGCAACCACTGTATAAATGTTAGAGCAGATTAGGGACCTTTGGAAAAGAGAAACCCAGATACATTAAATGTAGTTTCAGCTGGGCTTGAGTGCATGGTGTGTTAGAAGAACACCTGCTTGCCTATCCCAGCTGTTACTGGGATGAAGCCAGAATCACTATAGGCTAATGGGGAGAACATTACATTCAATGGAAGTTTCATTTGAAAACTTTTTATGATAAGGCAACTGCTTCTAGATTCTTCTACTTGACTAAAGCATTGTATTTGATCCTACAGGTGCCTTGCCTCACATCCTCCTAACACATTCTTTCCCCAGCCTTTGACATGGCAATCAGTTTTGTGCAAGTATAAGGTCACAGCTCCTCATCTCAACCGCATCTTGTACTTCTTACTTTCTGTTCAAGGGTTCCTCTAATGCCACTGTATGGACACTTGCACATACCCTCTTGGCACTCATATATGCATAAACTGAATGTGTGGGAGACTTAGCCCATGGGTAACCCTTGACCAATGAGGGACTGGAGTCAGTGGGTAAATGTCCCTCCTTCCTGTACCACTGGCAGACAATCGTGAGGCACATTCTATACAGCTCCCCAGACGGTCCACTAGAATTCCAGGAGCCCATGTTGTGTCCCTCCTTTCTTATTTCTCACTTCACACTCCATGCTACCATTCTCTTGAATAACTCCCCCAACTATCTGCTTGAACATCCTTGTCCCAGAGTCTGTTTTTCACGGCAACCCATGCTAAGG
Organism: Sturnira hondurensis; assembly: GCF_014824575.4. NCBI lineage: Eukaryota > Metazoa > Chordata > Mammalia > Chiroptera > Phyllostomidae > Sturnira > Sturnira hondurensis. The sequence goes on from NW_028082191.1 coordinate 113,914, forward strand.
AAAGCATCATATTTATATAAAACTGAGACAAGACCTTAATGATCTCCAGGCCCATTTGTCCTAGTCTCACCCCTTCTTATTCTCATAATCACTCTCTAAAACTCCCATATTCCACACTGGCCTTCCCATTTCTCTCTTTTTGTGTGTATTTTTCTCTTTCTCTTTCACATGTACACACCACAGCTGCTTGCACTCTTTTCATTAAGATCTGCTATTTTTGTCTAAAAAATGCAGGCTAGTAAAACTTGGTAATATCACAGATTGATATAATTTCTCCAATAATAATTTTAATAATAAGTTGGTTGACTGGTGTAAAGTTGTCAAATTTTAATTGTGTCAGACAAAGATATCCCAGAGAGCATCTACTTTTGTCAGTATTTTATAAAAGACATGTTAATACCCCAAAAGAGTAAGGCTATAATCTCAGACTAGGTGATGGCCCCCAAATTAGCATAATCTTAGCTTTCTGATTATTTCACTGCAGTTTTTTTGTCTTCCCTTTTTGAGAAAGGTTGATAATAGTGAGCACAGGCATCACCTGTTTCTTCTGGGTGTACTCTGGGTGTACCCTATGTGTACTCTGCTGCTCTTCTCTCATACTATTTGGCCCCTGTGCCCCTGTCACTCCCTCCAAGCACTGCCACCCAGCTCTGTTCCCTTCACCATGTGCAAAAGAATTTGCACCTGTCTCCTTCAATTCTTTCTCTTAACTAGACATAACATTTCTGAAATTTCAAAGCAAGAAAATAACTGGGAAAGAAAAAGAGAACGACAACAAAGGTATTTTGTGCTTAATTGCTTCACTGCTTTATTTTTCTTAAGACGAAAAATCAGAGAAATAGTAGAAATGTGTATTTTGGCATCAGAAGACCATAGATGAAGTAACAGCTCTGTCACTTATCAGTTGTGTGATGTTAGAAAAGCCCCCAATCCCTAACAGTCATAGTGCACTTGCCTGTGTGTGCGAATGCATGCACACATGTGTATTTTTATCAAGTGGGTGACTTGGGTTTCAAGTTTTCTTGTAAACAGTCAAAGTGTAGAATTATTACTTCTGGAATTTGGATTCTGCCACCCTTAGCTCTCTGACATTGATGGCTTCTGCCCAGGCTTCACCATGGGGCATGGTCAGTCTTCCTTGGGAATTCCCACCAACTCTGCATTTTCAACACTCTGGTTGGCTGTTATTTTTCCTTATAGTGATTAGGTATATATTTACACTATTTCAAAAGTATTCATAGCTCCACTTTCCTGTGTCGGTTTTGTACACTGTTACTCTGTTTAGCTTATTTGAAATTATTTTACTGTGAATTAGCACTCTATTTTCTTTTTTATTCTCTGACTCTGATTTATGCTTTTTGGAACTCTTCCCTTTGAGTATCTCTTTATTTTATATGACCTTTTATTTTTAAATTACCTTTACATATTTTGATTTTTCCCTTTTTACTTCCAATGCACTAACAAACTCTATTGATTTTAACTTCTTACATTTTTACTGTTTTGTTTAATTTTATTTAATAGCTTAATGTATTAAATATCCTTTAAAATTATGTCTTCAACTGTTATCCTTCCCTATTATTTCTGGCATTCATTGTAACCTGCTATTACAATTTTCCAGGAAGAAACTTTTTTTCCACATGCTGATCCTAAGCTAAGATATATTCTTTTTCTTCTATCTTTTAGGCATGTGGCTTTTGTTAAATGAGCCCTTTCATTGACTCATTCTTTTTAGATTTGGGGCATCATTTGAGGGTCTCATTTCCAACATCTCATGAGGTATGAGTCAAAAGCACTACCTTCTGTCCTGTGATGCACTTAAAAGCCAATTCCTCTGGTTAGGAAAATCATCAAAAGCCCCAGGATAGCTATAGTTTCAGCTGATCACTTGTATTTCCAGCTCTGTCCTAAGTTTTGGCCCCTTGTGGATTTCTATCACTTTCTTACTAACTTGGCTGTACTTTAAAAACATATTTGTTATCTCTATTTTCTTTAATTGAAGGCACATTCACATAACATGGAATTAACTATTTTGAAGTATACATTTAAATGACATTTAGCACATTCACAAGGTTGTGCTACCACCACATTTATCTACTTCCAAAACATTTAATTGCCCCAAAGGAAAACCCTGTACATGTTGAGCAGTTAATTCTCCATTTTCCCCTTCCCCTAGCTCCTGGCAACCACTACTCTGCTTTCTTTCATACTATTCCACATATTTCAGATAAATGGTTTCATACAATATGTGATCTTTTGTGTCTGGCTTCTTTTATTTAATATAATGTGGCATGTGTTATATTTTTATCTAGAGTTTTTAGGTGTTTTGTATTGGGAGAATTTTCAGGACATGTAGTATATATATCTTGTTGCTGGAAATAGAATTCTTATATCTGATTATTACTTAATGTTACATGAGTAGGAAATTAAGGGACCTTATTGAAAATTTCTTTTGACTGATATTTATCTGCTAGAGTCCTATAACTTTCACTCAGTGTTTTACTTTTTAAAAAATATTTTTAAAAATTTCTTTGTTTGTTTGTTTGTTTGTTTGTTTATAGAGGGGAAAGGAAGGAGAAAGAGAAGGAGAGAAACATTAATGTGTGGTTGCCTCTTGAATGCCCCGCACTAGGGACCTGGCCTGCAACCCAGGCATGTGTCCCGAACTAGGAATCAAACCAGCGACCCTTTGGTTTGCAGGCCGGTGCTCAATTCACTGACCTACAGCAGCCAGGGATACTTTTTTTTTTTAATTAAAGCACGGCAAGAGTGTTTCCTTTAATATTTGGTCAATAATTCCCTAAAACACTGGATATGCAAAATATAAATTCATTTTTTCATGCTTTGAATCCCAGGCTAATTTTCATTTAATAAATGATCAGAAAAAGGGATATTTTTCTAACTTTACCATAGGAAAAAACAATTTCTTAAAATAGAAAAAGTACATTATGAATGTATCTTGTTACTTATCTCTCTCATTAGAAGTAACATTTGTTTCTCAAAGTGATGAAATAATGTTTCTAGAATAGAACAGCCAGAGGCAAAGCTATATGGGATTTACATGTTTTGGTAGAAGATTTTGAATGTGCAAATTTTATGAAGGTTTTTGGATGGAAAAAAGCACAGTATTTATTAATTGAGGACAAATGCACCTCGGGAGAGACTCCATGTGTTCAGCACTCTTCTTTTTCTTTACCGTATGAAATTTTTTCTACACCAATTATAGATACAGATTATTTATTAAAGGTAATAATCCTGGTAACTAGCCAGTAATGCTTTGTTTTTGCCAGATGCACTTATTTCAGTGTGACCTAACTGAGATTCACCCAGGACTACTGAATATGTCCTTGGAGATATTCACTTCAGGAGCCTTGAAGTGAATATGTATGCTCTTAGTGGCTAAAATGCATCATCTGCCTTTTCATTACCCAGTATTCATATATGACAGTACTTTTATATATCTTAGGCACAAGCTTCTCAAATGCATATAATTTTTTGCTCAAATTATCCTTTATTTGTCTCAGTTGGATAGGGAAAGAATTATTTTAGAAACTTCTGAGACATTTAATTCAACTGATATAGGTTGGTTTTATGTAGACCAATGGTTCTTAACAGGAGGTGATTTTTCCCCTAGGAGTCATTTAGTAATGTCTGAAGACATTTTTGTTTTTCACAAACAAATGAGGGTGGGGCTAAAAGAGGTGGTATTACTGGTATCCAGTGGGTAGAAACCTGGTGTATTAGTTAGTGTTCTGCAGAGTAACAGAACCTGTAGGAAGGATATACAATGAGGAATTGGCTCACATGACTATGGAAGCTGAGAAGTTTCACAACTTGCCATCTGCAAGCTGAAGATGCAGGAAAGCCAGGGGTGTAATTCAGTCTGAATAAAAAAAAACCCTTGAGAACCAAGGCAACTAATGGCTTAAATTTGAATCTGAGGGCTAGAGAAAATGAGATGTGGCAATTCAAGTGATCAAGCAAGAAGAAAAAAACGGCGAATTCCTCCTTCCTTCCCCTTTTGTTCTATTTAGGCCCTCAGTGGGTTGGCTGATACCCACCTATGTTGGGGGAGGGCAATCTGCTTTAGTTAAGTACATTGATTTGAATGCTAATCTCATCTGGAAACACTCAAAGACATAGATTCAGAAATAATGTGTAATCTATGGTTGGTCAAGTTGACACATGAAATTGACCATCATACCAGGAGTGTTGCTAAGCATGCTACAGTTCATCAAGCAGTCCATATAACAAAGACTTTTCCTGTCCAAAATGTCAATTATTGCAAAAGTTAAAAAACCCTAACCTCTTGTCTCTTCTTGATGTCAGATAATTTCAGTTACTTAAAAAAAAAGCACAGAGAATGTGCTTTTGATATTAACACTCTTGTATCAAAATGTTTCAAAATCTAAGATTTAGCCTCTTACTTTTCATTTTTCCAGTTTAAGAAACTTACCACCAACTTTCTAGTTGAATTTTCTCAAAATACAATCCTTAGATTATTAATGGGTAGCAAGGGCCCCCAAGGAGCACTGTAAACAGATCTAAAAATATAAATGTTTATATCACATTAAGTGTTTCTAGGAGCATCACATGCAATTCCATAGAGTTTTATTTAAGTTCTAATGGAAAGTACAATGAGGAAATTCAGCAGCTATAGAATCTTTTGCTTTGCTTAAGTCATTCTCAATTAAAAATTATTGAGAACCATTGCCATCAATACTCTTCTTTATAACGGCTCCTCCTCCCAGCCTCCTGCCAAGATGGATATGTTCATTCCTTCTCTCTGCTAGTCTTTCCTACAGATTTTGGTCTTCATTCAAGACCCACCTTACATTTCCTTGTGCTGATTGATGTGTTCATTTCTTTGTTCATTCACCTCACATTTTAGTATTTGATCATAACCTGCTATTTAGTGCTCTCAGACTGAGTTATTTTTGTTTATTTTTTCTCCTGAACCAGAACAAAGTATCTTTTTGGACTAGAGTTGCCAGATGAAGTATGGAACATTCACTTAAATTTAAATTGATGATAAACAATAAACAGTTTTTACTATGATTATATTGTAAATGTTGCATAAAACACATTTATGTTATAGAAGATCATTCATTGAAATTCAAATGTAATGGAGTACTCTATGTTTTTATTTGCTAGATTTGGCAATTGTGTTTAGGGCAAGTATTCTCTAATATTTTCCCTATATCTCCAAGGACATATGAGAGAGTCCTGGCTGTGAAGTGAGTACTCAAGCACTTAAAAAAGCAGGTGTATCATTCCTTTGAAGTAGACAGAAAGTTAAAATAATTTTCCTCCAAAGGTAGAAAAAGTGGGCTATTTGTTCTAGTTCATAATCGGTCATTAGTTAAATCAGTTGTGATCTAAAGTAAGAACAGGATTCCAGGGAATGGAGGAGTTTAAGGGGTCACTTCTGAAATGTTAAATTAGAAGATGAGATTATCCAGGCCCTAGGAATTTTTTCCCCAGGAGGATACAGTGTATGGGAGATTATCGTTTAGCCCTGTACATTCCAAGCCTGAGTTTCACAGAGGACATTTGTATATTAAAAATGCAGGAAAACAATTTGTTTCAGTCTCAGTTATTTGAATATTTGGTCATGGAAATTTAGCACCAAAAAGTATTTTTTCCACCTAGCACTTTGGTATCAATGAACATAATGCCATTTCTATAATGAACATTGTGACTGAAAATACATGGAGCTGCTCCTGGAATGTCAGCATTGATTAAATGACTTGACTTCAATGTCCACAAAGCATAAACAGCCATTGATAAGTAAATCTGTTCTCAGCTCAGCAGGTCAAAGTTTCCATTTATGATACCAACTACAGTTGCCTTGATATCTGGAATTTGTCGGTAAAAGTCACACGTGTAGCAGAGAATTATACAAATAGGAGCTATAGTCATAAAAAATATCATGACAACCTCACAACACTTATATTTTTTATACTTGTTTTTCATGGCCAGGAGCCCTGTGTTCTAATTTTGGCCATATAAATGGGTGTTGTTGTTTTAAGGAGTTAGGGGTGTCAGAAATTAGATTACTTCCTGTTCCTGTTTAGAGCTTTCTTGCTGTTCCACTGCCTCACTGTTAGGGCCTGCCTGATGCTGACCTTGCTCCTTGTTCCCAAGGCTATAGATTGGTTGCTATAGGGAGGTAACAGCAGAGATATAGACCAAATAACTCCAAAGGTCTTTTCCAGTTCTATGGTTCATATTACCAGTCCTCTTAAGATTGAAAGATACTGACTTTTCATCTGCCTTTAGGAGATAAAAAGTGTTTTTCTGTATTTGTTCTAGGTAATTCCAGGTGGAGAACAAAGAAACTGAAAGAGAAGGTTGGAAGATGTCAGCAAGGTAGGCAAGAGCTTAACCCACTTGCCCATGTACCCAACTGGGACACCTAGCTGATCTTCTGAAGAACAGAGTGAACAGCAAATAGAATCCCAGCTTATATGAAGTTTTGAAGTCAAATATTGCAGAAGACATTAAAAAACAGACAGTAGGGAAACTTTGTAGGTGGACAGGAAAGTCACTAGGCCCTGGGCCTGGGACCATGCATGGCATGGCGGCTGTGGTCCTGGTCACTGTTTCTGTCCCTGCTGCAATAGGAGTTTGGGGGGATAGCTGGGTCATTTATTCTAACTTTGTAGCTCCCTCCTCTCCCAGAGCAGGGAAACAAGTCACACCTAGGAGAGACCTAGATGCTTGAAGTTGCTGGGTGGATAAAGATGCAGTGGGAGACACACAGCAGGGTGTGTTCCCCAGCTTGGTCTGTTGTTCCTGGCTCCAGAGCACAAGAGAAAGTGTGGAGCAGGGAGACATCTGGAGATGGGAGAAGAATGACCATGACTCAAAGAATATTAGGACTGGTCAGAGAGTTGGGCTGTATGAAAAGCCCAGCACCTTTTTTTATTTTATTTTATTTTTTTTTTTTTTATTTTTATTTTTTTAAATATAATTTTTATTTAATTCTTGTTCAAGTACAGGTTTCTGTCTTATAATCCCAACCCTGCCCGCCCCCCACCCCATGCTCCCCGCCTCCCTCCCCTTTCCACCCCCCACCCTTAGTTATTGTCCATGTGTCTTTTATACTTGTTCATGTGAGTCCATTCCCTTTTCCCCTATGATTCTCTCCCCTCTCCCCTGTGGGCCCTGACAGCCCGTTCCATATTTGAGTGTCATTGGTTGTATTTTGCTTGCTTGTTTGGTTTGTTTAGATTCCTGTTAATGGTGAGATCATATGATATTTGTCTTTCACCGCCTGGCTTATTTCGCCAGCACCTTTTTTTAAAAAGCAGCTGGAAACCAAGGGAAACTCACTAAAAAAAAGAGTGGTATGGAAGCTGCTGTGCAAGGACCTCTCCCTCACAGTAGCCACTACTGGGTCAGCGAAGAGGGAGGAGGAGCTCCACACTGCCTGATAATGTTACAGAACAACACAGGACCCCCCCCCCCCCGGATGGTATACTAACACCATCAGGACCCACTACTGGGCTCAATTGTCTGTCACCAATCAGAAAGACATCTCTCGATGCCAGAGATTTGTCAAAAGGAAAGGAAATGTTTATTTAATGCTATGCAAACTTAAACTGGTGACCTAACATCTTCATTAAAATATCAAAGTCCTTTAGGATAACCACAGATGCCCACAGTGCTTCCTTCTCCCCCTGCCCTAATTCAGGGTACCTTAGCTTAGGAAACAAAGCAAAAGTCTGGGATCCAGGCTCCTGCCACCATCAGGTGTGTTGCATCTAGTCAGGATTTCTAATTAATCCAAAGCCATGTGGCACCTTCTCATGGTCTACTGGCCAGAGTTCCTTGTACCCATTTTCAAGGCAAAGTCCTTTTTTCCTTCATCAGAGCTGTGGGGGTCTGCACTCTGCCAAAAGCTCATGGCTCTCTCTCCTTCACATGGCTGCAGGAGTCCTCACTCTGGCAAAACCTTGTATCTCTTTCTTTAATGGCTGCCGTGTCTGGGTTTAAATCTCTGCACCAATCTTCCTCTGTACCCCCGCTTCTGACTCCTCCTGCAATCAGTTACACCTGCCAGCATTCCTGTATTATCCCAAGTTTACTAGTCTGCCATTGTTAGTCTAGGCAGGTATGGCCCCATGTCATGGAGACAATCTTCTCTAAGCTCCCATGCAGGCACTGTAACTTGGGGGACCTGCCCCCCAGTTCCATCTTGAGGGGAGTGACTTTCATCCCCCTGGCTCCAAGCATGGCACAGCTATTTAACATATCTGCATTACCTGCCAAAGGCTATAGATGTGTTAAATGATCGTGCCATGGATTACCTGCAAGTTTGTGGCTGTACAAAACAGCCCTGCCTATTCCTGCTCCTTGTGTCCCTTCCCCTGACTAACACTTGTTGGGGAAGGGGTGAGAGCATCTTATATGTCTCTCCAATATTTCTTAGACACCTTGAGTTCTGGACCCCATTCCAAACCCCTTCTTGCTCCCCCCCCCCAGCTGCACCCTGAATCAATCAGAGGAGGGCAGCCGGGACTCGGAGAACTAGCAGTTCCCAGAGAGACTTCATTTAATAGGGGAACTTAACTGTCCTAAAGGGACTCTGAGAGTGTAAAGCACTCAAACCAGCAAAGAGTGAGGAGGAGGGGTGCAGTTTGCTCCTAATTGGTACACCTCACTGGTGGCACAATGTGGTGGACTAAAGGTGCCAGCCTGGCAGAGATGGACAGTGGGAGCTTCACAGAGCTCAGAAGGCTTGGGCAGGAGGCTAGACAACTGTGAATATTGAAGCCCAGACTTAGCTCCCTTCCTCAAAAAAAACCCCACAACAACACAGGAAAGGAAAAATTGAACCCCAACTTCCCTCTGCCTGCAGCAGCCGGGAAGACCAGCAGAACTGGTTGGGCAGGTTTAAAGTCAGCAAGAGGCTTCCCTCTTCCCCCCCACAGTGTGAGGCAATAAGACATGGAGCTGTGCAAGGACCAATAAACTGAAGACAGAACCAGAGAAAGACCAGAAGTCTAACCAACTGGGAAACTGAGCCAAATTTTACTTTACTATCCTACAGAACTTGCATTTTATTTTTTATTTTTATTATATTTTTAATATTTTCATTTCTTTTGTTTTTAAGTATTCTTTAATTTTTTTAAAAAATTAATTCTTATTCAAGTACAGTTTTCTGTTTTATATTCCCTGCCCTGCCCCCCTGAGTGCTCCCCACCTGCCTCCCATTTCCGCCCCCCACCTTAATTATTATCCATGTGTCCTTTATAATTATTCATGTGAGTCCCTCCCATTTTCCCCTATGATTCTTTCTCCTCTCCTCTCTGGACCCTGTCAGACTGTTCCGTATTTGAGTGTCATTGGTTATATTTTGCTTGCTTGTTTGTTTTGTTGTTTAGATTACTGTTAAAGGTGAGATCATGGTATTTGTCTTTCACCGCCTGGCTTATTTCACTCAACATAATGCTCTCCAGTTCCATCCATGATGTTGCAAAAGGTAGGAGCTCCTTCTTCCTTTCTGCAGCATAGAATTCCATTGTGTAAAAGTACCATAGCTTTTTGATCCAGTCATTGACCAATGGACATCTAGGTTGCTTCCAACTCTTGGCTATCGTGAATTGTGCTGCTATGAACATCGGGGTGCATAGGTTCTTTTGGATTGGTGTTTCAGGGTTCTTAGGATATACTCCTAATAGTGGAATTGCTGGGTAAAAAGGCACGTTCATTTTTAGTTTTCTTAGAAAGTTCCATACTGTTTTCCATAGTGGTTGTACCAGTCTGCAATCCCACCAACAGTGAACTAGGGTCCCCTTTTCCCCACAGCCTCTCCAGCACTTGTTGTTTGTTTCTTTGTTTATGATAGCCATTCTGATTGGCGTAAAGTGGTATCTTATTGTGGTTTTAATTTGCATCTCTCTGATAGCTAGTGATATTCAGCATCTCTTCATGTGTCTCTGGATCCTCTGTATGCCCTCCTTGGAGAAATGTCTGTTCAAGTCCTTTGCCCATTTTTAAATTGAGTTGCTCATCTTCTTTGAGTGGAGTCTAGTGAGTTCCTTGTATATTTTGGAGATTAAAACTTTGTTTAAGGTACCATTGGCAAATTTGTTTTCCCAAACAGTTGCTTCTCGTTTTATCTTTATACTGTTTTCCTTAGCCATGCAGGAGCTTTTAATTTTTATGAGATCCCATTTGTTTATTCTTTCCTTTATGTCCCTTGCTCTAGGGGATGTATAAGTAAAAATGTTGCTGTGTGGAATATCTGAGATTTTCCTGGCAATGCTCTCCTCCAGGGGTTTAATGGTTTCACGGCTTATATTTAAGTCTTTTATCCACCTTGAATTGATTTTGGTGTATGGTGTAAGTTGGCACTCAAGTTTCATTTTTTTACATGTAGCTGTCCAGTTCTGCCAACACCATTTGTTGAAGAGGCTATTTTTACTTCATTTTATGTTATTGCCCGCTTTGTCGAATATTAATTAATTGACTGCAGAGATTTGGGTTTATTTCTGGGATCTCTGTTGTATTCCATTGGTCTATGTGCCTGTTTTTATGCCAGTACCAGGCTGTTTTAATTACAGTGGCCTAGTAATACAGTTTGGTATCAGGTATTGTGATCCTTCGTACTTTGTTCTTCTTTCTCAAAATTGCAGCTGCTATTCGGGGTCTTTTATGGTTCCATATAAATTTTTGAAGTGCTTGTTCTATGTCTGTGAAATATGCCATTGGTACTTTAATAGGTATTGCATTGAATCTGTACATTGCTTTGGGTAGTATGGACATTTTGATGATGTTAATTCTTCCAATCCATGAGCATGGTATATGTTTCCATTTGTTTGTGTCTTCCTTGATTTCTTTCCTCAGTGTTGCGTAGTTTTCTGCGTACAGTTCTTTAAGCTCCCTGGTTCGGTTTATTCCCAGCTATTTTATTTTTGTTTTCGGTATATCGAATCGGATTTTTTTTTCTGATTTCTGCTTCTTCTGTTTCATTGTTCATATACAAAAATGCCTTTGATTTCTGGATATTGACTTTGTAACCTGCTGTTTTGCCAAATTCATTTATTATTTCGAGCAGTTTTTTGGTAGAGGCTATAGGGTTTTCCATGTACACTATCATGTCATCTGCAAACAATGCCAGTTTTGTTTCCTCCTTTCTGATTTGAATGCCTTTTATTTCCTTTTCTTGTCTGATCGCTGTGGCTAGAAATTCTAATACTATATTGAATAGAAGTGGTGAAGGTGGGCAGTCTTATCTTGTTCCTGATCTTCGTGGAAAAGATTTTAGTTTTTGCCCATTGAGTATGATGTTGGCTGTAGGTCTTTCATAATGTTCCCTCTATTCCCATTTTTCTGAGTACCTTTATCATAAATGGGTGTTGTGCCTATTCAAAAGCTTTTTCTGCATCTATTGATATGATCATGTGGTTTTTGTCCTTGCTTTTGTTTATATGATGTATTACGTTGACTGATTTATGAATAGTGAACCATCCTTGCATCCCTGGGATGCATCGCACTTGGTCGTGGTGTATGATCTTTTTGATGTATTGTTGGATGTGATTTGCCAATATTTTATTGAGGAATTTGGCGTCTATGTTCATCAGTGGTATTTATTTGGGTCCTCTCTCTTCTTTTTTTGATGAGCCTAGTTAAAGGTTTGTCTATTTTGTTTATCTTTTCAAAAAACCAACTCCTAGCTTCATTGATCCTTAGAATTGTGCTTTTATTCTCTATGTCATTTAATTCTGCTCTGATCTTGGTTATTTCCTTCCTTCTACTTGCTCTGGGCTGTCTTTGTTGTTGTTCCTCAAGTTCTTGGAGGCATCAGGGTAAGTTGTTTGTTTGAAATGTTTCTATCTTCTTTAGGTAAGCCTGTATTGCTATGAACTTCCCTCTCAGGACTGCCTTCACTGAGTCCCATAAGTTTTGGGTTGTTGTGAGTTCATTTATATTTGTTTCCAGAAGCTTTTTGATGTTTTCCCTAATTTCAATCTTGACCCATTCATTGTTTAATAGCATACCATTCAGTCTCCATGCTTTTGGGTGTTTTTGTTCTTTTTCCTGTGGGGTTGGTTTCCAATTTCAGTCCCTTGTGATCAGGGAAAATGCTTGGTATGATTTCTATTTTCCTGAATTTGTTGAGACTCATTTTGTGTCCTATCATGTGGTCTATCTTTGAAAATGGTCCATGTGCATTTGAAAAGAATGTGTATTTAGCTTCTTTGGGATGGAGGGCTCTATATATATATCAGTTAGGTCCATATCATCTAGGGTGTCATTTAATGCTGCAATATCTTTGTTGATATTTTGTTTGGAAGATATTTCCCTTTTTGACAGTGGGGCGTTAAAATCCCCTAGTATAATTGTGTTGCTGTCAATATCTTTCTTGAGCTCCTCTAGGATTTTCTTTATATATTTGGGTGCTACTCTGTTGGGTGCATATATATTTATGACGTTAACGTCTTCTTGGTGGATTCTTCCCTTGAGTATTATGAAGTGACCTTCTGGGTCTCTCGTTATGGCCCTTTTTTTTTGAAGTCTTTTTTGTCTGATATGAGAATTGCTATCCCGGCTTTTTTGTCTTGTCCATTTGCTTGGAAAATTTGTTTCCATCCTTTCACTTTTAGTCTGTGGTGGTCTTTTGACCTGTGGTGGGTCTCTTGTAGGCAGAATATGTGTGGATCATGCTTTCTTAACCATTCAGCTACTCTATGTCTTTTAATTGGTGCATTTAATCCATTTACGTTTAAAATTATTATTGATAGGAACTTATTCATTGCCATTTGTGTACCTGTGTTCATCTCCATCTCTCTCTTTTCCTTCCTTTCCTTAAAGCAGCCCTTTTAGTAATTCTTGTAGAGCTGGTTTGGTGGAGGCATATTCTTTTAGACTTCTTTTGTCTTAGAAGCTCTTTATTTGGCCTTCTATCTTCATTGAGAGCCTTGCTGGATAAAGTAGCCTTGGTTGTAGCCCTCTGTTTCTCATTACTTGGAATATTTCCTGCCATTCTCTTCTTGCTTGGAATGCTTCCATTGAGAAGTCAGTAGCCAACCTTATTGGGACCCCCTTGTATGTTACTTCCTTTTTCTCCAATGCTGCCTTTAGGATTCTCTCCTTGGAGTTTTGCCATTGTAATGATGATGTGTCTTGTAGTAGGCCTCCTTGGGTTCCACCTGCTTGGGACTCTCTGAGATTCCTGTGTTCGTGTGACTTTTTCTCTCCTCAATTTAGGAAAATTTTCCATTATTACTCTTTCAAGTAGGTTTTCTATCCCTTGTTCTTCTTCTTCTCCTTCTGGCATTTCTATTATTCGGATGTTATTAGGTTTCATATTGCCTTGCATTTCTCTTAAACTCTCCTGATTTTTTTCTGATTCTCCTTTCCATTACTTGGTCCATCTGGGCGATTCATTCTACCCTGTCTTCCAGCTCTCCTATGCAGTCTTCTTCCTCATCAATCCTACTCTTCATACCTTCTACTGTGTTCTTCAGTTCAGAAATTGTATTCTTCATTTCCTCTTCACCTTTGCTGATGGTTTCTATTTCCTTTTTCATGTTGGTATAGTTTGCGGAGAGTTCATTGTAGGTACCTTCTAGTTTCTGGTAGCTTATTATAAGCTCTTTGAATTTCCTGATAACCAATGATTTGAATTCAATATCTGATAGTTGACTTGCCTCTATTTCATCTAACATTATTTCTGAGACTTCCTCCTTTTCTTTCATTTGGGGATTGTTTCTTTGTCTTCCCCTTGCTTATGAGACTTTTCTTGTTGGTCTCAGCTTCTTAAATTCATCTGTTCTGGTTCCCTGGGTTTATGGTGTGACCTTCTGTGGTAGGATGCCTGTGAAATTCAGTGGTGCAGTCTCCTGTAGGTGTCTTGGTGTTCTCCGCTTCCACCTACACCTCTTGTTGGTTTCCAGCTGGTCAAACATTTTCTTCTAGTCTCACTAGCTGCAGCGGCCTGAGGGGCTGTTTGTGTGGCCTTTCTCATGCTTTGGTGAACTCAGCTGGTCTCACCAGTGCCCTCCCAAGATCCAGACTGACGTCAGTCTCCTACGCCCCACTGAGAGCAGATTCTTCCCCAGGTTTTCCTGGCCTGGTGTGGTGTGAGGGCTTGTGCTCCCAGCCAGGCTTTCATGGTCTGGTAGGCTTGGGTCTGGACCTTTTCCTGTGCTGTGGCTGAACAGACAGGGCAACTCACAATTTTCCCAAGCCAACAGCCACAGCCTGACTCCTGGTGCTTCCCAGTTTGTGCCGGCTGAGTAGGGATGGAGCTTGCAACTGGCTCTCTTCCAGGGGCCCTGCCAGCAGTCCAAGACTCCCCGAGACTGTTCAAGAGCTGGCACAGGTCCCGAGCCACAGGGAATGCATGGGCGACTCTCAATTCCCGAACCCATGAGCCAGCGTAGGCCCTGCGCAACCGGGAAAGCACAGGCGACTCTCAGTTCCTCCAGTGGAGAGCAGGTGCAGGCCCTGCGCCACCGGGAAAGCACGGGCGACTCACAGTTAAGAAGCCGATAGCCACAGTTTGACTCCTGGTGCTTCTCAGTCTGCGCTGGCTGAGTAGAGATGGAGCTGGTCTGCGCCAGGTGAGTAGGAATGGAGCTGGTGACTGACTCACTTCCAGAGGTCCTGTCAGCAGCCTGAGACTCCCTGAGACTGTTCCAGAGACAGTGCAGGTCCCGCGACACAGGGAACGCTCGGGCAACTCTCAGTTCTCCCAAGCCAGCAACCTGACTCCACGGGTTATCAGAGCTCTCTGGTTTGCTTCCGAATGCCCACTCCTCTCTCTGCCACTACTGGCAAACAGATCTCTCTTGGTGTTTTCCAATCTGCACCCTGCCAGAGAGAGGGGGTGCCAGTGACCAGTTCTCTCCCAGGGCCGTTGTTGCCCACCCTCAGCTTTCAGAGCCCGGGTGGCTATCCAGGGCCCTGGCATCGCCTGGTGGAGGGCCTGCCACCGCCTCTGCGCTGCTCCCTCGTACCTTGTTGATATGCGGTCGTCTCCTCTCCTCAGCCTCTGTTCATTCAGTGTCTGCTACACTCTCTGGAGTCCTGCCTTCTTATATGCTGGGTCCCCGTTGGCATCTGCTGCACTCCTCTGCAGGTCAGCCCAGTCCTTCTCTGGTGTTTGGAGGGAAGCAAAATCCTTTGTCCTACTCCGCTGCCATCTTCCTGCCCCTCCCATTTCTTTTGTTTTGTTATTTATTATTTTTATTATTTTATTTCTCTTCTTTCTGTTTAGTTTTCTTCATTTTGTTTGTTTTTTTTCCAATTTTTTATTTAATTATTTTTCAAGTACAGTTTTCTGTCTATTACTCCCATCCCATCATTTTGTTTGTTTAAGTGCATTTTTGACTGTTTTTCTTTGTCCTCTCTTTCACATTGTATTTTAATTTTTCTTCTCTCACTTCACTCATCTTCCAATAACACACTACCCTTGGTCTTTTACTTTCTATTCCTTTTATTCAGACCATATATATTACTCTTCATGTCATTGTGCCTGAATTATTGTAAATAATTATTGTTCCATATAACTATAAATACTATACAGCACCCCGCCCTTGTCTTGGCCCATTTCACTATTTTTCTGAGCTTTGTTACTGCTGTGGTTAAGTTTATTCTCTTGCACACTATGCCAGTTTCTATCCTTTCACTATATCTTTCACTATATCTCATCATCTAACCTCACATAAGTGCTGTTTTCTGGATCCAACTCACAATCTTTCTCCCCTCAAATAAGAGTCTTTTCTCTTTTTCACCTTTTATAAAAAGTAGCCGGTTGGGTGAAATATCATGGTTATAGCTATATTTGTACAAAGGATCTCCTATCTTTTCTCTACTTGTTGGTACTTTAAATCCAATAGAACAATTTCCTGCTGTTTGTTCTATTTTGCCTACACCCTGCCACTGACCACATGCAATATAAGGTGTTGAATTGTGAATATCAGTAAACCCACTGGAGGAGAGAATCCACCAAAAAAGGAACCACCAATAGGTAAAAACAAAGTACAATAAGATGGCCCACACAAACAGAAAAAAGGAAAACCCTAGAGTATCCAGACAAGGAGATCAAAGAGACCATACCACTGAATCTCATAGAACTACCATAGAAGTTCACCCTATAAAAGCAGCTAGCAAAGCAGAGCATCAGGAAATGCAGAAACAAACAAGAAGAGTCACCTGAAATGTGGAGACAAAGAAAGAACCTGCAATCAAAAGAAATGGGAGAATCTCCACTATAAGAGCTAAATGAAATGGCAGCAAAGAAACTATCAGATATAGAATTCAAAAGAATGGTTATAAGGATGCTCAAGGAACTCACAGACAACTACAAGGAACTGAGTGAGAACAACAACAGTATGAAAAAAGAAATAAAAACAATAAACAAAAACTAGGAAGAAATGAAATGTATAATTTCTGAAATTGAAAAAAAACACACTAAAAGGAATTAAAAGTAGGCGGGGTGAAGTAGAGGACCAAATTAGAGAGCTGGAAGACAAGATAGAAAGAAACAACAAAGCAGGTAGAACAAGTGCATGAAAAAATAGTAAAAAAATTATAAAGATAGCTTAAGGGAACTCCAAGATAACATAAATGCAAAAACTTTCAAATCATAGAATACTACAAGGAGAAGAAAAGGAACAAGGAATAGAAATCCTGTTTGAAAAAATAATGACAGAAAACTTCCCAAACCTGGAGAGGAATAAAGCCATGCAAGTTCAGGAAGCACAGAGGGTCCCAACCAAGATTAACTCAAAGAGGTCTCTTCCAAGACACATCATAATTAAAATGTCAGGTTTTAAAGACAAAGAGAGAATCTTAAAAGCAACAATGGAGAAACAGAAAGTAACATACAATGGAGCTCTGATAAGGCTAACAATTGACTTCTCAACAGATGTACTACAGGCCAGGAGAGAATGGAAAAAAATATTCCAAGTAATAAAAAGCAAAGACCTGCAACCATGACAACCATACTCAGTGAGGCATTCAATTAAAAAGGAAGGAGAGGAAACAATGAGGTACTTCCGCCAAGATGGAGGCATAGGTGGAAACACTGTGCCTTCTCCCACAACCAAGTTTGAATACAACAAAGGTTTGGAGACCAAAGACACAGCAAAAAACAGAAAACTGAGTTATATGGAAGTCCGACAACCACTAACCATTCAACGGGGATGGTAAGAGGGGCGGAGCCAGTAGCGAGCAGGGTCAGGCAGGACAGATCCCCCGACCTAGGTGCGCAGGCAGCCCAGAACCAGTTGGGGTGCGGGGCAGACTGACCACAGTCTCACATTCGCGCACAGTGAGACAGACCACGCAGGCCTCAGGGGGCGAGGGTTGATGGCGGTGGCACACTCACGTGCAGTGGGACGAAACACTCGGGCCTGGTAATAGTGGCAGCTGCAGCACCTGTGGGGGCCATGGTGGGAGGCGGCAGACGGGACAGCATAGTTCCTTGTTGACTCCGCTCCCACATACAACGTCACAACCCAGCGACTTAGTTGCCCTGCTCTGGTGAACACCTTAGGGCTCCAATCCTGCTACAGAACAGGCAAAAACAGCCCAAAAGATGGCGCAAGAAGAACTCAAAGTCCCAGAGTCCCAATTTCTCTCAGTGACCGAGAAATTGCCAGCCTCTCAGAAGCACAATTCAAAACACTGTTTATCAGGATGCTAACAGAACTGGTTGATTATAGTCACAAATGAGAGGAACATAAGAAGGCTAAACTAATTGAAATGAAGGGAGATACACAGGAAACCAATAGCGATGGAAAGGAAACTGGGACTCAAATCAATGGAATGGACCAGAAGGCAGAAGGAAAAATCCAACCAAAAAGGAATGAAGAAATGAGACTTCAAAAAAATGAGGAGAGGCTTAGGAACCACCAGGACACCTTTAAACGTTCCAACATCCGGATTATAGGGGTACCAGAAGGGGGAAAGAAACAGCCACAACTGGAAAACTTATTTGAACAAATAATAAAGGAGAACTTCCCCAGTCTGGCAAAGGACATAGACTTCCAGGAAATCCAGGAAGCTGAGAGAGTGCCAAAGAAGCTGGACCCAAGAAGGAACACACCAAGGCACATCATAATTACATTAGCCAAGACTAAAATGAAGGAGAGAATCCTAGAAGCAGCAAGAGATAAGGGGACAGAAACCTATAAAGGAGTACGCATCAGACTGTCAGCGGATTTCTCAAAAGAGACCTTCCAGGCAAGAAGGGGCTGGAAAGAAGTATTCCAAGTCATGAAATCCAAAGACCTACAGCCAAGATTGCTTTATCCAGCAAAACTTTCATTTAGAATGAAAGGACAGATAAAGTGTTTCTCAGACAAGGTCAAGTTCAAGAAGTTCATCATCACCAAGCCCTTATTATATGAAATGCTAAAGGGACTTATATAAGAAAAAGAAGATGAAAAATGTTAACAGTGAAAGGACAGCAAGCTCACAGTTATTAGCAACCACACCTAAAACAAAAGCAAACCAAGAGGACAGCTAGATAAGGAGTGGAACCATAGAAATGAAGAACACATGTAGGGTTAGCAACAGGTGAGTGGGAGGAGGAGAAGGGGGGAGAAGGCACAGAAAATAGCATAGACAGTAGGTAGAAAATAGATATGGGGGAGGGCAAGAATAGTGGGGGAAATATAGAATCTAAAGAACTTGAGACACGTGGTTATAAACTAAGGGGGGAGAATGGTGGGGGAGGGAGTGTGTGGGTGGAGGGGAATGAAGGGGGGATAGAACAACTGTAATGGTATAATCAATAAAATATATTTTAAAAAAGGAAGGAGAAATAAAAAGTTGCACAGACTAACAAGGGCTGAAAGAATAAACGTCCACCAAACCAGCAGTACAAGATATGCTACAGAGACTGCTATAAAAAGAGGAAGAATAGGAAAGAGAGAGAGAGAGAGAGAGAAGAACACAGGTACAAAGGAGAAAAATGGCAATAAGTACATGTCAATAATACCCTTAAATGTTAATGGATTAAATGTTCCAAAATGAAAAGACAGGGTAGCTGATTGAACAAGAAACCATGACCTGCATATATGCTGCCTACAAGACACACACCTCTGAACAAAAGACCTGCACAAACTGAAAGTGAATGATTTGAACAAAATATTCCAAACAAACAGAAAAGAAAAAAAGAAGCTGGGGTAGCAGTACTTATATAAGAAAAAATAGACTTCAAAACAAAGGCCATAAAAAGAGACTCCAAAGGACACCTCATAATACTCAAGGGAAGAATCCATCAAGAAGACATACACACTATAAACATATATGCACCCAACATAGGAACACCCAACTATATAAGGAAAATTTTGGAGGAATTCAAGAAGGATATAGCAACACAAGCTAGGGGATTTTAAAACCCCACTGTCAAAAATGGACAGATTTTACAAACAAAATATCAACAAGGATATTGCAGCATTGAAAAATGCCCTAGACCAAATGGACTTAACTGATATATATAGAGAGCTCTTCAACCTAAAGAAGCAAAATACACATGCTTTTCAAATGCACATGGAACATTTTCAAATATAGACCACATGATAGGACACAAAATGAGCGTCAACAAATTCAGGAAAATTGAAATCATATCAAGTATATTCTCAGACCACAAAGGACTGAAACAAGAAATCAACCTCAAGGAAAAAACTCAAAACACTCAAACTCACGGAGATGTAATAGCATGCTATTAAACAATGAATAGGTCAAGAATGACATTAAGGAAGAAATCAAAAATTTTCTGAAATCAAATGAAAATGAACACACAACTGTCTAAAACATAAGACACAGCAAAGGGTGTCCTGAAAGGGAAGTTAATAGCAATACAGGCCTATCTGAATAAGATAGAAACATTTCAAAATAACAACCTAACCCTATATCTACAAGAACTAGAAGAGCACCAACAACAAAAAGCCCAGAGGAAGTAGAAAGAAGGAAATAACCAAGAGCAGAGCAGAATTAAAGGACATAGAGATTAAAACAACAATCCAAAGGAACAATAAATCCAGGAGCTGGTTCTTTGAAAAGATAAACAAAATTGACAAGCCTTTGAGCAGGCTCATCAAGGAAAAAGAGAGGACCTAAATAAACAAAACCAGAAATGAAATACAAGAGATTACAACTGATACCACAGAAATATAAATGATTTTAAGATAGTACTACAAACAACAATATATCAAGAAATTTGAAAACCTAGGTGAAATGGACAAATTTCTAGAAAAATATAATCTCTCAAAACTGAATGAAGAACAAGCAGAAAACCTGAACAAACCAATAACAGCAAGTGAAATCGAAGCAGTAATCAAAAAACTCCTGGCACACAAAAGCCTTGGACAAGATGGCTTCACAAGAGATTTTTACAAAATATTTAAGGAAGAACTAATGTGTATTCTTCTCTATTTCAAAAAAATCTAAGAAGAGGAAAGACTCTCAAACTCTTTTTATGAATCCAGCATCATTCTAATCCCCAAAACCAGATAAAGACACAATAAAGAAAGAAAAGTACAGGCCAATATTGCTGATGAACACGAACACTAAGATCCTCGAAAAAGTACTGGCAAGCCACATCCAGCAATTCTTCAGAAAGATCATACACCATGATCAAGTGAGTTTCATCCCAGGGATGCAAGGATGGTACAACATTCAAAAATCAATAAACATAATACATTCCATAAACAAAAGAGAAGACAAAAATTACATGATTATATCAATAGATGCTCAAAAACATTTAATAAGTTATAGCACCCATTTATGATAAAGACAATCAGCAAAGTAGTAGTAGAAGGAGATCTACTAAACATGGTAAAGGCCATATACAAGAAACCTACAGCCAACATCATAGTCAATGGGCAAAAACTGAAAGTTTTCCCACTAAGATTGGTAACAAGACAGGGATGTATGCTTTCTCCACTTCTGTTCAACGTATTTTGGAAGCCCTATCCACAGTGATCAGACAAGAAAGAGAAATAAAAGGCATTCAAATTGGAAAGGAGGCAATAAAACTGTCACTGGAGATGATATGATAGTCCACATAGAAAATCCTATAGACTCCACCAAAAAACTACTTGACCTAGTAAGTGAATTTGGCAAAACAACGGGGTTCAAAGTCAATATTTAAAAATCAAAGGCATTTTTATATGCCAAGAATGAAATACCAGAAACAGAAATCAGGAAAAAAATCCCATTTAATATAGCATCAAGAAAAATAGAGTAGCTAGGAGTAAGCCTAACCAAGGTGGTATAAGACCTGTATTCAGAAAACTACACAACACTGAAGGAAGAAATTAAGGAAGACAAATTAATGGAAGCACATACCATGTTCATGGATGGGGAAAATTAACATCATCAAAATGTCCATATTACCCAAAGCAATTTATAGATTCAATGCAATCCCTATTAAAATAACAATGAGATATTTCACAGACATAGAACAAACATTTCCAAAATTTATATGGGACTGTATAAGACCCTTAATAGCTGCAGCAATTTGAGAAAGAAAAACAGCCCTGGCTGGTGTAGCTCAGTGGATTGAGCATGGGCCTGTGAACCACATGATCACGTTTTGATTCCCAGTCAGGGCATATACCTGGTTTGCAGGCCAGTTCCCAGCAGGGAACTCACAAGAGGCAACCATACATTGATATTTCTCTCCTTCTCTCCTTACCTTCCCCTCTGAAAATAAATAAATAAAATCTTAAAAAAAGAAAAGCATAGTAGGCATGATCAAAGTATCTGATACCAAACTATATTAAAAGGCCAATGTAATCAAAACAGTCTGGTACTGGCATAAGAACAAATGCATAGAACAATGGAACAGAATGAAGAGCCCAGAAAAAAAACCCAAGTCTCTATAGTCAATTAATATTTGACAAAGGGGGGAGACTTAAATATAAGTCATGACAGTATAAAAATCCTAGTGGAGAACATAGGCATGAAAGTCTCAGATATTCCATGTAACAATATTTTCACTGGTATGTCTTCTAGAGCAAGAGACATAAAGGAAAAAAATGAACAAATGGGACTTAATCAAAATTAAAAGCTTCTGCACAACCAAATAAAACAGCATTAACATCAAGAGAAAACCAAGCATATCAGAAAACATATTTGCAGGTGATGCGTTGGACAAGTGGTTGATATCCAAAATATATAAAGAACTCACATGACTCCACACCAGGAAGACAAACAATTAAAAAATGGGCAAATGACTTGAACAGACACTTTTCCCAGGAGGACATACAAAGGGCTCAAAGACATATGAAAAGATGTTCAGCATCACTAGCCACCAGAGAGATGCAAATTAAAACCATAATGAGATACTACCTCACATTAGTCAAAATGGCCATCATAAACAAATCTATAAACAATAAGTGCTGGAGGAGTTGTGGAGAAAAGGGAACCCTAGTACATTGTTTGTGAGAATGCAAACTGGTGCACCCTCTGTGCAAAACAGTATGGAATTTCCTCAAAAACTAAAAATGGAAATGTCTTTTGACCCAGAGATCCCACTGTTGAGATTATACCCTAAGAATTCAGAATCACCAATTCAAAAGAACCTATGCACCCCAGTGTTCATTGTAGCACAATTTGTAATAGCCAAGTGCTGGAAGCAACATAGGTACCCATCAGTAAATTAGTGAATAAAAATTTGTGATACATTTATACCATGCAATACTATGTGGCAGAAAGAAAGAAGGAGCTCCTACCATTTGTGACAGCATGTATGGAACTGGAGAGCATTATGCTAAGTGAAACAAGCCAGGTGGTGAAAGAGAAATACCATATGATCTCACCTGTAGATGGAACCTAATCAGTAAAACAAAGAAGAAAGCAAAGTATAACCTGAGACATTGAAATAAAGAACAAACCGACAGTAACCAGAGAGGAGGGGTGAGACGGGTAATAGGGGATAGTAGGGAAGGGGCTATCAAGGACATACATAAAGGACATATGGATCAAGCCAAAGGGGGCAGGTTCGAGGGTTGTAGGTGGGGTGGGTGGGGCAGGGGGGCATGTTGGTGTGAAAAATGGAGAAAAAAGTACTTGAACAACAATGAAAATAAATAAATAAGAAACTGAATGGTTTACTAAAGTAAGAGCTAAAAAAGATTGGAAAACTTTATTTTCTTTATAATACAGCAAATCCTTTATTACTTAACACAGTTGTACAATATTTTTGAAATTAATATAAATTTAGTAACCAAATACCTATTGTAAAATCATTGAAACATCATAAAATATGCCTAATAAAATTAGTCAATATATTTGAAAATATTTTTTTCTGAAAATTTTTATAAATACACACAAGTAGGATGTATAATAATTCTCATGCATCTATCACCCAACTTCAATATTTCTCTTTATTTTGTCAGTATTCTATTTTTACAGCTACCACTATGTTTTTGTAGTGTATTTTAAAGAAAATGTAAAACATGTTCTTTCACCCTCAAATATTTATTATGCATCTATAATAATAAATATATTTTTATAAAACCACCATATTTTTATTGCATATGTCAAAATGAACAATAATTGCTTAATATCAGTTAGTAGCCTGTCCGTAGTCAAATTTCTCCACTTGTCTCCAAAACACAGTTAATTCACTCTAATTAGGATCCAAACAAGTCTACATATTGCATTTGGTTGAGTCTGTTAAGTTTCTTTTATAGTGAGCATGATTTGATCTTTTTGTTGTACGATTTAAGAAACATGCTAGAATTTCAGAGACTCTTGCAATTCTCAATATAATAATAATTACACTGTAGATGGCCAGATATTTGTGAGTGAATGGTCATAGTATCAGAACATTAGACTGTAGATTAGAACTTTGGGATAGAGGATTTCTTCCAAGTGACACACAAAGAACTAAAGTAAGATCAGTGCCTTTGTCATACAGTCTTATTCAGAAAATATATAAAAACTGAGTTGAACTTTGTTGGCTTTGTTGTGAAAACCTTAGCTGAAATTTTCAACTTAAAAAAAAAAACACCTCCAAAGTACTACCTAATGTGAAGACTATTTATTAGAGAAATCACAGTAAAATTTGAAGATATTTCTACTGCAGGATTTTTACGGCTGTTAAGGCAGTGGTCCCCAACCTTTTTGGCACCAGGGACCAGTTTCATGGAGGATAATTTTTTCATGGAAGACGATTTTTTCAATGATGGCGGTGGTTGGGGGAAGGGATGTTTTCGAGATGATTCAAGTGCATTACATTCAAGTGCATTACATCCATACCTTCTGTGTGGCCAGATTCCTAACAGGCCCTGATTGGTACTGGTCTGAGGTTGGGGACCCCTGTTATAACAAAGTATCATAGATTAGGTGGCTTAAACAACAAAAATTTGTTACGGTTTTGGAGGCTGAGAAATCTGAGACCAGGATGACAGCATAACTGAGTTCTGGTGAGGCTTCCTGGCTTGCAGATGGCCGCCTTTTTTGCTATATCTTCACATTGCAGAAGGAGAGAATGAGAGATGGGGGAAGGAGAAGAAAAGTAAGGAGAAGAGTGAGGGGGCGAGAGAGAAGGACAGAGAGTTTTTCTTGGTGTCTCTTTTTCATAAGCATTGATCTAATCATTAGGGCTCGACCTTCATCTAAACCTAATCACCTTTCAAGTGCCCCACTTTTAAATACTATCACATTGGGGATAAGGATTCAACATATGACTTTTTAGAAGGCGGACCAATTTAATTCATTACACATGGGAACCAAGGGCATGGAAGGACATAAAGGATATAGTTCTATAAATCCCAGTGCAGCACCAGTGTATTAGGATATTTATGCCACTATTCTCTTGGGAAAAGCACAAGCAGAAAGTAAATTTAACAGTTTTTCTTTCCCTAAGTAGGAACTCCACCCTATGAGTGCCTTGGATGAAGGAGGAAAAAAATGGAATTGAGATTGTAAGAAGCATAATAGTGACCTATATAAAGTGTGGGAAAGCAAAGCTCAAGAAAGGCAGACAGTTCTTTTGAGTTTTCACTAGTTCTGGGTCCAGATGAGGCTTTTGGATAGCTGGACTTTGCATATTATTATAAACTACAGTAAAAGTTCTATAAGAGTAAGGTTTGGGTCTTTGTGTCATTACTGTTTCTAGCACTTAGCAGAGTGTCTACCTAGGGATTGCTATACAATAAATACATAGATATGTGGACTATTTAATCCTCATGGAATTAAAGTGACAACACATGTGCAATGGTTATTGTGCACCTGTCAGCCAGCCTGGCTATATATGAAGGGCTGAGAAGATGTGAACGTGTTTCTTGCTCTCAAGGAAGACACTCATATTCAACAAATATACTTTTAACTGAGTGATACCATCTGCGTTTTAGGGATTCAGGGTAAGGAGAGGTGAAGTAGGCCTGAGTACCTGGGAAGGCTAATGGGAACAGAGATTGAGCTAGACATTTCAGGAGAGGCAAGGGATTTGGGGAGGCAGAGAAAAGACAGAACAGTCCGGCAATGGGTTGGCAAAGAAAAAGAACAAAGATGCAGAGTTTGGAATGAGTCCGGGTGATGGCAGAGGATTGCTCAAAGGGTGTGCATATAGAATTGTAGTTAGAGCTGCTTTTAGCAAGGGACTAAAGTCAGCTCAATGGATGCAATGAAGTCAGGTCATGTGGGTGATACAATGATAAGGTTGATCACATTTATTCATCTTTTCTCTTAATATTTCTGCATTTGAGGCATTGTAAGGAAAATTTCTCCTAATCCCAGTTTGTAAAAGATTTCACCTATGTTATCTTTTAGCACTTGTATAATTTAATTTTTTGCATTTAAATTCCCATCTGTTTGGAATTCAATTTATCTTTTATTTTATGACTACTTATTTAGTAACAGCTCTATCTTTGAGAGGGAATGTTAGAAAAACACAGAAGTCAGCTTGAAGGGGCAACCACTGATAATTTGAGCACCCAAATAAATAAAAATAATGGACTATAACCCATAGAATAAAATGAGGATCCGTGAGTCTATACTGCTGTAAATAATAAATGAATACATTGATGTTTTGAATAATAAGATATTTAAATAGTTTTAAAGTATCTCTTCACAAAATAATTATTCAATATTAATACAAAACAATAAAAAGTGACTTTAGAGTAAAAGTCTGGAAGATACCACCTTAATAATGATATTGAAATTAACATTACTAGTAATGGGACCAATTTTAATTATACCTGATAGGATGCAATTAGAAGGAAAGAGACACAATTTGGCAATATTTCAGCCAAAGATATATGATATAAATGTAATCACAAGAAAATATCAGACAAACCCAAATTGAGGGACATTCTATAAAACTCCTTAAATAAGTAAGGTCTTCTAGAATGTTAAGTTCATGGAAATCTAGGCAACACTGAGAGCTGTTCTGAATTAGAGGTAACACAAGTAAATAAAATATGTGGTTCAGGCCAAAGTCCTTTTGCTACAAAGGTCCTCATAGGATGATTGACAAAACTTGAATGGAAACTAATGACTAGATGGTAATTATGAGTCAATGTTTATTTTCTCATCTTGAGGGTCACACCGTGGTTATGTAAGAGAATGACTTTGTTCACAAAAAATACACACTAAATATTTTGTTGGGGTGGTGTTGAAACATCATGTAAACAGCTTATTTTCAAATCCTCTGGGGGAATAAAAGGTTCTTTGTGCTGTACTAGCACTTTTCTGTAAGTTTGAGCCTGTTTAAAACATCATGGTTACAGGAAAAAAAACAACCTCCATTTTTTTCTCACTGATTTTGAGGTTTATTTTTTATCACATAGCAAATTTCCATGTGGGGTTGATACATTTATTCAATTCCATTCTATTGGTCTGTCTACTCATGACTTAATACCACTCTGATTTAGTCATACAGGCTTTAAAATGTTTTCATATGTAATAAGCCCAGCTCTTTGCTTCTCTTTAATTTTTCTCTTCTTTTTCAGAATTTTTCTGGCTATGCTAAGATAAAACTGCCTTTATTTTCATACCCTTTAGGTAAAACTCAGATCAATAAAAAAGTACTGCAGATAACATGAGATTTTAATAAACTAATAGGTTATAAAAGAAATATACAAAACATGGAAGTCTTCCATTAAAGAAGGTATCATACTCAAAGATGTAATAAAGCAAAAGGTCTCATTCACAGTGGAAAAAAGTAAAGAAAATACCTAGGCATAAACTTAACAAGATACATCCAAATAAAAACTGCAAAAAAACTGCAAAAAAAGTTTGGAAATATACAAGATTATACTTCAACAAGTGGAAAATCATTCATGTTCTTGAGTAAATAGATTTAACATCATACAACAGATCTCAATAAAAATAATCTGTCAGCCCTCTTTGGGGATTGTCTCAAGCTGCTGAGAGTAGCATCACCATCCTCAGGTAGCCCACATCAAAGGAAGGTTTGAAGCAGGAGCCTAGCTCCTGTTCCAAGGGGAGAACAACTCTGGAGGGCTGTCCCAGTGCCAGAGCTTGGCTGAAGCTTCCATCAATACTTTATCTAGCTCAACTTCTTAAATTTCTTGCTTTTCTTTCCCTTCTGCAAGTGTAGCTCTCGAGAGCACTCCCTAATAAATATTCAGCTTACTAACCTCTGTTAAAGTAGTTAAACAAGGAGGCTATTAGACAGAAGTGGCTCTGATGCCTTGCTAGCTTATGAAAGCAAACCAGAACCTAAGCCAGAAACAATGCACTCCTATCTGAGAATGTAAACTATAAGAACAACTGGCCACAAACAGCCAGCTAGGCTTTCCTTAAATAAGGCAGCCTTAGACTCTAGCCAATTGAATAATCTCCTTGCTTGTTTCTGACATCTGTCTGGTAAAAGCCTTGCCTCCCCAGCTCTTTTAATGGAACACTCCTAACCCACTTCCTGTTTGGCACTGCCTCATTCAAATAGCTGTTTGGTCAAATAAACTTCTGGTTTGAATGAGCCCCAGTTTATCTTTTAATACTTGTATCTCAAAGTTTGCTTCTTGGGTAACCCAGGTACCCTTAGCCTCATGCTTTAGGCACAAGGTGTACCTCTAGAGAGACTTGCCTCAATCCAATTTTTATACTGCTAGATCTTTTTGCAAATTATACTTTGTTGATTATGCTGTTACAATTGTCTCATTTATTCTCCCCTTTATTCCACTCCTCCTTGCACAGTATTCCCCCCACCTTAGTTCATGTCCATGAGTCATACATATAAGTTCTTTGGCTTCTCCATTTCCTATACTATCCTTAACCTTCCCCTATCTATTTTGTACCTACCAATTTTGCTTCTTATTCCCTGTATCTTTTTCCCTCATTCTCCCTGCTCCCCCTCCCTGCTGATAACCCTTCATGTGATCTCCATTTCTCTGATTCTTTTCCTGTTCTAGTTGTTTGCTTAGTTTATTTTTTAATTTAATTATTGTTCAGTTACAGTTTTCTGTCTTTTACTCCCATCCCAGCCCACCCCCACAGTGCTCCCCACCTGCCTCCTGTTTCCATTCCCCTTAGTTGTTGCCTATGTGTCCTTTATACTAGTTCCTGTAAATCCTTCCCCTTTTCCCCCTGAAATTCCCTCCCCTCTCCCCTCTGGTCACTGCCCCCCTGTTCTCTATTTCAGTGTCTTTGGTTTTATTTTGCTTGCTTGTGTTTTTTGTTGTTTAGCTTCCCGTTAAAGGTGAGATCATATGGTATTTGTCTTTCACTGCCTGGCTTATTTCACTCAGCATAATGCTATCCAGTTCCATCCATGCTGTCACAAAGGGTAGGAGCTCCTTCTATCTCTCTGCTGTGTAATATTTCATTGTGTAAATGTATCAGAGTTTTTGGATCCATTCATTTACTGATGGGCACCTAGGTTGTTTCCAACAATTGGCTACTGTAAATTGTGCTGCTATGAACATTGGGGTGCATAGGTTCTTTTGAATTGATATTCCAGGGTTCTTAGGATATAAACCCAGCAGTGGAATTGCTGGGTCGAAAGGCAGATCTATTTTTAGTTTTCTGAGCAAATTTCATACTGTTTTCCATAGTAGTTGTACTGGTCTGCAATCCCACCAACAGTGAACTAGGGTTCTCTTTTCCCCACAGCCTCTCCAACATTTGTTGTTTGTTGCTTTGTTTATGATGGCCATTCTGAGCAGTGTAAAATGGTATCTCACTGTGGTTTTAATTTGCATCTCTCTGATAGCTAGGGATATTGAGCATCTTTTCATGTGTCTCTGGATCCTCTGTATGTCCTCCTTGGAGAAGTGTCTGTTCAAGTCCTTTGCCCATTTTTTAATTGGGTTTCTTGTCTTCTTAGAGTGGAGTCATGTAAGTTCTTTGTATATTTTGGAGGTTAAACCCTTGTCTGAGGTATCATTGGCAAATATATTTTCCCATACAGTTGGTTCTTTTTTTATTTTAATACTGTTTTCTCTAGCCGTGCTTAGTTTATTTTTGTTTTTAGGTTCAGTTGTTATAGTTTTGAGTTTGTTGTCATTGTACTGTTCATAGTGTCTTATCTTTAATTAATATGAAATGTTAAAGGGACTTATCTAAGAAATAGAAGATTAAAAACTATGAACAGTAAAATGACAACAAACAACTATTAACAACTCATACTGCTACATTCTTGAGAAATGGTAACTTCTTGTAGTGTCTGCATTTTGCTCCCCTTGTGGAATATTTTTCTTCCCTTGTATATGCCTGGCTTACAAAACATGATGATGCTATCTTCTGAAGAGGCTCTGTACCACTAGCTATACTCAGCTGCTGGTCCACAATCTTGGCTGTACCACCACTGACAAATGGATATCATTGGCAGCTTCTGAGCATTCTAATTATGCAATACGTTATATATATGAACTGTAGATTATTATGTATAATAATTATAAAGTTATAATTGCAGTATAATTAATCAATAGTACATTAATATATGTATATATAGTATATATTTATTATATTTAATATTATATACTAAATTTCAGAGATGTGTTCACATTTTTTAGCTTTTGTAATACATTTCAGGTTTTTACAGTGTATTGCCCATTTTCTATTTTACTTATTTTTACAGTTGTTCATAGTTTAAACCAATGAGTCGCAACATTCATAGTGAAGAATAATTAATGCCTTCATTTCAATCATTTAATATAAACTGGATTATTATTACTTATAAGAGTTCAAGTTAACTCAAGCCACAGTCATTAGCAAAATGTTCTTATGTGTAATCTTCCCCATCAAGAATATGTCTTGTTGCAGTAGTCATCTATAAGTGGAGCTCCTTTTCTCATCTGATCACTGTAGTTACCAGACTCTTGACTGCAATCATCATTTTGATTCTACATGACACAAATAAGAAAACATGGAGAGATTATTTAAATTCAGGGTTACATAAAGGTAGCCAAAGGATTGATTCTGTATCAGTGACTACACACTATAAAATTAGTATATTATGAATAAGAATAATTAATTGAAAGTAACTCTATTCAACAGCTAATAATTGTTACTATATAGTGGGACTCTAATATTAATTTCTAATTTTCATTTCCCAAAAGAATTGGGGAAAACCCTTAACCTGGTGTTCTTAGGAAATGACTGTTCTGGTTTTTCTTTTCCTGAGCTGAATATTTTGCTGTTTACTCTTCATCTGTGTGCCCCACACAGTCCTTGTCACATTGTTACTTGATGGATATTAGGCCTAGAGTGGGTCTGCCTTGGTCTAGCCAGTAGTGTGTGGGTTCTTGACTTTGTGTAGGAAAGATTTCATGACATGAGTCTAGGTGATTTTGACAGAGTGCTTATTAAAGCTGGAAGCAGTGAAACAAAGGAAGGGCTTAGGGTAAAAGAAGCAACAGGAGAGAGCTTAGGCAGGGCTTTCTTTAACCCTAAACAATAGAAGTCACAGTAAAAGAAGTGAGCTCGCTGGGCATCTAGAGAAAAGAATAGGGCCTTGGAGACAGGTTCAGGGAGTAAGCTCAGAATGAGCTGCTGTTGCCCACTACCCCTCTGGGTGCAAGTCTCATGGGGACCTTTACAGTCTAGGACAAAGAGGGCAGATATGTGATCTGGCCTCTTTGATCTAGCAAGATCAAAGGGGCCTAGGCAAGATCTAGCAAGAGCGCACCGTGGGTAGGTTTTGTCTTGAAGTTTTTTTCATCTTTCTTTGGCTGGCCAGAATCCTAGGGGAGGTCTCAGGGAAGGGTCTTAACAGAATATTGTCACTTTTTCATGTGTTTCCTTCAATGTGTTAATTCATCAAAATGCGCAAATAGTGGGGTCAAGGGTTATTTTCTGGTTAGTTTCAATTTTAAAAAACATCATTGGAGAGGGCCCTAGGCATGTCTGTCTTGGGACAGTCTGGAATGTGTATATCATTTTCTTCTTCTTTTTTTAATATTTTTTAAATATATTTTTTAGATTATTTATTTATTTATCTTTAGAGGGGAAGGAGAGAGGGATAGAAACATCAATGTATAGTTGCCTTTCGTGTGCCCCCTGCTGGGAGTTGGCCTGCAGGGAATCAGCCTGAAACCCAGGCATGTGCCCTGATCATTTTCTTCTAAGTGTCCTTGGTTAGAAAAAATAAAACCATGTGATTAATTAGCTGACTATAAATTGTTCAAATCATTTGGCTTTGTTTAATTATTTTGTGTCAGTTTCTCTTATTCCACTTATCAAAGAATTTCCCTAGCTTCTTACTATCCTGCCTCAACATCTCTGTTCTGATATGTCACTCTTGTTTAGAAACCCTTATTATGACTTGTGAAAATATTTTTAGTGTCAGCATCACTCATTGTTATAAAAATCACTTTGGGTGCAGTTTGTTTAGCACTTATGTTGAAAACACAGTTTGCTTTTCTTCAGCATGCTCTGCAACATATCTAAGTATGACCTCTAGCTTTCTGAAGCTTTATAACTTGGTGTCTCTTCCTGACTCATATGTGCTGGGGCCCACTCCTCTGTGCTGTGCCCTTTTGTCCCTATCCTGCTCTTTCTATGGCAATTAAGTCATAGGAGAAAGAGCAATAGTCTTTGTGTGTGTTTATATATATATATATACACACATTTTTAAGATTTTATGTATCTAGTTTTAGAGAGAAATGAAGGGAATGAGAAGAGAGGGAGAGAAACATCAATGTGTGGTTGCCTCTCTTGCCTCTCCTCTGCCCCTACTGGGGACCCGGCCTGCAACCCAGGTGTGTGCCCTGACTTAGAATCAAACTGTTGAAACTTTAGTTTGCAGGCCAATACTCAAGCCACTGAGCCACACCAGCCAGGGCCATACTCTGGTTCTTTGGACAGGAAGATTTATTTCTCTTCCATCTCAATCTTGTCTTTATAAGCCAGCTCGGTGCATCAGCATCTCAGTCCAATGTCCCATGACTTTGACATGGGTTGAAGCTGGGTATTTCCAACTCTTGGGCTGCTTGAGGATGTGATTCCCCTCTAACCAGGTCCTTGAGTCCAAAAGCAAGTCCTTGGCCCACTGAAAGTTCCCTTACTATCTTCTTGGGGATTTGGACACTCCCATATTAGGATCCAAACTGATGATGGAAACTTCACTGGGTAGAAGAAGAGGTCATATAACATTTACAATTGTTAACTTGTTGAAATTCCAATTTAACATTTTTAACAAGTTGTCCTGCCTGCAATGGCTGACCCTTTCATTATTTGATAGAGCAGTGTATATTTAAAAGAAAAGATTAAAAGAGAAGTTGGGATGAAGAAACTGGTAAGCTTTAAAGAATCTAATTTTAAAAAAAAATTTATCCTCTGTCAAGTTTCTAGCACTCCAAAAAAATAAAAGAAGAACTGGACAACTTAGATAATATCAGGTGAACTCTGTTCTGCACAGCCTGTCTCTTTATTGAAACATCCTATGGCAACATGAGAAACTCACTGAAATATCTGTTAATGAAAAGATGGACAGTAAGAAAGAATAACAAGATTTTATCTCTTTGGCAGTCTTTTAATAAAATAAAATGAAAGGAAAGTGGGTTAATTTTAATTGATGAAAAAAACATGCATTTCATCAAGTTAGGAAGGCAAACAAACACTGCTTGTGGCAAAGAGCATTCCTCTGTGTTTGGTTAGAGGTGTTGAGCATTAATCCATTGGAACATGACTTAGGTTAACTGTTATTGCCTGCTTTCATATTTGGTTTTCCTAAGATTATCACCATTTCTTAATTTAAGGGCTTATTTTCAATGATAAGTGCCTGACACAGTGTTTGTGCTCAATAAAACCTCCTTTAATGGATGAATAAGAAATAATTCATGATCCCCTCCTGCAGGAATTTATTATCTACTTGGAAAGAAAAGACACAAACACACACAAAAATAAATGATATTTTCTATCACTTTATTTATTGTTAATTTTCCACAATTTTTATTCTTTTAATTAGAATTACTTTTGTGGTGTTTCTAACAAGCCCTAAAGGTGATCAAAGGTGTTCTTTGTACCCTGCACTGTGTCCAATTTTTCCAATACTCTAGCCTCAGGCTTGCTTTTTAACTGACTAGTGTGCCTGTCTTCCTCAATAGTTGGTTAACCTTGATTCATTCTTCAAGTCCCAGCAGAAAAGTAATTTTCTCCTGGGGGTCCTCTGTGATTACCTGGACTAAGCTATCTGTCTCTGCTGCATGTTCCAGTGCAACATTCATTGTATTTGTGGTTACTATACCTGGATGTCTTCCCTGATAGAGTGTGAGCCATAAGAGAGCAGGGGCAGCCTTCATCTTTTTCACCTCTTCCCCAGGGCTCAGCATAGCAGGTGTTTAATAAATGCTTCTATAAAACATGGACATCTTCCCACTAGGCTCATCTTGAGAGATAAGAGGCTCTGGAGAATGGAACTGGCTCTAGAACTGATGGATAACAGAGGAGTGGAGAAGAGAATTTGCTCAAGGTGTGTGGTCCATGGACCATAGCAGTACCATCACTTGGTGCTTGTTAGAATGTAGCTCCTCAGACATCAGACCTGGGCAATTTGTATGCATGTTCAAGTCTGAGAAGCACTGCTTTTAGAGTCTGGGAACACAGGCTCAAGTTTTAAGCCCAGGAACTATTGTATATCAAAGCAGGAGAGATAAAGTTTCTAGAATCTAAGTCATAGCTGGTCCAAGACTTTTTCTGCTACCAGTAACTTCTCTGTCACAGGTATGAGCAAACCTTCTTCCAGTCTCAGGGCAGCAGAAGCTCAGGATACTTTGGTAGCAGGTGGATGCATTGACTAGGGTGGGATGACAAGAATGCTTGCTTCAGCTTCTCAATTCACCAGACCTGGAGCCAGCACCCCATTGTAGCTAGCTAACCTGACCAAAAACACTATATATAATTATTTCTTCAAAAGTTACCCTACATTGCTTCTTTCCACTTTTCATTCTCAGATGTGGTTTTCCTAGTGGTCTGAAGAAATATACCTCTGTTTTAATTTGAGCCACCTCAGCTAAAACATGCTATGTTTTTTCTTTTCTTAAATTTATTTTTAAGTGTTTTATTAATTTTGATACTATAATGAATGGAATTTTTGAATTTTACTTTCTAATATTTTGACAATATATCAAGGATTACAATTGAATTTTTATCTTGGTCTCCTTTCAAGCAGTGTTTCTAAATGTACTTTTTAGTTATAATGATAGATTTCTCTTTTTTCCAGCTACAGTTTACATTTAATGTGGTTTTATATTAGTTTCAGGTTTACAGCATAGTGGTTAGACAATCACATGCTTTACAAAGTGACCTTGGCAATGTTTCCAGTACCCACCTGCCACCATTCATAATTGTTACATTATTGACTATATTCATTATGCTGTACTTTACATCCCCGTGACTACTTTGTAACCAGCAATCTGTACTTCTCAATCTCTTCAACCTTGTTACCCAGTCCCCCACCCTCCTGGTAACCCTCAGCCTGTTCTTTGTATCTATGAGTCTATTTCTGTTTTGTTTGTTCATTTATGTTGTCCTTTAGATTCCACACGTAAGAGAAATCATATGGTATTTGTTTTTCTCTGACTGACTTATTTCACTTAGCATAATACCCTCTAAGTCCATCCATGCTGCTGCAAATGATAAGATTTCATTCTTTTTTATTATATATATGTACCACTGCTTTTTTATCCACTGTATGGGTAGGCACTTGGGTTGCTTCCATAGTTTGACTATTGGAAATAGTACTGCAGTTGAACATAGGGTTGCATATATTCTTTCTAATTAGTAAACCTTTCTAATTATTACACTGTGTCAGTGTAATATTGTTGAATCAGTCTTATGTTTGGCAAAGCCATGATCCACTACCCACATCCCAGGGCCATAAATAACTCCCCTTGCTGTTTAAAGATGGGTCTCTAAATTCCACACTGCCCATCCAAGTCATTGCCCTTGCCACCACCAGTTTTCTAGGTTCCTACCTGAACAGCTTTTAACACTGACACATTGATTTGCTCAAGGAACAGTTGGTTATTTCAATCATTTACAAAAGTGTGGCAATACTAGAGAAAGTGTTTACAATACTAGAGAAGAGCCTTCCTAAGTTAATTGTGGGCATATGGGCAGGGGGACTGGGGAAAGAAGTGGATATTTGAAAGGAAAATGGGAAATCTGAGAATCCTACTCAAATATGTGCCAGGGTGATGGTAACACTGTGTGGTGGGTCAAAGTGCGTCTCAGAATTTTGCTGGCTTTTTTTTCCTTTCTGGCTTTTTATCTTGCCTTTGCCAGTCACTATTTTATCTCACTTTCCTCATGTGTAAAATGGGTTGTTGTAAGGTTCAACCGGAATCATGCAATAGGCTTGTAGGCTTTAGCCTTAGTAAGTAAGGTGCCTGGTACCTGGGAAGAGCTCAATTACTATTTGTTACTGTCTGTATTGCTCTATTCTGGGAGTAATTGAGGTGCTAGAGAAAGGCATCCCAAACTGCCATGTTCCCAACTCCAAGCTCAATCGTGCACTAGGGAGGATGATAGGAAAACACTGTGCAGAAGAAGGCCAAGGGGCGGTGCCTCCAGGAAAGGACTTTTGCAGGCCCCAGATCGGCTTCTCTACCCAGGATCTTACCCTTCTGCAGGTCTGAGCCCCGGAGCAGTGGGCGGAGGCAGCGGCCAGTGTTCCACCTTATGGGGCGGGGCGTGGACCTGCGGGAGGGACTCGCTCCCCAGCGTTTCCAGCCGGCAATCTAGAGGTTCAGCAGAGGCCGTAGTGCTTCGGTCAGTGCTGCGGGCGGGAGCCGAGACCCAGAGAGACCAGATCAGCTGACACCCAGGTGGCCTGGAGAGGGATGAGCATCATGAGCAGAAAATGCGACGTGGTCGTGGTGGGGGGCGGCATCTCAGGTCAGTTTCGGCTATGTGTCCTTCTTTTTGCTCCAGCACTCGGAGAAGTGAAGGCTAGGAGAGGCGTGCAAGTCTGCCAAGCGACAGGGATTGCGTTTAGGAGCCCTTAGATTCTCCATGCATGGGGGCGGGGGGATCTATCTAGTGTGTCCAGGGTGACGCACGGAACACTTCCTCAGGGGGAGTATTTGGTGCGCCCCTGAACAGAAAAGCATGGGGCTGGAAGTCTGTTGAAGGTATGAGGCTCTGACTTTCTGCCCTGGAAGGGTGCCAAATCTATGCTTGCTCTAATTTTCCAAGCAAGCGGTAAGGGGGAAGGCAGGAGAAGGACTCCTACTTGGGGTTAGCAAAGGTCTGTCACTTGCCCCAAGCGAAGATCAGTCACTTGCTCCAACCGGACCTGGGCACTCCACACCCACGCTTGGAGCAGGCATGCACCACAACATATGGTTATCCTGACATCAGGAAAATGGCCTTGAACAGCTCCCGGTTCAGGAAGAAGGGGTTGAACTCCGGGACAATCAATTGCCAAAGACTCTCCTGACCCTGATTCTCTGGGGTTCCATGATAGTCATGGTTCTACCTGGGGCTGCAGGACCTTCTTGGGAAATGTCTCTTGTCTCATACTCTCCTCCTCCCCCACCAACATGGGACAGCCAAACCACCCAGCAGGGCTGTTTTGGAAAAAACTTGGCCCTCTCTGGCCCAACCCATATTTGGCAGATATGGAGTCAGAGACTACCCTATGAGAAATGAAAGTGGGGGAGGGTGGCTGTTCACACAGAGGGGTTGCCAAAGACAGAAGTCAGAAGGAAGGATGTCAGTGGGGGATCCCACTCTCTAAGGAGGGTCAGTCAGAGCATATGGGGTGGGGCCAGTGAGAATAAACAATGCCTCCACAACAGCCTGTTTAACAAACCCCCAAGGATGCTTTCTCTCAACATCCAGGGCCTCCTGGTGCTTGTGCAACAATTAGGACACCCATTAATATGTTGGTGAAGACTTGCAGACCTCAGAGCCAGGGGTTGGTCTTGTTCCCAGTGAGGTCAGCAGGACAGAGGTGCTCTGACTCTGCTGTGTTTGTTGAGCAAACCACAGCATTGGATATTGGATGCTGGCCCTGACCCTGGGCACCTTCTTCCGCTTCAGCCTTCCTTACCTTAGAGTCAGATTTCAGGCTACCACTTCAGTCAGCCTGACCCTCTTGAGCTCACCCATGCTACACTTTGTGCCCAATGCTGCAGGTACACAGATGAATAAACACAACAGCATGTTGAAGTGGACCAAGACTATATAGATTTAGTTTTCTTTCAACATTTTTGATATTTTCTTTCCTGGAGGAACTTGGACTTAATAGCAAGTCTATCTAGGTATTTTAGAAAGTATTACTAAGTGCTTCTTGGTGCTACCCTGCAAAGCACTCCATCTAATGGAAACTGAAATTTCTCTTCTCAGGTCCTCAAAGTCTCTTTTGGTCCAAAGTATATCTAAAGGGTTCGGATTCTTTTATTCTCCCCCTACCCTTTATTTTGCTCTTCCTAATTCATACTCCAAGCCATCAAGCTCACTCAAGTTATTTATGTTAAACTCGTGGGAAGGATAGGGTAGGTTTAGCTATTTTTACAAAAAGTTATGAATCTCTACATTCACCCTCAAACTCTCAAAACCAGGGACTGCTGAGCAAATCTTCCTTCTCTCAAAAATATTACATAGAATAGGAATTGTTCTAAAAACCAAGAAAGTAGAGTTCCAAAGCTTTACTCATTGCTTTACCTACTATCTCAAAATCACGGCAACTTGTCAGGGATAGATTACAGGGTCACTGTGAAGATCAAGTGAAACAGTGAGTGTGAAGGTGGCTATGCAATTGTGATGTATGACACAAAGTCCTACAAAAGTTTTGTTTATTCAGACAATAACCATTAGAGTAGGCTGTGGTAAGGCATGCAAAAATGGATCACATTGTTACTGCCGTGGAGATTTGTCAATCCAGGAAGAGAGATGAGATACACAAACAAAGACAATGTAAGGTAGAATGCAGTACATACTACAAGAAGGGCCCATTAATTAATTCACTCATTATTCATTAATTTGATGAATATTTATTTCCTGTTCCACATTTTATCCCAAAGAAAATGTAAGGTGAATTATACAGGACCATTTCCTCTGGGGTGCTCACAAGTTGATGTGGAGGCAGAGTCATGAACAAACATTAATGATCTGTGATGACAGATTCTTCAGTAGGGCAAGCAAAAGGTCTAGAGAAAGTGACTGGAGAGAAAGTTGAACTCCATCTGGGAAAATCTGGGCAGACTTCACAGAGGAGGTGACAGTTGAAGTAGGTCTTAAAGAATGAATACGAATTCAATGGAGGACTAGATGAAGAAAGCATTTTAAACTAAGGAACAGCTTCAGAAGTGAGGAGGGTGGAGACATATGCAAAAAAAGTGAATGGTATTAAGAGGTATACATTTCCAGTTATAAAATAAATAAATCATGGGGATGTAATGTGCAGCATAGGGGATATAGTTAATAACATCATAATAACTTTGTATGGTAGCAGGTGGTTATTAGACTTATGGTGATCACTTTGTCAGGTACATAAATGTTAATCACTATGTTGTATACCTGAACTAATATAATATTGTATGTCAACTATAATATTTTTATTTTACTTTTTAAAGATTTTATTTATTTATCTTTAGAGGAGAAGGGAAGGAGAGAAGGAGAGAAGTATCAATAAATGGTTGCCTCTCGTGCATCCCCTGCTGGGAACTGGCCTGCAGCCCAGGCATGTGCCCTGACTGGGAATAGAACTGCGATCGCGTGGTTCTCAGGCCCACGCTCAATCCACTGAGCTACATCAGCCAGGGCTCAACTATAATATTTTAAAAGTTAATTTTATTTTATTTTTAATTTTTATGAAATTAATTAATTTAAAAAATTACAAATATGTGAAAGAACATGGTAGCATGCTTAGGAAACCTTGAGAACTTCAGTGTGGACAGCTGGGGTGGGTCTAGTAGAAGACCAAACTACAAAGGTCAGTTGAGATGAATTGTGGGGAATCTTGTATGTCACTTCAAAAGTTTAGTTCTTTCTGTGGTCATTGAATGGCTGCTGTGGATTTTTCATTCACAAAGTGACACCTATTGAGTGACAGTGTTAGCAAAAAGAGCCATGTAAGGAAGGGAATAGTAGATTGGGGGGAAAGATGGGACACCTGGAGGTGGAGGTGCTAGAAAGACACCAGGGAACGATGTCTAGCAGGTAGAAATGTAGGGAAGAAGTTGGGTTTACAGAGTTTTAGTTGAAGCCACTGAAATAAATAAAATCACCCAAACCAAGAGTGTAAAGAAGAGAGGAGGCCAGAACAGAACTAGAAGAAAGGATGCTTACTTCCACCACATGAAGGAAGATATTTAGTCACTCTCTATATGAGATGAGGAAACTAAGAAATAGAAAATACTTTATTAACCACAAATCTTAACTCAGATATCATTTCCCAGGGCATCCTTCCTGAATCCCTCCCAGATGGGATTAGATGCCTCTGTTTAACTCTCCTCTGCCACTTTGTTCTTTCCATAAGTTTTTAATTATTCATGTATTAGTATAATTATGTACAGACATACTTTGTTTTATTGCACTTTGCTTTATTGTGCTTTACAGATAGTGTGTTTTTTTACAAATTGAAGGTTTGCAGTAATCCTGCATCAGGCAAGTCTATTGGCACTATTTTTCCAACAAGTTCAGATGATAGCATTTTCTAGCAATAAAGTATTTTTCAATTAAGATATGATTGTATTTTAAAGATATAATGCTACTGTACACTTAGCACACTACCATATAGCATAAACAGAGCTTTTATATGCACTGGGAAACCATAAACTTTGTTTGACTTGCTTTCTTGTTATATTTTTTTTCTTGTGGTGGTCTGGAACAAAAACCCTTGATATATCTGAGGTATGCCTGTATATTCAATGGCTTTCTTTTTCACTAGACTGTAAGCCTCTGGATCCCAGAAAGGTATCTTGTCTCCTCCCCAGAAGACCCACAACCCCCAGCTCCAGAGCTCTGCCTAGACCAGTTAACACTCAGTAAATATGTTAAATTAGTGAACATTAAACCAATGCAGTAATAATTGATTGGATCCAAAACCCACACCAATTTACAAACAACCCTTTCACATTTCCTGCCAAATCACATTAAGAATAGGAAACAGAGTAGAATCAGAATTTTAGAATTAGGTGACTGATCCCATGATTTACATTTAAAACTGTCTGAATTTGATTCTTATTTTTAAACTTTGTTAATTATTAAACTTGGTACATTATGATCATGCACATGTGCTGATTTTTAAAGCTGTCAGCAAATTTTAATCATTCCCATTGAGATAAATAGAGCTGTTCTGGGGATATAGCTGGTTAATATATAACTTTGTTTTTTTTTTTAAAGATTTTATTTATTTCTTTATCTTTAGAGGGGAAGGAGAGAGGGAGAGAAACATCAATTATGGTTGCCTTTCGTGCGTCCTCTGCTGGGAGTTGGCCTGCAGGGAACCAGCCTGCAACCCAGGCATGTGCCCTGACTGGGAATCGAATCTCGATCCTCTGGTTCGCAGGCCCGTGCTCAATCCACTGAGCTACACCAGCCAGGGCATAACTTTGTTTTTTGATGCTTGAAAAAGTCCAAGAAAATTGTGAAACAGCTTTTTAAAAATATGTGTGCAATCTAGATGCAAACTTATTGATACACCCTTCATGTAAGGAGTAGATCATCTCTGGAGTGTTGGCAAAGTAGCTGCATTTTACAGATGGAACTGGACCACAGCACATTATGTCTGTTCTGATGCTTGGTTTTAATGTTTGGGCTGGTAGAACCATGGAAACTATCTTTTTCAATTCTGGAATGGCTCTTGCTCAGTTCTCAGAATAAAATCTAACAAAAAGGGAAACTTGAAGCAGAAAAGAGAAAGTGTGTGCTAGGCTTGAAAGAGAAGAATCAGCCATCTGAGTGTGGCAGGCACTTGGCTAAGGTCCTGAAAGAGTTGTAGCCAGCCTCCAAAGTTTTAAGGAACAACTGGCAGGTGATCTGTGTACTCAGGAGAGCAAGCTTGCTGCAAGCTGGCAGGACTAGTCTGGGCAGGGAGTGTCAGAGATGGCCCACAAGGGCTCACATAGCCCACCTGAGTGATTTAAAAAATAATAATTGTGGAAGTGCTTAGAAATTTGGCTATCCCATTCAAGGAGAGAACATAGAGAAGCTGTATGTGAAAGTAAAAAGAGCATATACTTTGCTGTCAAACAGATGCATTATCAATCCCATTTCCTCTACTGACCAGTGTGCCGCCTTAAACGTTCTATAACCTCTTTGTTCTTCAGCTGCCTCACCTGTAAGATGAGACTTTAAATGTCTTTATGGCAGAGGATTAGAAAGGATGAACATCAACAACTGTACACTGTGCTAGGATTAGACAAAATGTACATGAAGGACAGTACATGGAGGTCATTATGGGTACAGCTTGAACCTTTCTGGAAAATCTATCCTTGTTTAGCTTCTGGGGCCTCTAAAAAAATCTATTGGAGTAGAAGCAGACATTTTTGTGTAATCATATATTCCTTTTCACCAACCAATAGTGTTTCTTGCTGTGAGGCATTTATAAGGTGACAATAGGAGTTGAGGTATATGTACAGGCATCAACAGTTACCTGCCTGATTCCAGACACATCCTACCCCAGCCTGTCCTTTGATTTCATCTAGTGAGGAGCCTTAGAAGTGGAGGTTCACTGTGATTCTGGGACCCACTATATTCCTCATCAGGGGAAATTTTGAAAACCTAAGATATGTATTTCACCATCACTCTAGTCCAGCTCTAATTCTGATTTGGTCCTCACTTCAGCCACCTGACTCTCTTAATTATAAGTAACAGATGTATTAATAATAAATGATAATATTATTTATTAAATAATAAGTAAAGGTGGCACGTTGAGCACTGTCTACATGCTGAACAAGATGTTAGGAACTTGACTTTTCAGAGCAGTTCTGTGAGAGTTTAGAATGGCAAAACCCTGTTCATTCCACTTAATTCTACTACCTGGAGCACACTGGGAAGGGCCTGCTTGGTAGGCCATGTGAGCAGAGCCAGGTGCTACTAGAGTCACAATTTCTATGTCCCTACATTTTCTCAGAAGTCACTAAAACATGTTTGAGACTTGGGTTGGCTATTATCAATGGTTACAGGTTTTTTCTTTTTAATAAGATTTTATTTATTTATTTTTAAGATGGGGGAGAGAAGAGAAACATCAATGTGTGGTTGCCTCTTGTGCGCTCCCTACTGGGCACCTGGCCCTCAATCTAGGCATGTGCCCTGTCTGGGAGTCCAACCAGAGACCTTTTGGTTCGCAGACTGGCACTCAATTCACTGAGCCACACCAACAAGGGCAGTGGTGACCTTTCCTTTCTCCTCCACCTGGGTGTTAAGGTCTGGGCTCCCTATCCTCAGGGGCAGTGGTGGAACATAGAGGTTAAGATCATGGTGTCTACCCTGATTCCACTGCTAACTAGCTGTGTCACCTTGAGCAAAATCAATAACCTTTCCATGCCTTGGTTTTCTTATCTGGAAAATGGGAATAATAATGGTATCTATTTCAAAAGGAGTTGAGAGGATTGGAAGAAAATTCATGTAAAAAAGAAAAGAAAATTCACAAAAGGTGCTTAGAGTGGGGCTTGGCATCTGGCAAGCACAGAGTAGATGTTGGCTAGTATTGTTAATTGGGTTGATAAAATAACCAGCAACCACTAGCAGGTATGAAGTGCCAGTGTACCAACAGACTCTACTGTCAAACTTCGGATTGAGGAAGTGGCTAGTGTCCATGCATGCACATGCATATGCACACACTTGAAATACTATCATGTAACAGGGACAGGACTTCTCAGCCCTGCTTTCCTGGCTTGCATATGATTTGCTAATGTATTATAGATGATGAAAGAAAGCCAGCAGCTAAATTTAAAGGCAAAGCTTAAACTCTAGTTATTTTTACTATATTTAAGAGATAACTCTATCAAGAATTTTAAATGCAGAACACATACCTACATGAAGATTTCTAATTCACTTGGTGTTAACACTAGGATCACCTCAATGTTCCTTAATTTAGCGTTTGTTTCCCTAATGGATTTCTTCTTTTCCTGGTGAAACTGTAATTACAGGAGTAGCTATTTCCAGGCTTTTACCCTTTACTCATTTTCAGATCAGCCATTTCTTCTATAACAGGAACTTATAATGTGTTTGGATAACATTTGTTTACAGTTACATAGCTGCAAAGACACACATTGAGAGGATTTTTGTAAAGTGGTTACCTTATGCAACTTTGATGATATGTATGTCATCAAAGTTGTTTGAAAACGTATTATAGCTTATAGCTGAAAATTCAACTTGTTTTAATGGTTCTTGCATTTTTGACAATTTTTCCAGTGAACTTAAAGAGATCATTTAGTTTCTAACTTATCTTACATTTGAGAACTCAGTAGCACTTCATGTTACACTGACAAAATAAAATCCTTATCATGTTTTAGTGTCAAGAATTACTTTTCCAGATATCAATAATGACAACTAGTATGTTACCACCAAATTCTCAAATGTACATTTCTTTATTCCTGTCAAGATTGAAACTATATATGCATATGCACTTGACTGATATACATTGAATTAGAACATCTACAGTTTAAATAACATCTAAAATTACTGAATATTAAATTATTACAGGTGACAAGATCATAGGACAATGGCAGATGTCAGTCAGCATCTGGGACAAATGATATGTGTCTTGTTGCATGTGAACCTTCAGTTTTATCTATGGATTTGATGGCATTATATTTATGGCCTTAACAGTGTTCCATGAGTATCTCTATTACTAAATCTCATTTAAATTACTTGTTTAAACATCTGTAATCCCACACCTGACCATAGAGTTGACAAAATTTCAGGACTTTGTATGATTTATATCTCTATCTCTGGTGTTTAGAAGGGAACCCAGCCCACTTAGCCCCCAGAAATTGAATTAAATTGGTAAGGTCCCTTGAACATGACCATGGGTCTTCTTTGGTTTGGGGCCCAGAAAAGGTAAGCTCCACAATTAGAAACCTATTGAAAAAAATTGAGCCAATGTTTCATCTCCTGGAGGAAGCAGGATAACACAGAAGTTAAATGGTTCAAATCCTACCTATGTCCCTAATTGCAGCTTGGGTTCATTACCTACTTCCTCAGTCTCCAGATCCTCGCTTATAAAGTGGAGTGATGGTCCTGGGGCTAACTCCTGTAATGCTCAATAACCGTTAAATATGCTATTTTTACCAGTGAACTGATAGTACTTAATGGAGGGGATCCTGGAAATATACCAGATGGAATACTCTTCTATGTCTAAAAATTGAGCCAAATTTAGAAGCTGTGTTCAGAATGAGTGTTTTTATAACCATAAAAGAATGCTTTGGAGATTTACTCAGTTAAATGGGTAGCATTACTATTTTGGAAGGGCTCAAGTTTGCTAGGCTTAGTTTTTTAGTAATGTCTCTGCATAAAAGTCATTATTTACCTTAATATAGGGAGTA
Source organism: Sturnira hondurensis (assembly GCF_014824575.4). Classification (NCBI taxonomy): domain Eukaryota; kingdom Metazoa; phylum Chordata; class Mammalia; order Chiroptera; family Phyllostomidae; genus Sturnira; species Sturnira hondurensis. The sequence goes on from NW_028082191.1 coordinate 158,802, forward strand.
TAATGGTATAAAAGTCTTGATTTTGAACATCCAAATCGCATATAACTCTTCTAAGCTAAAAAGAGTTTTGCTTTAGTAGGATCATTGGTGACTGAAGGTGCTGCAACCATCTTTAGAGTTTTTAGCTACTAGTGAGAACACCTGGTTTTCTGTCCAAGGGAAAACACACAAGAGAGGCCAAAAAGCTAGCTCTAGGACTCATAGCCACTTCTTTTGAATAAAATTACTGCCCTGGGGAATGTACCCCACATTTATGAGGAAGTGCAATTGAAACAATAACCTGACCGAATGGTGCTGAGTAGAGGTAAAAATCACTAATACTTTTAAAGCACTGTTTTTATGTTCTACTTTCATATTCACAAAATGGATCCATCTTCAACTCCTTCAGATGATTCAGTAAACAAAGGTACTATACAAAACCAAGTCCCAGTGGACAATGTTGATAAACCCAGCACATAATGGCATATTTATTAACTGAAGAAAGGTATAGAAAAAGGGTAAGACTAAGTTCTTACCTTAGGAAACAAGACCAGCACAAAAGGAGCCATTAATAATAATATATAATTGAGTTCTGTACTGTGGGTGGGATCCAATGGCTAAGTTACACAGAAGAAATCATTGAAAATCTAAGGAATTGGAGAAAGTCTCATTAAGAGAGTGTGTCATGAGCAAGGAAGCATCTCAGAGAGGAGTCACTGACACACCTTTGTGACTTTCCACAATGCCATGTTTATTGGGGAAGACCTCCCCAACAAGCCAATAGAGTTATACATAGGTTTCACACAGAAAAGGAGGAGGGCTTACTAGATAGAGCAAACAGAGCAAACATCTGGTGCAAAGTACTGATTACTGCAGGCCTCTGTAGATGGAGAGGCATGCATTGGTCTCAAGCCAAGAGGCTATAGTGGCAGCACACTTCTGGTGGAGCAGAAGTCCTCTCAGGCTTTGAGTGTGGCCTGTGGTACAACCAAGCTTGAACATGAAGTGGCTGCATCTCTAGGTTCTTATAGCCCACAGTGGGTGATGGTCATGTTCATATCAGTGTCCAGATGGAGTCTTTATCCAAGTGTCTAGACTTGTGGTTTTATGTGATCTGGGCCCATGGGGCATTCCCATTACACTCTATTACTTCACTCCTGGGCATCATGCCACTTGACATAACTGGCATGGCTGACAGTGGCTCCATATTGGATTAACAAAGGTATCCGAAAAATCTGCTCTGCTCTTGCTCTGTAAAAAGTAGAACTCAAACAGGTCTTTTTAAAAAATATATCCTCACCTGAGAATGTGCTTATTGACTTTAAAGAGAGGGGAAGAAAGAGAGGGAGGGAGAGAGGGGGAGAGATAGAGACCGACAGACATTGACTGATTGTCTCTCACAGGTGCCCTGACCAGGGACCAAACTGCAACGTAGGCATGTGCCCTAACTGGGAATCAAACCTGTGACCTTTTAGTTTAAGGGATGACATTCCAACTGAGCCACATTGGCCTGGGCTCTAATAGGTCTTGAAAAACAAAAAAGATTTGGGTGGGTGGACAAGAAGAGACAGTCTTTAAAGTTTAGAAGACACCTGGCTGGTGTAGCTCAGTGGATTGAGTGTGGGCTGTGAACCAAAGGGTCACTGGTTCGATTCCCAGTCAGGGCACATGCCTGGGTTGCAGGCCAGGTCCCCAGTGGGGGATGGGTGAGAGACAACCACACATTGATGTTTCTCTCCCTCTCTTTCTCCTTCCCTTCTCCTCTCTCTAAAGGTAAATAAAATCTTTAAAAATAAAGTTTAGAAGAATAGTATAAATCATAGAGACACAATAAGTAACAGCTATTTCTGTTTATATGAAGGTAGAAATCTCAGCAAGACTAGAATAATAAGATGGGGAGACAGGGTAATAAGGTTAATAAAAAGAGAGCAGGATCAAATGATGGCATATTGAAAAGCAAAGGTAGTAGTTAGATTTTTCCCTGTGGTTGGAAATAGGGAGCCATTGAAAATTTATGCTATAAAGATAAGGTGAGCAGTTATGTGCCTGATAGGTGAAAGAGGGTAAACCTAAAAGCCAGGGAAGCCAAAAGATAGGTAGAAGAAGTTCAGGAACAGATTGAGAGGTGATTAGCTGATTATAGTGAGTTGGGTTATCTCAACCCTCAAGGAAAGTTGCAAAAGGAAGAGGCAGAGGGGAGGCAAGAATGGGAAGGAGGTCTTCAAACGCATGCTTTGCTTTCTTTTATTTTGCTGAGAGTCCACCTAGAAAAGAAGTATCACAAAAAATAATGTTTTCCCTCAAAAGTTTTATCATTAGAATTAAAGGACTTGACATCATTTAAAATTTTTGCTTAAAAATAAAATCAGAGATCTTTCTAAGGGCTTTGACCCAATTTACTAAATGACAAACACACATCTTGGGTAATCTCAAACACAAAGTGAATGGTTAATCCTATTTGTTATATAAAAGTTGTCATTGAAACCAGTTTTGTGACAGAGGGCACAATCAGAAAGCATATATGGTTAGGTCTGACCTTTCAAATATTTGTCATGTTATCAGAGTCCCCATTTAATAGCATCTTAAATGTAATATTCTAGTTAATTCTACATAATGTCAGAAGTTTAAACTCTTGATCTTGTTAGTCATCTCTTACCAAGGCCATTTCTATTTTATTTTTAATATACTTTATTGTTTATGCTATTGTAATTGTTCCATTTCCCCTCTTTATTCCCCTCTGCCCTGCACCCCCACTCCCACCCACATTCCCCACCCTTAGTTCATGTCTATGGGTTATACATATAAGTTCTTTGGCTTCTACATTTCCTGTACTGTTCTTAACAAAGGCCATTTATCACTCCAGTCCCATCATCATTTGTCAGAATTGTAAAATGGTGAAGGGGACCTATTAGGTCTATAGTGTTATTTGCTCTCCTTCCAGTCTAAGTAATCCTGCCTTTTGTTTTATCTTGAAAACATTTCCAATGATTTTTTTTACGCTGAATTTGGAATCCCAACCTCATCTTTTGGAGTTGGAGCTACTTTTAATTCCTGTGTTTCTGTCTTAAACTGCGTCTTTATAATCATATTCATTAATTGCATCTCCTTTTGGGGGGTAATTTTCAAGTTTTCTACTGGAAAGAGCAACAAGCTCTTTGGGAGAGTTTTTGTTGACCTCCTGACCTCCTTTTCAGATAACACAGGCTACAGTGAGGAATTAATAACCAAATTAATTAATAACCAAGATTCCCTCAAAATTTTTAAGAACACCACTCATGTAAATGAAAGATGAGCTCATATTCCTTATTGGTGATTTACAGTTTAAGGATTTTTTTTTGAGAGGTGGGAGTATTTTTTAATAATGTGAATTTCAGAAACAGTACTTATTATGAAAATGTATAAATTAGAGAAAAGGGAAAAAAGAAAATGAAAATTATCTTTAATTTACCTTAGAAAAAAACTAACTACTGTTACTATTGCAATCTATATTTTACTTTTGCACACAATTTGTTGTATATATCACATCATTGGTAGCCCTTTTAAAATAAATAATAGCATATTATGAATGTTTAGTTATGTCTTAGGTACTCTTTTATTATACAATCTTGATAACTTTATGTTACTTCATAAGATAATATTTCATTTATTCAAGCAATCTCCTATTGCTAAACACCTGTATTTCTAAATTTCTGCTATTTTAAAGCTATTAGAAATAAAAGGCATTGTGCATGACTCTGATTATTTCTTTAGAAAATTCATAGACATAAATGTTGATGATCCTTTGAAGGTATTTAAAAAGAGTTGCAAAATTGTCATCTCAAGAAAGTTTTAGCAATTTTCTTCATGGTAGAATTTTAATAATGGGACTTTTAATTACTTCAAAAGGAAACCAACATTGCCCCCATCCCAAAACAATACAGAGAAAAATCATTGTTCTTCAGCAGTTTGCACTTGTAACTTAATGAAGTTGTAGGTACTAGAAGTTACAAATATCTTTAGTTTTATAAAAGTTCACTGGTGGCAAATTTTGTTCTCTACAATATGTTGGCAAAGTGATTTTTCATATCTGTATTACTATTTACTAAGTATGTATATGTATAATTTTTAAATTTTATTTAAAACATTTTTTCTTTTATTGATTCTTGAGAGAGAGGAATGTAGGGAGAAAAAGAAGGGAGAGAAATATCAATGTGATAGAGAAACAGCAATCAGTTGCCTATTGCATGTGGCCCGACTGTGGACTGAACCTGAGATTCATGCATGTCCCCTGACAGGGAAGTGAACACATGACCTTTCAGTTTGCAGGATGACAACCAACTGAACCACACTGGCCAGGGCTTATTTTTTTATAATACTTTAAAAATTTTGGATGCCATTCATCCTGTGCTTTGGATGCCATTAATTAGATACTTGTGTTTTCTTTCAACACAGAAAAGAAACATCCTATAATAAATCATTTTCTATGATTATTTTACCTATCTATATAAGACATGAATATAGCCTTTGTCTGCAGTCTATTATAACAGATGATCAAAGAGCTGTTTCCTGTTTAAACCTTAATTTCCTCTCTAGTTCACATTGAAATCCTATAATAGATTGTAATTTATTTAGGAGTCATGTAAGATACAGTTGACTTTGAGAAAAGCCCTTTTATTCTATGTCAGTCACAATGAAATAGTCCTTGTTAAGCACTGATAATAAGTGCACATAAAGGCATACACTCAAATGAATAATATATGTTCATCAAATGGGTTTTCCTATTTTGTGTCTTCAGTGGAGAAAAAGAAGTCATGTTTGCTCATTTATTAATGATTGATTGATTCCTTTATTCAATATACCCTTATTAATTGTCCTATTTACCAAACATCAGGTTAGGTGTGGAAATATACAGATGGGAGGGGCACATCAAACAGAGGGTGACAAATGCTGAGGGCTGGTGGGAAAGGACCCAAATAAAGTTCATTTGGTTCAGATAACACAGAGGAGAGGAGAATAGCAGCTTCACCTCAGGGCCTTAAAGGACCTGAAGAATGATTTGGTGATAGGAATTATTGGAAAGATAATCAGCCAATTTAAATATTCTTCTTTAAAATATAGCTTAAGTCGTTGAAACTCAAATCCATGCTCTAAACAGGGATTTCCCAACCTCTGGGCTGTGGACTGGTACTGGTCTGTGGCCTGTTAGGAACCAGACAAGACAGCAGGAAATGAGCAGTGGGCAATTGAGTAAAGCTTTCCTTGCATTACCACCTGTTCCCACCCCACTTATTCCGTTCCCCGTCTATGGAAAAATTGTAGTCCACAAAATTGGTCCCATGTACCAAAAAAGTTGAGGACCACTGCTCTAATACACACAGGGCACTAAAATTTCAGTTCCTTTATTTTTTTTCTGTTATCCCTAAAATGGCAGTGTAGGACAGTGCTCTCTTCAGGACAGTTAGTCCCCCATCTCCTGAGAGTGTTGACTGGTGCTGGTTCTCAGCTGAGCCCCTCCCTGGAATTTGTCCTTGACTGAGAGGAGCTGACTCACCCAAGGGAATGCCTCTTCCCTGGGGTCACCCTACAACAGATATGGAGATATAGAGACCTGGCCCCCTTGCTCAATTCATGACAACTCTGAAGGATAATCTCAGCTGTGGAGCTTGTTGTAGGATTGAGTGGGGTGTCCATAATGACTGTCTCTGTTCATCTCCTCCTCTGCTCAATCCTGCTTTTCTTACTGCTTTGTATGTATTGAACCCTGATAAAGCATCTACATGCAAATTTTTCTTAAAGACTGCCTGCCATGGACCCTAATCTAGACATACAATGATTGAACAGCATTTTTGTTCTGCATGTCAGAAGGTGCTCTAACCATGAAGCTTCAGTAAGTTGGAGGTGGATGCCATGAAAGGACTTCGGCTTTTTTAAGAGGCCAGAAGCCAAAAAGGCCTAGGGACAGTGCTAAGTCACAGCATTTTGAATTGGCATGTCTAGAGATATGACCTTCTATGTAATTCACCAAATGATGTAAGGGCCAGGAAAAAATGTAACATGATATATATGGGACTCCCAAAACTCTGAATTTACTTATAAAAATGTATATTTATTCTTATATGTTTAAACTTCAGTCACCTTCAAAGTATTCTTCATTTGATGCAATACACCTATTGAGACTTTTTTCCAGTGCTCAAAATAGTTTTTTAACTCATTGATTTTGATGCCTTTTTAGTCCTTCTGCTGTTTTTTTTTTGTTGTTGTTTTGTTTTGTTTCACCTCTTCCATATTGGCAAAGTGTTTCCTTTGAGGACTTTTTTCTTCTGGGGAAACAAAAAAAAAGTCGCTCAGAGGTCCTGCTGTTTTAAGTCAAAAACTGCTGATCATTGAGCGTGGTGTGGGCAGGTGCACTCATAAATCACCCCTCATGAAATGGGCAAATGTGTTGAAAGAGTCTTCAAAAAATTAACTGAAGCTGAATGCAGCCTTTCACAACAACCCCAGCTAGTACACTGATACAAATGGGTTCCTATAACACTCAACAAGTGGGGTAAACCTGTACTATAAAGGACCCACCCTCCAGAAGATAATTCTGGTTTTGGGGGGGATTCCACCACATATATATGAGGTCTATCTGGAAAAAGTCCAGGTATTGTTAATACAGTTAGAATGGCTTGCGTGACATAGATATAAACAGGCATCCGAGGAGAGTGGACTAGAACATGCATGCAGAAACAATGATGACTTCACTGTACTAGTCAGTGGGGGAGGTAGACACCGTTAAGTGAGCATGTGTACTCTGTAGCCATCACATTCAAAATGGCTGATCGAATAGAGCAATGAATCTGCATCAAAGTTTGTGTTAAGCTTGAACATTCCCCTCACGGAAACTCTTTAGATGATTCAGATGGCTGCAGCTATGGGCGACTGGTGATTAGCGGCTTCATTAAAACAACACACCTGCTCATATATCATGTCTTGTGCAGAATTTTTTGATGAAACATCAGATCACTCAGGCAACTCAGCCCCCTTACAGTCCAGATTTGGTGCCTTGTGATTTCTGGCTTTTCCCAAAACTAAAATCACCTTTGAAAGGGAAGAGATTTCAGACCATCAATGAAATTCAGGAAAATATGATGGAGCAGATGATGGTGACTAGGAGAACTGTGTGAGGTCCCAAGGTGCCTACTTTGAAGAGGACTGAGGCATCATTGTCCTATGTATAATGTTTCTTATATCTTGCATCTCCTTCAATAAATGTCTCTATTTTTCATATTACATGGCTGGATACCTTCTGGAGATATATGTGTGCATATGCATATACATATATGCATATATATAGTTTTAGTAATTTGCTATTGTTTTTACAGCTGGGTAAAGGAGACAATTGTCTTTAGAGTATGTTTAGGATGAGTTAGAAAGGCAAGAATTCTGTCCTTTGGGTTCTGGAGATTCTAAACAGAGGTGTCCCTTAAAATTGTAAGCACATCACTGTGTGGGGTAACTAACACCTCAACTGCTGAGTTGTGTGATTGATGTACATCAGAATGGTGAGACACTCAAGGCAAGGTGCTTAGGATCCAGCAGTGCAGAGTAGCTGGGAAACAAAGATAGACTTTCCCTACCAGATCATTTTCTTGAAGATAATTAGAAATGCATACAGAAGGGCAGGGACTGTATGTAATTCAGAATTATATAAACTCCAGTGGTGAGAACAATATTCCAGGGAGAGAAAAAGACAAAGAAACAAATCATGTCCTTCTCAGACCTGTGAAACCAAACCAGGTAGAGCTAGACTACTAGTATTGTGATGACATTCTTTGAGTATTCTCTTCTCTAACAGAAAAAGAAACAAAGTACATTAATTATGGAAATGTCTGTAAAAAGGAAATTGTGGGCTAGTTTTTAATCCTGTGATTCAGCCTTTTATATCTACTATCTACCCAAAATCTTAGCTGGCAGCATGCCAATGTATCTCCCTTTGTCTGCTGCTAGTCTTTCATTTAGAAACATGAAGTCAGTGCCTTCTATGTGCTAGATGCTAAGAGTAAGCAATCAGGAAACAGTTGAAGCTTAATGCATGCACACACACTAAACATGTTAAATTATATTTCCTGTGCCTATTAATTGCTGGCTCATGCAAAAATATGTACCTTTTAAATAGAAGAAAAATTTGTGTCCTTTAAAGTAGCTCACCTTTGAAGTTAGAATGGATGCTAAGATAATTTTGGTTTTATTTTCCAGTTGTGTCCTCTGCTAGCTTTTTTGGTCTTACTCATAGATAGTGTGATATTCCTGGCTTTTTGAGAGGTAAGTAGAATATCATACTTGCCTTTTATGTTATCTGACATTGGGCTGCACATAGGAGTGGTTAGAGTCTGAAAGCAAATCACATGGTCCTAGTTGGTAAAAGACAGAACATCCATAATACACTACCTGTGATCTGATTTTCTCCCTTTCTCACTTTCCTTCTGATTTAAGGAGAATGTGTCCATGGGAAAGTTGAATTTTCTGTAGATAAATTAGTCTACCAGTCCACAATATTGAGCTTTCAGTGGACAGCTCTGAGAAATAGGGAAGAGTACAAAGAGGTTGAGATGATTGTAACATAAGGGAGGGAAAAACATTTTGTGTGCAGAAGAAAAATTATTTGGAGTTTATGCTTGCTTTATTTCTGGGTTTTAGTTTGTGAGCACAAAACTATGAGAAGCTGGTGAAAATTAAAAAACTTTTTATCTTATTGTATTCTTTTAAAGGAGGCTTTGTGAAGAGTAAAAGGTGATGGAAGGAGACTTGATTTGGAATGGTGAACACACAATACAGTGTACAGATAATGTGTCATTAAATGGTGTACCTGAAACATGTACAATTTTGTTAACCAGTGTCACCCCAATAAATTCAATAACAAGAAAAAAAATAAAATGTAAAAACATCAAAGAGTGAAGGTATACTTCAGTAAACAGGTGTCTTTTAAATCTGGCTTCTTTCCCTATAGATGAATTTCTTTGAAAATGGTTGTCACATTTAAAGATTGCTTGAGAATAAGTTTAAACCAATCTTCAAAATTAAAAGCTTTAGTGAATTTTAAATTTCCAAAGAATATATGTGTCTGTCTGTGTTAAGATGTTTAAATACCTTTTCTTAGAAAATGGGGATTTAAAAAATATTAGCACTTAGAATTTAAACCAGTCTTCAAGTCATGCATTCTATGTATAAAATCCTGGCATTGTTTTTTAAATATTTTTTGAAATACAGTGTATGAAGACTTCAATGACAATGAAAAATGATATTTGTGAGTAATTCATAAACTGGGAGTTTATTCAGTCTTCCTGTGAAAATAATGGCAACTACGTGCGAAGAACAAACAAAATTCTTATTCAAAATAGTAGTAACAATATCTGCTTCATATTTCTAAGGGCACTTGGTTCTATATAATTCTTGTAGACATAAAAGAGGCAATATTAGATTTTTCTTTCTTGACAAATACATCCTTCCTATAGAGTAGTTTGTATAGTGTCTTGATTTGTATAATTGTACATAAAGGGGAAGGTCAAAAAAGGATGAAGAGTTGAAACACATGTTGAGGGTTTGTATTATTCTCACACTGTTACTTGTCTAGTTAAATATTTGTTTTATATCTTTGGCCTTTGAGCCTTGTGGCAGAGGGTGTTTGGACCTTATAAATACCTATTTAACTAGTAGTGTTTTCCAAACTAATTTCCACAATCTAAGAAAACATCTTCCAGCTTTTCATGTTATGTATTAACCAGGAATTTTAAAACATCCCTTCTCATAAAAGTTCCCTGTTTCCCTCCTACTTGTCTAGCTGCTCCTTCAGACTCCTTTGCCTACTCACTTCACCTACAGTGTTCTGTTTTGAGAAAGAAAACCACTTTCAGACCAGTTTTCAAACTGACATCCTTGACATTTGTAGTGGACACTGTAGGATTCTTACCATCCCCTCTGGTACCTATTCCCATACACAGAGGCTTATGGCTTCTAACTGCTGCAAGTCTTTGTTTGAGTACTTTCTCTGGCCAATGGAAACTTCTCACCTCCCATCCAGGAAAGACAAGCAGTGGGGTATAGTTAATGCCCTCAGGAACAGTCATCGCTTAGGGCTGACAGGATAAATAACCCAACTTCCTCACCTCTTAGTTGGAATCATTGAGACATGTTCCACACAGTCTCTCAGAGGCCCCCAGTGGGATCAAGTTCCTGTGCCCACATTGGCAGCCTGCTTGTTACTGCAGCCCTTATTGCCTACCTACTTTCCCTTGACTCATATCCCCCAGAGTCTATCAGAACTTTTTGAGACCACCTCCCAAATAAACTAGTGACACCCAACTCCTTGTTTCAAGGTCTATTTTTGGATACTAGATATGAGATACTTTCTAATTTTTTGAGGAATCTCCATATTGTTTTCCATAGTGGCTGCACTGACTTACAATCCTGCCAACAGTGTGTGAGGGTTCTTTTTTTTCTCCACATCTCCATTTTCAAAATATAGCTCAGATCTGTTCACCTCACTGTCTCCTTGACCTGGAGTTCCTCATATGGACCACAGTAGTTCCCAGAGTCTGCTTATTTACACTCTATCATTCAGGCCAGCCCTTCTTCAGTCCACTATTTTCTTTCATTGTGATAATATATATAGTAAAAAACATACCATTTGAACTATTTTAATACAATTTAGCAGTATTAAGTACATTCATATTGTTGTGCAACCCTCACCACCATCCAGCTCCAGAATTTTGTCATCATCCTAAAGTGAAACTCTGTGTCCATTCCTTACATTACTCTACCACTGGAAACCCTCATTCTACTTTATGTCTCTGTGAATTTGTACTTTGGAAACTTCACATAGGACAATTAATCCAGTATTTGGTGCTTTCTTGTCTGGCTTATTTTACTTAGCATAATGTCTTCAGGGTTCATCCACCCAGTCCACTCTTACACTGAAGGAAGAATAATGTTTTCAATGAAAAAAATTCTAGGCTTCACAAAAGTGGTTATTGTTGTCATGAAGCCAATAAAGTTGTTCAAAGACAAAGTTGGTTATCTACTGGCTTTACCCCATCCTAATCCTTCTGAGGTGACCCCTGACCCCTGCCAGGCTTGCATGTGTCATTCTAGACTTTTCTTCTGGTAGGGCAATCTTTCTAAAATACAAATCTCATGAGGTCATTCCTTTGGTTCAAATCCTTTAGTGGTCTCCTGTTCACCCCAAGATAAAGTCCAAAGTGATAAATGTGGCTTAGATACACTGCATACCTGAGCCCTGCCTGCCTTGACAGCTTTATCCCCCACCATTTTCTTTCATCTGCTCTGCAATCACAATGGCCCACTTTGATGTCCTTGAATAACCTATCAGAGTCTATGGCCTTTGCACTTGCTCTTCTCCATGTGGAATTTCTTCCTAACTCTCCTCCTTTCCACGTATCACTTTGGTAACTCTTGATGATCTTCCCAAATTTATTTAAAATCTCACTTTTTCGGGGGGGGGGCTGTCGTTCTCTGATAGCCTTCTGCAAAGTACACTGCATCTCCCAGCTATACCTTTCTGGCACCTTGTTTTATACCTTTTCTGCCTTTCCTGTTAAAAGCCCCCAGGGGCACTCTGTCTATGTTCTTCATCACTTGCCACAGTGCCTGCACCTAGTAGATTAATAGGAAATATTGCTTGGCTCATTAAATCTTTCTTTGACAACTAAATTTAGAACCTTGGGTTTTAAATTGCATTTAAATTGTGTTTTTCCTCTTTTCTGAGTTTCTTTAATATAATGGTTATGATGGATTAATAACCATTAAAGCACCTTGTTGGCTAGGAAAATTGTATTTTTTAAATTAAAAAAAAGATTTTGTTTATTTATTTTTAAAGAGAAGGAATGGAGAGAGAAAGAGAGGGAGAGAAACATCAATGTGTGGTTGCCTCTCACGTGGCCCCACTGGGGACCTGGCCCGCAACCCAGGCATGTGCCCTGACTGGGAATCAAACTGGCGACCCCTTAGTTTGCAGACCATGCTCAATCCACTGAGCTACACCAGCCAGGGCCGAAAATTGTATTTTTAATGAACAAGTGTCCTCCTTTTCCCTGAGTTGTCTTGTCACATTTTTGACATTCATGTCCTCAACACTTACGCAGTTGCAACTATGGCTCTCACCTACCCTCATACAGGCCACAGTCCCTTATCTGCATTTCCCAAATGGTCAGAGGTATGAAAATTGAAAATATTTTCTGGATCTTCCAGCAAAACCTGAGCAGGACTGATGCATGTGCTTTGCTATTTGTCATATAGGGTTGGGAAAAAGTAGGTTTATCATTGTTCATATGGAAAATAATACAATTAATAAAGAATAAATGTAAGAATAAACTGTTTCACATACTCACAACTGTAAACCTACTTTTCCCCTTCCTGTATGTTACTACAGACATAAAAATGTAGTAATTTAAGGGTGGGTTTCCCAATTGTCATTAGGACTAGTACATAAAATATGCCTATGTACTTTTTTATCTCTCTCAAATCTGAACAATTCAAAGCTTTGAAATTCATTTGGTTCCAAGACTTTCAAATCATTGAATTATTTGCAAACATAAGTTATGAGGATGACATACATTGGAAAATATAGTACCTAAAATGAGACAGTTATACACTTGTTATGTGCATCATGAGATTTTTGTTTATTATTTGGTGAGATTTACTTTTGCTTATCACATGGTTTATTGTTTTCAGAAAAGACATAATATTCTCACCAAACTTTTCAGCCAAAATTTAATATGTAGAAGTCCCAACAATACTTTCCTATTTTACACTGTCAATACTTTTATAGCTGTGCTTCCATGGTGTCTGTTTTTCTATCCCTCTGAGTAGTGCTGTTATACCAACTGAACCCCAGAGGACAAGGAAGGTTCCCTACTCTCATGGTTTGCTGATTCTGGAACCTTCTGGTCTCAGCCAGTTGTGAAATCCCTTCTCTGCTCTTCTGAAGCCCTTGTTGCTGTTTCCATGGGATGGAGACACTGCATCTGACCCTTTCACAGTGTTGCACTGTGAGCTGCTCCTTCTATACATGTAGACTGAAGCCTCAGAGTCCTCTGTTCTGAGCCCCAAGAGCAGACAGTCACGCCAGAGACCCCTGCTCCGAAGGCCACCACATTTCCCATGCAACCTGGCATATAAAGATTGGTGCCAGTTATTACAGAAATGTAGGGAAGCTGGGCATTATTTGTAAACATAATTCAACAAAATCTAATTCTAAATCTACCTCTGTGGTTAAATATATAACCCCAGAAAAAAATTTAATGACTTAACCAATTGTCATTTCTGATCATTCTTTTTTTTTTAATTAATAGATGGTATTTTATTTATTTTATTTTATTTTTTTAATTTTAATTTTTATTTAATTCTTGTTCAAGTACAGTTTTCTGTCTTATATTCCCAGCCCTGCCATTCTAATGGGGCATGACAAGGATATTATTTGAGAAGGGAAGAAAGAGTAATAAGTATCTTGCCTTGGGTTACCCTAGAAATTGATCTTGAAACAGGATGTGAGTGCAAGTTATTTATTTGGGAAGTAATCCCAGCAGACACCGATAGAGGAGGCAAGGAAATCAAGAAAGGGTGCATTTTCAAGCATGTTTCCACTGTGGGTGACTGGAGTTCAATCTTGCAGGGGACCTCAGGGGATGAGTGTAAAATAATACCTCATCTCCACTGAGTTATATGAGACAGCTGGGATACTTAATGGCATCTGTAGCAAGAAATAAGCCCTTGGACATAGTCAGTTTTAGTTATGGGCTCAAACAGAAGTGGATTAGGAGGGAATATGGGTGGTGCATCCACAATACCTGCTAAAACATCTTTTACTAAAACTTCAAAATAAAGAAGTAATTATAATAATAACAAAACTTACCTAGTTCTAAAATTTCAACTTAAGATTTTAAATAACATTTTTATTGCTATGTATAATTCACATACCATACATACAATTCACTCATTTAAAGTGTACAATTTAATGTTTTTTAACATATTCACAAGGTTGTGTAATAACAATCTCAGTGTAACTATTGAATATTTTTGTCCTTCCAAAAGAAACCCTACATCTATTAGTTGTCATTCTTCATTCACCAACATCAGTACCACCATGACCACCATCCAACCTCTGGAAACCACTAATCTAGTTTCTTTCTCTAGATATTTGCCTGTTCTGGGCATTTCATATAAACAGAATCATGCCATACATGACCTTTTTGGGACTGGCTTTCACTCAGCATGATGTTTTCAAGGTTCATTCATATTGTAGCTACCATATGTTAGTAGTTTATTCCTTTTTATGACTGAATAATATTCCATTATAGAAATATACCACATTTTGTTTATCTTTTTATTAGTTGATAAACATTTGGATTGTTTTGACTTTTTGGCTATTGTGAATTATGTTACTATGAACATTTGTGTACAAGTTTTTGTGTGCATGTATGTTTTTATTTCTCTTGGATATACATATACCTAGGAGTGGAACTGCTGGGTCATATGGTAAGTCTATGCTTAACCTTTCAAAATTATCTTTGTAAGATTTTTTTGAAGAAGACAGGGAAGCCTCTAGTTGTAGTAAAGGCACGTGAGTAAAGGTGCCTGACCAGATTAACTGTCTGATTCTTCCATATGTTTTTCTGAGATGGTTGGTGCTAGAGGAGCTCCTTTGGGCAAAATACTTACATGTGTATTTAAGTATATGCTTATATATAATATATGTATATTTACATGGATATATTTATATGTATATTTAGATACTATATTTAATGTATAATAACTATTTTTTTAGTCACAGTTTTTCTACAAATATTGGGGCATTTTAGTTGGCCCATGAACTTGGAGTTACAGATTGTGATACAAAACATTCCCTCAATTGGTGAACAATAATTACATTGTATTCATCAGTTTAGAAAGCACAATATAAACAATATTATTAAGTTCCAAAATATATATAATAATCTAATAAAGATACTGTTCAAAGAAAAAGCAGTTAAGAGGAATAGCTTCTGAGCCTTGGAAAGTACAAGGTGTACCTCTCTTATTTTACCAATCTATTTATTATGTTGTCATTGAAGTAAATTCCATAAAATATCAAGTAGTTGAATTTATTTTTATTTGATTTGATATATAGTTGACCTTTGGGAAAGAACTTTTACCAATTTACTTGCATTTTATTTTTCTCAAATAGGAAGAGTTAGTGGCAATGGACTGTGGTTTAAGAGAAGTTGCAATTATGTGACTCTAAGTGCTTAATTTTAGGTATCTAAAAAGTATAAATTTATAACGAAAAGTCAATCCTTATATAGCAAATCCTGGAACTAGTCCAGTAAGTGAAATTATGTGATATTATGAGTAAAATTCAGGGTAAATTCCTGAACCCTCTGTGAGATTACTGACTCTCCCTCGTGGTGAAGGATGTAATTTGTCTCCTTAGAGATAGGCTGCTGTCAGAGATGCTGACTTTAGGCATTAGGATGATAAAGCCAGGAGGGTTAGCTTTAAGGTTAACATGTGAAAGCAGCTTCTACGAAAATACACCTTTGCCCTTATCACCTCCTGGTGGCATTTCTTAGCTCACACACCTCACAGGACTCCTTGATGGTGTTTTCCAGAAAAGCTGTATCTTTTCTTTTTTTTTCATTGCTATTTGTTTACAACTTAGAATTCTGGACACAAGGTCTATTCTAGTTGAGTCAATATGAACAAAGACAAAAACCAAACATACACAAAGATTCTAATTGTTGGTTTCATGATTTCGAAAGAAACCTTGTTTTCTTTCTCCAACTCCAGTTACTTACTATACTACCTTTGTGTTTTCCCCGTAATTTTGCAGGAAGGGTGGCACCCAATTGCCAGTAACAGTACAGGAGCAGTGGCAACTTCTGCCTTATTGCTGCATTTCACTCCCACCCCTGAATAATTCTGGTTATGTGTATTATGCAAGCTTCAGCATGTGTGCACACATATATTCACACATTAATATGCTAGACACTGAAAACATGTATATGTGCTCCTACATGGGTCTAAGTCTACACACTCTTTAGGTGGGGCTGATAGTTTTAACATGAGTCTTTTAGGTTAGGTAAGAAACATATTGTGCTTGGCCTGTGATTATTGGCTAATATTTTAATGCCACAATTGGTCCCTCCACCTATTTTGACTTCTATTTGAAAGTGATTAAAAACTTAAAGGACAGATTTTCCCATGCACACGTTTCCAAATAGCCCATTTCTGGCCATGTTCATGCCCTTGCCATGACACCATGTTTCTCTCCTGTTTGGTCTTGGTGCTCAGAGACCCGGAGCACCTGGGCTAGCAAGACAAAATCTTTCATATCTGGGTGTGTCAGCTTTTTCTTGGCACTGAGAAAAGCAAAACTTTTCTTGCTTTTAGACTCAGAAGTCAGAGTTCTTCTTGGTGAGTTGAATAGTTTCATAAATAGCATTGACAGTCATTTCATTTTGAGTAGGCTTTAATGTGATACTTAAACATTAGGCATTCTAAAAATAGTATAGAATTTGTATGGAGCAAAGAAATTGGATAAACTTGGCAAAGGTTAATTTCTTAATGAGCAACTCAGAAGGTTTTATTCTTCACTTAAGTTCTAGATTGTTCATACAAACCCATTATAATTTACTACTCTGAGTTGAATGCTAAAAGGCCTCCCCTTTATTAGGCTATCTATGGTGCCAAGGATGAAACTCAGATCCTTAAGTTTGTCACCATGAGATTAACCCAACTGATCATGTAACACCCATTTAGGCTAGTGCCCCATTTGCAGGGTATAGAAATACTTCCATTGGCAAATTTCCCTGGCTCTCTGCCCACATATCCCTCTTCTTTTTCCCACCAACACCTCAACACTCTTGAGAACATAAGAAATGCCAGTCTAGCCTGGCTGGCTAGGACTTTAATTGTGTTTTCCTGAAGTAAGTTCAATGAACAGTTAAGTTATCTTAAGATGGAAAATATACTTTCTTATGTGTATTGGTTTGCTGGGGCTGCCATAACAAACAGCCACAAATTTGGTGGTTTAAAACAAGAGAAATGTATTGCCTACAGGCCAGAACTCCAAGATTAAGGTGTGGGCATACTTAGTTCCTTTGGAGGATATGAGGGACAATCTGTACAAATGAGTCTTCCCTTCCTTCCGTTGGTTTGTTGCAGCCTTTTGACATTCCATTGCTTGTAAAATCATTGCCCTAATCTCTGCTTTCATCTTTATTTGATGTTCTCACCATGTGCACATTTGTCTCTAAATTTCCTCTTTATAAGCAGATTGGTCATACTGAATTAGGGCCTACTCCAGTCTTTATTTTAACTGGGCCCTATCTCCTAGTAAGGTCTCATTCCAAAATTGTGGGTATTAGGACTTCAACATATGAATTTCAGGAGGGCATAATTGAACTCCTAACACTGTGCTACCCAAATGTACACTCGTCTGGTTGTCTTTTGGCTAATTTGTGGTAATAGCCCACTTTTCCCTTTCCTGGGGCTCCAGCTATGGTATTGATGCCAAGGCTTTCTGCATCCCTGGACTTATCTTCTATCTTTAGCCTGCCTTTGCCTGGGCAATCCTGCTGTACTGTATGTCCTGGGAAGAAGAGAGAGAGAATTCTCTACTTCCTCTCATAGTAGGACACTGTCTTTTTCCTTTTCGTTTCACCATTTTCCACCTTTCTATAACTCAGCTCAACCAAGTATACTTCCAGCCTCCCCAAGAAGCTCCCCTTCTGAATACATTATAGTCACTCTCTTCCTACCTGCATCATGCCTCTCCTGTTAGGCTTTGTTCTTTTCTAGAAGCAAGTCTTCTCTGAACATCAACTCCTTCATAATATGCAGCCTAAGGAGAATGTTGTTGTTGAGAATGTTTGATTTTGGGGTGGGAAGAGAAGAGTAATGCTTTCCTTATAATTTAAATATTTTGGATTTTTAAATTATTTTTAACTTTGTTATTGTTGTTCAAATACAGTAGTCCCCATTTTTGCCTCATTATTCTACCCTGCACTACCCACCCCTACCTCGCACATTCAATCCTTCTCCACATTGTCTTTGTCCATGGGTCCTTTATACATGTACTTTGACTTGATCTTTCCTCTTTTTCCCCTGTCACCCCTTTCCCCCCACCCCTCTGGTAACTGCCAGTTTGTTCTTTCTTACCATGTCTCTGGTTCCATTTTCCTCATTTGTTTGTTTTGTTGGTTAGGTTCCACCTGGAGGTGAGATCATATGGTATTTGTCCCTCATCTCCTGCCTTATTTCACTTAATATAATACTCTCCAGTTCCTTCCATGTTGCTGCAAAAGGTAGGAGTTCCTTCTTTCCATCTGCTGTGTAGTGCTCCATTGTGTAAATGTGCCATAATTTTTTGATCCACTTAGTTACTGATGGGCACTTAGGCTATTTCCAGCACTTGGCTATTGTAAATTGTGCTGCTATGAACATGGAGGTGCATAGGTTCTATAGAATTAGTTTCAGGATTCTTAGGGTATAATCTCAGCAGTGAAATTTCCAGGTCAAAAGGCAGTTCCATTTTTAGTTTTCTGAGGAAATTCCATACTGTTTTCCATGGTGGCTTCACCAGGAAATTTCACTGCATTCCTGCATTCCCACCAACAACGCACTACAGTTCCCTTCTCTCCACAATCTTGCCAGCACTTGTTTGTTGATTTGGTTATAATGGCCATTCTCACCAGTGTAAAGTGGTATCTCATTGTGGTTTTAATTTGTATATGATGGCTATTGATGCTGAGCATCCTTTCATATGTCTCTGGGCCCTTTGTATGTCCTCCTTGGAGAAGTATCTGTTCAGGTCCTTTGCCTTTTGTTTAATTGGATTGTTTATCTTCCTGGTTTGGATACTTGTGAGTTCTTTATATATTTTGGGGATCAAAACATCTGTCCAAGGTATTATTAGCAAATATATTTTCCCATAAGGTTGGTTCCATTTTCATTTTGCTGATGTTTTCTTTAGCCATGCAGAAGCTTTTGAATTCGATGTAGTCCCATTTGTTAATTCTTTCCTTTATAACCCTTGCTCTACAAACATAGTGGTGAAAATATTGCCCCATGGAATATCTGAGATTTACCTGTCTATGTTTTCCTCTAAGACTTTTATGGTGTCATGATTTATATTTAATTCTTTTATCCATCTTGAGTTTATTTTTTTTTGTATGGTATACATTGGTGGTCCAGTTTCTTCCTTCCTTCCTTCCTTCCTTCTTTCCTTCCTTTCTTCCTTCCTTCTTTTCTTCTTCTTCTTCTTCTTCTTCTTCTTCTTCTTCTTCTTCTTCTTCTTTCTTCTTTCTTCTTTCTTCTTTCTTCTTTCTTCTTTCTTCTTTCTTCTTTCTTCTTTCTTCTTTCTTCTTTCTTCTTTCTTCTTTTCTTTTTTTTTTTGCATGTAGCTGTCCAGATCTCCCAACACCATTTGTTGAAGAGGCTATTTTTACTCCATTTTATGCTCCTGACCCCTTTGCTGAATATTCATTAACCATAGAGTCATGGATTTATTTATGGGCTCTCTATTCTATTCAATTGATCAATGTGTCTGTTCTTATGCCAGTACCAGACTTGTGATTACAATGGTCTCATAATGCAGTTTTATATCAGGTATTGTAATCCCTCCTACTTTGGTCTTCTTTCTCAAAATTGCCATGGCTATTTAGGGTTGTTTATGGTTCCATATAAATTTTTGAAGTGCTTGTTCTCTAAATGTGCAATATGTCATTGGTGTTTTAATAGAGATTGCATTGATTCTACAAATTGCTTTGGGTAGTATGGACATTTTGATGATGTTAATTCTTCCCATCCATGAACATGGTATATGCTTCCATTTATTTGTGTCTTCCTTAATTTCTTCCTTCAGTGTTGTATAGTTTTCTGAATACAGGTCTTATACCACCTGGGTTAGGCTTACTCCTAAGTATTCTATTTTTCTTGATGCTATATTAAATGGGACTTTTTTTTTCCTGATTTCTGTTTCTGGTATTTCATTGTTGGCATATAAAAATGCCTTTGATTTTTAAATATTGACTTTGAACCCTGATGTTTTGCCAAATTCACTTATTAGGTCTAGTAGCTATTTGGTGGGGTCTATAGGATTTTCTATGTACACTATCATCTTATCTGCAAGCAATGACAGTTTTGCTCCCTCCTTTCCAATTTGGATCCCTTTTATTTCTTTTTCTTGTCTGACTGATATGGGTTGAACTTCCAATACTATGTTGAAAAAGTGGTGAAAGTGGACACACTTATCTTGTTTGTGATCTTAGTGGGAGAGCTTTTAGTTTTTGTCCATTGAGTATGATGTCGGCTGTAGTCTTCTTGTATATGGCCTTTAGTATGTTAAGGTGTACTCCCTCTATTCCCATTTTGTTGAGTGTTTTTGTCATCAGTGGGCTATACTTTATCAAATGCTTTTTTTGGATCTATTGATTTAATCATATGATATTTGCCTTTGCTTTTGTTTATGTGATGCACACATTTATTGATTTACAATATTGTTTACAATCCTTGCATCCCTGGGATGAATCTCACTTGATCATGGTGTATGATGTTTTTAATGTGTTGCTAAATGCAGTTTGCTAATATTTTGTTGAGGATTTCACCATCTACATTCACCCACGATATTGGCCTGTACTGTTCTTTCTCTGTTGTGTCTCTATCTGGCTTTGGGATTAGGATGATGCTGGCCTCATAAAAAGAGTTTAGGAGTTAGCTCTGCTTCAAATGTTTTGTAAAATTCTCCTGTGAAAACATCAGTCAAGGGCTTTTGTGTGCCAGGAGTTTTTTGATTAATGTTTCAATTTCACCAGCTGTTATCAGCCTGTTCAGGCTTTCTGTTTCTTGATTCAGTTTTAGAAGATTATATGTTTCTAGATATTTCTGCTCTTTCATTTCTGATTTTATTTATTTTGGTCCTCTCTCTTCTTTTCTTGATGAGTCTGGTTAAAGGCTTGAGATTTTATTTATCTTTTCAAAGAACTACCTCCTGGATTTATTGATCCTTTGTATTGTTCTTTCAGTCTCTATGTCCTTTAATTCTGCTCTGATCTTGATTATTTCCTCTCTTCTACTACCTCTGGGCTTTGTTTGTTGTTACTCCAGTTCTTATAGATGTAGAGTCAGGTTGTTTTTTTGAAATATTTCTATCTTTTTTAGGTAAACTTCTATTACTATGAACACTATTACTATGTGCCCCATAGGTTTTGGGCTGTGGTGTGTTCATTTTTGATAGCTTGCAAAAGTTTTTTGATTTCTTCCTTGATCTCATCATTAACCCATTCATTTTTTAATAGTATGCTATTCATTCTCCATGAATTTAAATGTTTTTGAGTGTTTTCTGTGAGGTTGATTTCTAGTTTGAAGCCCTTGTGGTCTGAGAAAATGCTTGATATGATTCCAAATAAAATTTGTTGGGGCTTGTCTTGTGTTCTATCATGTAGTCTATCTTTAAAAACATTCCAATTTCATTTGAAAAGAATGTGTATTTTGCTTCTTTGGGATGAAAAGTTCTGTATATATCAATTAACACCATTCGATCTAGTGTGTCATTCAGTTCCATAATATCATTGTTGATATTTTGTTTGGAAGATCTATCCACTATTGATTATAGGGTATCAAAATCCCCTACCATAAGTGTGTTGATGCTTGTATCTTTCTTGAAGTCCTCCAAAAATTTCCTTTTATATTTGGGTGCTCCTATGTTGGATTCATATATGTTTACAGTGTTTATGTCTTCTTGATAAATTCTTCCCTTGAGTATTATAAAGTGTTTTTCTGTGTCTGTTTTTATGACCTTTGTTTTGAAGTCTATTTTGTCTGATATAAGTATTACAACCCCAGGCTTTTTTCAGTGTCTGTTTGCTTGGAATGTTTTTTCCAACCCCTTCACTTTCAGTCTGTGTAGGTCTTTTATTCTGACATGGGTCTTTTGTTGGCAGCATATGTGTGGGTTTTGATTTCTTATCCATTCAGCTACTTTATATCTTTTCATGGGAGCATTAAATTAATTTACATTTAAGGTTATTATTGATAAGTACTCATTCATTGACATTTTACTCCCTTTGTATATGTGGTCCTCTCTCTCACTCTTTTTCTTCCTCTTCTTGAAGCAGTCCCTTTAGTATATCCTGCAATGCTAATTTGGTGGGGGTGTATTCTTTCAGGCTTCTGTTGTCTTAGATACTCCTTATTTTGTCTTCCATTTTAATTGAGATCCTTGCTGGATAAAGTAGTCTTGGCTGCAGGCCTTTACTTTTCATCACTTGGAATATGTCTTGCTATTCCCTTCTGGTTTGTAGGGTTTCCATTGACAAGTGAGATGCTAGTTTTATCAGGGCTCCCTTGTATGTTACTTCTTGTTTTCCCTGCTCTTTAAGATTCTTTCTGTCTTTGAACTTTGCCATTTTAATTATGAGGTGTCTTGGAGTGGGCCTCTTCACGTTCATCTTAATTGGGATCCTCTGTGCTTTCTGGACTGTGTGACATTTTCTCTCATCAATTAGGGAAGTTTTCCACCATTAGTTTTATAAATAGGTTTTCTATTCCTTGTTCCTCTTCTACTCCTTCTAGTATCCCTATTATATGGATATTATTGCATTTCATGTGGTCCTGCAGTTCCTTTACCTCATCTTTTTTTCTTCTTTTTGCTCTTTCTGGGAAAATTTTCTACTTTTACCTTCAGCTTACTGATTTTATCCTCTGCTTCATCTAGCCTCCTTTTGATACCTTCTACTGTGTTCTTCATTCCAAAAATTGTATTCTTCATTTTATTCTGGCTCTTTTTCATAGTTTTTATGTCTTTTTTCATGCTGACAGCATTTTCAGTAAGTTTCTCACAGTTTCCCTGTAGTTTTGTTAATTCTCAGTGAGATCACTGAACTTCCTTATAGTTATTGTTTTGAGCTCAATATATGATTGTTTACTTACCTCTATTTCATTTAGCACTCTTTCTGGGGATTCCTCCTTTCCTTTCAATTGGGGGTTATTTCTTCATCTCCTCCTTTTAGCGGATACTCTTCTTGCTTACTTCTGCTTCTTAAATTGACTTGCTTTGACTCTGTGTCTTTGTGGTGTAAACTTCATGGTAGGACACCTGTGAGATTCAGTGGTGCAGTGTCCTTGATCTCCTGAACTTGATGCTCTTGGGATGCCCTTTATACCATTTGTATTCGCTCTCTGTATGTCTTTGGGTTTTGATTGTTGTTGGGTCTTTTTTTTTGGTGGGTTCTTCACTTCAGCTGGTTGACTGAGGGTCACTCTACCCATCATGTTTTGAGTGCTATTTTGTAGTTTTGGCCAGAATAAAACCACAAAGCCCAGGGAACAAACCCACACCTGTGAATATAACTCTCACCCCGTTATCACTCCCATTATCAACAGGAAATGATCCAATATTAATAAGAGTATAAAGAGAGTAAGACTGTCATAAGAAGGGAGTGTGAGTATAAGATGGCCTACTGAAAGAAAAAATGATTTTTAGAGGGTAAAGGGAGGAGCACTAGTAAGATTAGGGAATTGGAGCAATGCAAAGAGAGAAAGTAAAATTTATTTCACAAACAGAAAAAGGGAATGAAGAAGGTGGAGTGCAGTAAGAAAGGGGAAGAGTTGCTGATTTGTTTATAAAGAAATTTAAATAAATAAAATAAAGTGAGAGAAAGAAAAAGGAACAAAAGTAAATAAATAATAAAATAATAGAAACCAAATTGGATAAAAAGATCCACCAGAGTACTATAAACAACAAATGAGGTAAAATGAATTCCAGCCAAGATGGAGGCACAGGTAGAAACCTTTCACTTCCTTGCACAACTGAAAGGAGGATAACAACCAATCTAAAATAAATAAACAACCAGAAATGCCAGAAAATTAAACTGCATGGAACTATGACCACAAGGAATTAAAGAAACAGTCAATCAGACCAACAACACCAGGAAGACAGGTGGACAGAGAGAACTCACAGCAAGGTGGTGGACCATGCAGGCAGGGCGGGCTGAGAGAACCCCCATTGAGGAGGTGGACCACATGGGTAGGGCTGAGTGAACAGGAAACTGAGACTCAGAGCTGATTATAGGCTATAGCAGGGATTGCTATGGTGGGAGAAACTCCCAGTCTCACACAATAGTTTGGTGGAAAGTAGGGCTAGAGCTGAGCAGGTGAGTTGCACTGTTCCTTCTCTGGACCCTCACTCTCCCCCAGGCAGCACTGCAGTGCAGCAAGGAGGGTTGTCCTGTCCTAGTGAATACTTAAGGTCCCACTCCCTTACAACTTAACAGGTGTGCTGAGACAAAAAATAGGGCCCAAATGAAAGAATAGAGCGAAATTCCAGAAAGAGAGCTAAGCAACAAGTAGATAGCCAACCTATCTGATAGAGAGTTTAAAGCCCTGGTAATCAAAATGCTCACAGAACTGTTTGAGGTTGGTTGACAAGTGAAAGATACCTAAAGTGAAATAAAGCAAAATGTACAGGAAGCTATCAGTGACAGGAAGGAAATCAGGACTCAAATCAATGATTTGGAATAAAAGGAAGCAATAAACATCCAACCAGAACAATATGAAGAAAGAAGAATTCAAAAAAAAATGAAGAGAGGCTAAGGAACCTCTGGGACAACTTTAAATGTTCCAATATTCAAATTTATAAGGGTGGCAGAAGGAGAAGAACAAGAGCAAGAAATTGAAAACTTATTTGAACAAATAATGAAGAAAAACTTCCCCAAGTGAAAGAAATAGACTTCTGGTGAAAGAAATAGACTTTCTGGAAGCCCAGGAAGCCCAGAGAGTCCCAAAAAAGTCAGACCTGAAGAGGAATACACCAAGACACATCATCATAACATCATGAAAATGTTTATACTACCCAAAGCAATTTATATATTCAATGCAATCCCTATTAAAGTACCAATTACATATTTCACAGATATAGAACAAATACATTTTTAAATTTATTTCAAAAATGTATATCGAACAATAAATGACCCTGAAGAGGTGCAGCAATTTTGAGCTAGAAGAACAAAGTAGGAGAAATCACAGTACCTGATATCAAACTGTATTACAAGGCCACTGTAATCAAAACAGCCTGGTACTAGCATAAGACCAGACAAATAGACCAATGGAAGAAAATAGAGAGCCTAGTAATAAGCCCAAGTCTCTACAGTCAATCAATATTTGACAAAGTGTGCAGTGGCATAAAATGGAGTAAAAATAGTCTCTTCAACAAATGGTGTTGGGAGAGCTGTACATGCAAAGAATAAAACTCAATCACCAACTTACAACATACAGGAAAATAAATCCAAGGTGGGTAAAAGACTTAAGTATAAGCCATGACACCATAAAAGTCCTAGAGGAAAACATAGGGAGGAAAATCTCAGACATTTCATGCAGCAATATTTTCACTGATATGTGTCCTAGAGCAAGGGACATAAAAGAAAAAATAAACAGATGGGACCTTGTCAAAATAAAAAGCTTCTGCATGGCTAAAGAATACAGCATTAAAATAAAAAGAGAACCAACTATGTGGGAATACATATTTGCCAATGATACCTTGGACAATGGTTTGATCTCCAAAATATACAAAGAATTCATTCACAGTAAAATGACCCCACCCCAGGAAGACAACACAATTAAAAATGGGCAAAAGATTTGAACAGACATTTCTCCAAGGAGGACATACAGAGGGCTCAGAGACATATGGAAAGACATTCAGTATTACTAGCCATCAGAGAGATGCAAAGTAAAACCACAATGAGATACTTCACACTGGTGAGAATGGCCATCATAACCAAATAAACAAACAAGTGTTGGAGAGGATGTGGAGAAAAGGGAACCCTAGTGCACTGTTGGAGGGATTGCAGACTGGTGCAGCCACTATGGAAAGCAGTATGGAATTTCCTCAGAAAACTAAAAATGAAACTCACTGTCTTTTGATCTGGCAATTTCACTGTTAGGATTATACCCTATGAGCCCTGAAATACTGATCCAAAAGAACCTATGTACCCCAATGTTCATAAAAGCACAATTTACAATAGTCAAGTGCTGGAAGCAACCTAAGTACCCATCAGCAAATGAGTGGATTAAAAAACTGTGGTACATTTATGCAATGGAATTCTATGCAGCAGAGAGAAAGAGCTCCTACACTTTGCAATAGCATGGATGGAACTGGAGAGCATTGTGCTAAGTGAAATAAGCCAGGTGGTGAGGGACAAATATCATATGATGTCACCTTTAACTGGAACATAATCAACAAAAGAAAAAAGCAAACAAAATATTACCAGAGACATTGAAATTAAGAACAATCTAATAATAGCCAGATGGGAGGGGAGAGGGGACTATGGGGAGAAGGGTTTTCAGGAACTACAATAAAGGACACATGGACAAAACCAAGAGAGAGGGTGTAAGCAAGGGAGGGAGGTGGATTTGGCTGGGGTGGTGGGGGAGTGGTGGGAAGAAAATGCAGACAACTATAATTGAACAACAATAAAGTAATTTATGAAAAGAAAAAAATAGTTTGGGAAATGGAAAAGTCAAAAAACTTATATGTATGACCCATGGACATGAACTGGGTCACATACATAATGGGGGGGTGCTGGAGGAAGCAGGTACAGGGTGGAGGTGAATAAAGTGTAGAAAAAATCGGACAACTGTAATAGCATAATCAATAAAACATATTTTTTAAAAATTAAAGAAGATAAAAAACTATGAACAGTAAAATGAGAACAAACTCACGACTATCAACAAATGAACCTAAAAAAAGAAAGAAAAGCAATGAAAACAAAAACTAAGCAAACTAGAAAAAGAACAGAATCAGAGAAATGGACATCACATGGAGGGTTTTCAGTGGGGAGATGGAGGAGAGGAATAGGAGAGGAACGGTACAGGGAAGAAGAAACATAATTGGTAGGCATAAAATAGATGGGGAGAGATAAAAATGCTATGGGAAACAGAAAAATTAAAGAACTTATATTTATAACCCATGGACATGAACTAAGGCGGGGGGAATGCTGGAGGGTTGGGGGGTGCAAGGTGGAAGGGAGAGGGGGGATAAAGCCGAAAAATTGGGAAAGCTGTAATAGCATAATCAATATAATATACTTTAAAAATAGAATAAAAGAAAAGAAAAAAGCAAATTAAGTTAAATTAATATAGGTGGGATGGGAATAAGACGGAAAATAGAAAGAAAAGCTTAAGATATATGTAGAAGAAAGGGAAGCGATTTTGACATGATAGAGGGAGAGGGGATACTAAGAGTGAAGAATGAAAACTAGGCTAAGACAGAGAAAAATAAAATTTGAGATGAAAAAAAAAACAGTAGGAGAAAGAAGAACAAAGTAGGAGGGATCACAATACCTAATATCAAACTGTATTACAAGGCCACTGTAATCAAAACAGCCTGGTACTTGCACAAAAACAGGCACATAGACCAAACTTGTGCACCAACTTACACCATACACCAAAATAAATTCAAGGTGGATAAAAGACTTAAATATAAGCCGTGAAACCATTAAAGCCCTAGAGGAGACCATTGGCAAGAAAATCTCAGATATTCCACGCAGCAATATTTTTACTGATACGTCCCCTAGAGCAAGGGATATAAAGGAAAGAATAAACAAATGGGATCTCATCAAAATTAAAAGCTTCTGCATGTCTAAGGAAAACAGTATCAAGATACAAAGAGAAGCAACTGTTTGGGAAAACATATTTGCCAATGATACCTCAGACAAAGGTTTAATCTCCAAAATATACAAAGAACTCACTCGACTCCACTCAAAGAAGACAAGCAACCCGATTAAAAAATGGGCAGAGGACTTGAACAGACATTTCTCCAAGGAGGACATACAGAGGATCCAGAGACACATGAAAAGATGCTCGATATTGCTAGCTATCAGAGAGATGCAAATTAAAACCACAATGAGATACCACTTAACACCAGTTGGAATGGCTATCATAAACAAAGAAACAACAAACAACAAGTGCTGGAGAGGCTGTGGGGAAAAGGGGACCCTAGTTCACTGTTGGTGGGATTGCAGACTGGTACAACCACTATGGAAAACAGTATGGAATTTTCTAAGAAAACTAAAAATGGACGTGCCTTTTGACCCAGCAATTCCACTCTTAGGAGTATATCCTAAGAATCCTGAAACACCAATCCAAAAGAACCTATGCACCCCAATGTTCATAGCAGCACAATTCACGATAGCCAAGAGTTGGAAGCAACCTAGATGCCCATCGGTAAATGACTGGATCAAAAAACAATGGTACATTTACACAATGGAATTCTATGCTGCAGAAAGGAAGCAGGAGCTCCTACCCTTTGCAACATCATGGATGGAACTGGAAAGCATTATGTTGAGTGAAATAAGCCAGGCGGTGAAAGACAAATACCACATGATATCACCATTAACAGGGATCTAAACAAAACAAGCAAGCAAAATATGACCAAAGACACTGAAATAGGGAACAGGCTGACAGGGTCCAGAGGGGAGAGAATCATAGGGGAAAAGGGGATGGACTCACATGAACAAGTATAAAGGCCACATGGACAATAACTAAGGGTGGGGGGTGGAAATGGGAGGGAGGTGGGGAGCATGGGGTGGGGGGTGGGCAGGGTTGGGAATATAAGACAGAAAGCTGTACTTGAACAAGAATTAAATAAAAAAAAATTAAAAAAACAGTAGGAGAAGGGAATGGTGGCATTTGAGATTTGAAGTAGAAAAATAGTGAAGATGTAGAGATAAAATTGAAAAAAATGGAACAAATACCCTACTCACAACCAATAAGCAAAGATTGCTAAAGGTGGAGAGAGAACATGGGTATTTTAAGAGTGGGAAAAGAATGTGCCATGACCATTGACAAGAAAATTGGTTTTGTGAAACTGGATGGGGGAGAAATAGTGAGAATATGGAATGGAAACAAGTTGTAGCAAGAGAGAAAACAAAATTTAAAATGAAAATAATAAGAGGAAATAAGAAGGTAAAATGGGATAAGAGAAGGGAGGAGTAAAATATAGAATCAAAATAAACTATAATATAAAATCTAATGACTTAATATGCACAAACTTAAAGGAGAAGAAATGAATGATAATACATTATGCAGGAAAGAAAATATTGGAAATCATGGAGAAGACCATGGTGGATTTCATCTCAGTAGCATCTAGTATTTACCACTTTTTTTTTCTTTCTGGATCTGCCTCTGGTGATGTTAGATGGTGACTCTGGCTGATGTTAGGCAGCCTGTTCAAGACTTCCAGGGATCTACTGTCTGTAGCTCCTACAGTTGTTATTCTGTTCATTCAGCACTCAGCAGTCAGGCTTAAATATTACAGGGCCAGCACAGAGTCCTTCTGGGAGTCGGGGCTATTGTTCCCCCTCAGGCTACTGCTGCTCAGACCACTCTGGTAGGCCTGAGCAGGATGGCTGATGCTGTATGGGTGATGACTCAGCACTGTGAGTGCAGCAGCTACTCTCTCAGTTCTCTCCCCAAAGCTTCTGTCCTCAGTCTTTGCTCAGGCATCTCCAGCCCACTCTGCCCCTGACTTTGCCAGAGCCCAGGGTAAGTGGCTGCAAATGAAAATTTGTGTGTTGGCCCTTTAAACACCTCTCTGCATCTCCAATCATTCATCTGTGGCAGAGAGCAACCCTGCTGCCTTTTGCTGCTGGTTATTACCTGGGTACTTTTCAAGCTCCAGTACTCTAGGCTGGGCATCCCAGCTTAGGGTATAGAACCCACACTTCTCAGGAAGATTCATCCGACTGCTTAATTATCACTCAGGCACTTCAGTTGCTGCTTGTGGGAGCCCAGACAGTCCTCTCATGTTTCTAGTTCACTCTATTCCAGCCATGCCGTGCTGAAGCTAATTATTCTGTCTGTCCATGTTTATAAGGCTTCTCTCTCACTATTGTTCAGTTATTTGTTCGGAGTGATTTCTCCACAATTTAGTTATAATTCCAGATTGGTCCTGGGAAGAGGTTAGTATAACTTTCACTCACTCCTCAGACATCTTGGATTTCTCTCTAGGCTTTTTTTTTTCTTGAAAGGAAGGTTCTGTGACAAACCCACGACCAGTTGTAACCACAATGACCAAATGACCCAGTTTCTTTAGGGTTTCCTAAAATATGTGGGGAGACATTTCTGCCCTCAAAATATCACCGTTATTTCTTGTTCTCCAGTAAGTTATAACAAATAAGAAATTATGTAAGTGGTATATATCGTATCTCCTGATGGAAGTATTTAATATGTTAATTAATGGTTCTGATAGGTCCAGCAGAATAGAAACCAGCTTAACTTTTTTTTCAGAATTTTCTTATGAAAAATTTCAAAGAATTTTACAATCTACATATATACCTACCAAGTAGATTCTACAATTACAGTTTTTTCTCTTTTATTCCATTGAATTCCTCTCTTTCCCTCCCTCCATCTATCATTCTCTCTTATTTTTGATGCATTTCAAAGTAAGTCACAGACATGAGGACCTTTTGACCCTAATTACCTTAGCACACCTGTCCTTAAACAACTTTGATTAAATTAGCATTTCATTGTCCTGCATGACTACAAAAATCACATTTCTTATTAACAGCTATTGATGTCACCCAGATTTCATGCTTCACAGGGCAGACATTAAACTAGATGCATTGGAGTTATAAAAAATTTCACTTACATAATGAAATTTCAGCTTAATGTCATTGTCCTGTCTCATTTAGATTAATTATAGAATGGAAGGGGCATAATTTAATTAGTTTATTTTATACATGGGGAAAGAAAGGTGAGGCCACTTGTCCAATGTCATACAGCCAGGCAGTGGCTTATTACAGATAGAGCTTTTTCCACAGAATTGCTGTGTTCTGCCTTGTCCTTAAACCAAGTAGTGTTTCCTTTCCATTCTGGTCCTTGCACACTGTTGGCTGCCTTGGTCTTTGGCTCACAGGAATGTTTTCAGGCACAAAGTGAAGTTCCTGGGCCAGGCTCTGCACTGGCCTCACAGAAGACATTAGGAGGGTCAGACTTTGACATTGACACATGACCCATATTATCATTTCTCCAGTTACTTGTTCCATCTCACTCCAATTCCTTTTCCTTGGTAAAGCCCATTTTACCCTCTCTTTCTTGAATTTCTAATTTATCATTTCATTTTTGCTTAAAGGAGATATTTAAGATTTTATTTTTATTTTATTTTTTAGAGAGAGGAAGAGGGAAATAGAAAGAAAGGGAGAGAAACATCAGTGTGTGGTTGCCTCTTGAGCACCTCCTACTGGGGCCCTGGTCCACAACCCAGGCCTGTGCCCTAATTGGGAATCAAAGCAGCAGCCCTTTGGTTAGCAGGCTGGCGCTCAATCCACTGAGCCACACCAGCCAGGGCGAAGGAGATGTTTAAATGGAGAAGTATTCAAAACATTCTATGGCCAGCCTCTGACCTTCTTCAGGCCATTTGTAACATCCAGCTTTTTCAGAGCCTAGGATCAAGGAAGTGGATGTGCCAAAGGGAGTGTGGTATCTCTCTAATTTTATATTCTGCCTTAAAGATGTTTGCGATTTGAAAAAATGATGTTGGTAGTCCACAAGAGGGCTACTATCATGGCAGTGAGATAATTCATCTTCAGATCATAGTCAAGGAAATGATTATAGCTTCATATGGTTATTTTCTATACTTACTAGTATTCTTAAAAGTGTGTTTTTATTTATTTGTACATGTTCAATCAAATTCCCAAAAGGATCTGAGGCAGGTAATTAAAAGTTTAGTATCATATGATCTCACCTATATCAACAAACCAAACTAATCAACCTATCAACAAAACAAACATCAAGCAAAACATAACCAGAGACACTGAAATAAAGAACAAGCTGACAGTAACCAGAGGGCAAAGGGAAAATGATAATGGGGTAAAACAGGGGAATGTCCATCAAGGAGCATGTATAAGGGACCCATGAACAAAGCCAAAGGGGGTAGGTTCAATGGTGGGAGGCAGGGAGGGGTAGGGTCGGGGGTCATGGGGGGGAATCTAGACAACTGTATTTGAACAACAAAAATAAAGTTTAGTTTTATGTACCAGTTTTTATTTTTTATCTTTTGACCACGTAAATATGGCTTTAATTTTTTAAAAAATAAAATAAGAGTTTGATACATATTTTTAAAAGGGAAAAGGAAACTATAGTGAAAATAATTGAAAGTATGATGGCATGGAAACTATTGATAATAACAATTGATTACTATGGAATAATTTTGAGCCCTAAAATGATACACACACACACACAGATTTACTCAAGGACATTTAATTATATCAAATTTCCTATTAACATTAAATATGTCTAGTTATTACTCATTTTTAACATTTCCATGACTTTAGCTTTCCATAAAACCCTTACGGATTAGATTGCAGGGGAGGTCTTCTTCCTTAAGACATGTAAATTTAACGTGTGTTAGGTACTACACTGCCTTCACATAAATAATTATAAGAACAATTATTACTAGGGTGGTAAAATGAACAAATTGTTCTTGGGTCTTAATATTTCAGTGATTAAATTTAGTGGTCTTTCTGGTGGACAAATCAGTCTGTGGCCTAACAGTATGGTTGCTGCGATGTATTTTTTTAATTGAAATGTGTGCAGGTATAAAAGCAAGTCCTGGGGCTTGCATGAATGACTATAAAGATTTTAGTGAGAAGAGTGAAGAATTAGAACACAAGGTATGTACCTTTTTGGTACATTCTTGTTCAATACTCAGTACTCCAGAATAGGGTGAATTTTAAGTCTAAGCAAAATACCAATAAGCAGTAAAAGGAATAATAAAATGAACTCATGGAGTATTTTTCTTGTGTAACACTTTTTAAAATGGAGAGTCTAGCATACAAACTTGATAAGGACAAAACTGTTTGCTGGTTTTGCATCCTATTTTCATGGGAGACCATGTTGAGGTAAAGCAAAACAAATTTTGTCTGCCATGATTACAATACACAAAGGATATCCCACTCGTTTCAAACAACAATAGATAAAGACAAAAGCTTCAATATGCAACAAGACTCATTATGATTGCTAACATTTTTGAAAATTCAGTAATTTGCATATAAAACATGGTGAAGAAACAATGTTTTGGTTTTAGCTATATTCTGAAAGGACTTGGAAGGCAATTTCATTCTAGTATCTTAAAGCAGCAGCATTTGGAAAATGTTTCATGAAAGCTTAATGTTTTTTATTCTTTTCAAGAGCATAAATTATCCCACAGCCTGAGGTTTCATTCAGTAAAGTTCTCCTTTATTTTAGAAGCTGTTGTCTTTTATTTTTGTGTTATATATTTTATTTTATTTTTTAAAGATTTTATTTATTTATCTTTAGAGGGGAAGGGAAGGAGAGAAGGAGAGAATTATCAATGTATGGTTGCCTCTCATGAGTCCCCCTCCGGGAACTGGCCTGCAACCCAGGCATGTGCCATGACTGGGAATCAAACCACGATTGTGTGGTTCGCAGGCCCGCGCCCAATCCACTGAGCTACGCCAGCTAGGGCTTGTGTTATATATTTTAACTGTCTTAGAGAAAACAGAGCAAAGGACTTCCAGAAAGGCGTGGTGTATTTTTCATATTTGGGTGCAAGAAGTGCATAATATAATTCTAGACTTTGCTTCTCAATGGCAAAAAGGGTGATGCACATATGATACATATGTTTGATTTATGCTGTATGTTGTTTTGATTTTCCAAAAAGTTTGTGTGTTCTCATGAAAAGGAGTCAGTCTGTACTTGAGGAAGACTGTTCAGCCAAAGCACCTCTTAATGAGTAGTTTAGTGAAACTGTCCTAAAGGACATAATATTGCTCCAAATGCTTTCAGATCTTCCTACAATGATATAGTCTCTGGGCTTTGGGCACTGACAGGCTCGTGGTGGTTGTCATCAACCTATTATTTCTGAGAATGTTAATCAAGAAATACTCTAATTTTAAAACTTGACACACTTTGAGATTTTTAAAAACAATTTAGCTCTTTGTATATTATAGAAAACAATGTGAATCATGAAAAACAAATAGGACACAGAAACAGAACTGGGTTTTATCCCTAATTCTGCCACCATTAGCTATATAGTGCTGAGCAAGCCCTTGAATCTCTCTAAAATTCCATTTTCTAATATAAAAAATAGGAATAACAATGCCAGCCTCAAAGAGTTGTTGTTAAGGACTGAATATTTGTGAATATTGGAAACTGCAGTGTTCTACAAATGTAAAATAGTTACAATTATCAGTTAGTTATCCTTCTTGCTATTTCTTTCCCATGGAAAAAGTCAAAGGTATCCTTTATTGTTTCCAATGTGGTTGGAGGAAATCAGTTTCAGTGTGTGTAAATATTTTAGTTTCTAATATCATATTAAATATACTATGTTTATAAAGACACCATTGCAGCCATTTATTCATTGATTGATTAAATAATTAAATGACATCGTTGTTGAAGGATATAAAATGAATTAACTTAACAAACATGTAAGTGATAACTGCTAACATTGACTAGATGCAGAACAGATCATTAAATTCTGATCATTCAGGAAATAAATTTTCTGAGTTTCAAGGCCATGGCATAGCATTGCGTAAGCTGTTTGGGCAGTACCCTGCACAAGGGGACCTGGCTGATTCAGTGAAAGAGGTTATGCAACCCAACCTACATTTTGCCAGCCAAGCCATTTACACAGAGGGAGGCTGCATTCATCTGAAGGGAAGATATCTTTTTGAAATTTACCTGCCAGGAGTGTATAACTTCTAATTTACACAAAGGGATGGAATGTTCTAGATGTGGCCCTGCTGCTTATATGGTTCATGGTGTTCAATGGAAGGCTCTCAGTGTTTCACTGGGAAGGCTGCTGGGCATGCTTATTATCTGGAGTCAGATTGCTTCGAATACTGCCTCTGCCATTTGTTAGCTGTGTGACCTTGGATATATGACTTGTCCTCTCTGTGCCTCACTTTCTTTTTTCTTTTAAAGATTTTACTTATTTATTTTTGGAGGGAGGGAAGGGAGGGAGAAAGAGAGGGAGAGAAACATCAATGTGTGGTTGCCTCTTGCAAGCCCCCAACTGGGGACCATGGCAACCTAGTCATGTGCCCTGACTGGAAATTGAACCAGTGACCCTTCGGTTGACAGGCCGGCACTCAAACCACTGAGCCATACTAACTAGGGCTGTGCCTCACTTTCTAAGTCAGACCACTTCATAGAGTTGTTGAGAGAATAAATAAACCTTTGTATGGAAAACACTTATAATAGAAACTGACACATAGTCAGTGCTCAAAATGTTCGCTGTTTTTAGCTTTATCTTTACCTTCCTCTCTACTGTGTTGAAAGTTCAACAATTAATTTATTTAAATTCCACTTACAAATTCCCCATTCTTTTAATGAATTAAATTTTACATTGAGGATAGTTTTCTTTTTACCCCAGGCCTTTTTTTTTCTTTTTGCATGTACTTGTGTTAACTAAGAAACATTTTCTTTAGAGACATCAAAGAATTCCAGTACTTTGGTCAGAAGGTCACTTGAGCCCTGGCTGGTGTAGCTCAGTGGATTGAGCACGGGCCTGTAAACCAGATGATCGTGGTTAGATTCCCAGTCAGGGCACATGCCTGGGTTGCAGGCCAGTTCCCAGCAGGGGATGTACAAGAGGCACCAATACATTGACATTTCTCTCCCTCTCTCCTTCCCTTCCCCTCTAAAGATAAATAAATAAAATCTTTAAAAAAAAAGAAGGTCACTGGATTGTTTCTAGAATGGCCTTATAAAACCACTGTTTTGTCAGATGAGGACTCTATATTTTGACTTTTTTCTTTCAGGGAGAAATGCCTACATTGTTTATCAAGGTTATAAATTTAGAGATGCTTTGAGGTGTAGTGAATTTTATTGTCAATTTTAGTTCACATACCTTTTTTAATTGGAAAAAACTGATCTATATAGTATCAAAGTACAGATATCTCGTAATGTTTTCAAGACAATTGGCATTTTAAAACATTTTGTTGCATATCAGATTTTTAAAATTTTTTAGTTTTTTAAAGATTTTATTTATTTATTTTTTTAGAGGGGAAGGGAAGGAGAGAGGGAGAGAAATATCAATGTATGGTTGCCTCTCGTGTGTCCCCTGCTGGGAACAGGCCTGCAACCCAGGCTTGTGCCCTGACTGGGAATCAAACCACGATCATCTGGTTCGCAGGCCCATGCTCAATCCACTGAGCTACACCAGCCAGGGCTGTATATCAGATTCTGATTTGAAAGGCATACAACAGATTAATAAAGCAAAGAATGAAGCACATGGTAGTTTTGGTTTTTTTCTTTCCCTCTAAATCTCAACTTCTCTATTGCTCTGAAGATACCTGGAAGAGGCACTTTTGTTACCTGCACTGTGTTCTTTCCAGTCTCTTACAGCATCTAACTATTGGACCATTTTCCATAGCACAAAACTGGAAGCATAGAAAGCTAAGAATGCTGCACATCACTGATTTCCAACCCTTAGAGTAATTTAGGTGTCTGATCCAAATTTAGGTATCCAAATAATTGAATTACTCATTATTTTGATGAATTTTTCCAAGTAAACTGCTTGAGAAGAGAGATGCAATATTTTTATAATTTCATGGCATCAGGCATTAGTCTACCATTATTCCTGTGTGCTGTGCTCTGATTATTCATCCAAGGGACACTCCCTGAGCCAACATCTTATAGATCCTGCACCATTTGGAGGCAACAAATAGGATGATCTTATCAGAAGACTATCAGGGGCACACAGGGACTGCTTTTGAAAGTGGTAAATGGTAATTTGTTTATGAAATATTAACTGAAGTTTAACTAGCTTTTTTAAAGTACAAAGTGATTATAAGCTTGATCCTAAATTGGTTGCAAAAGTCAAATATTCATTTAAGAGAAAAATTGGTATTTTAAGATTCTTATATTTAGATAGAGAGCAGAATATTTTAAGGCACTTTACATCAATCAGTTTATGAAGTTATTGTATTTTTTATTTTTTCCTTTTTGGTACCAGGGTGGTGGCTAAGAGATCAGCTTTAGGTCTGAAATCTGACCCTACATTTACTAATTATATAATCTATGGCAAATCAATGAATGTCTCTAATCCTCTATTTTTCTTTTTAAAATAAGGATAATAATGCTTCTCAGCATTTTGGTAAAGATCAGAAGCACTTTATGTGTAAAGCACTTCACACAGAGTAAAGCAAGTGCTTGGTGCTTTCTGACAATGGCTATTATTATTGTAGATATTTTATTTTTAAAGAAACTTATTGTATTGTGTCAGAAAGTGATTGCTTAAGTTTTTAAACAGTGCCAATTACATTGTTTAGTGTTTTAGGGAAAATGCACTTCTGCTATTTTATGTTTTTTTCACAATAATATTGCATTTTAAAATTCCCTGAATTGCCAGAGAATGCATCATCTCTCATATTTTGTTCCATGGCAAACGTGTTAAAAGTTCCAAACAACTGACATAGAAATGAACTCAGAACAACCCTATTGTAAATCAGGGCAACGCTGTATAGTTTTTTTTTAATTAATTTATTGTTGATCAATTACAGTTGTCTGCATTTTCTACCCACAACTCCCCTGCCACCCCACCCAAACCCACCTTCCTCCCTTACTACCACCCTCCCCTTGGTTTTGTCCATGTGTCCTTTTTTTTAATCCACAATTGTTTTATTTAATTATTTTTTAAGTACAGTTTTCTGTCTATTACTCCCATTGCATCCCACCCCTCGTGCTCGCCCCTCCCTCCCATTTCCACCCTTCTCAGCTGTTGTCCTTTATATATGTTCCTCTAAATCCCTCCGCTATTTCCCCTGAAATTTCCTCCCTTTTCCCCTCTGGTCACTGTCAGCCTGTTCTCCATTTCAGTGTCTTTGGTTATATTTTGCTTGCTTGTTTGTTTTGTTGTTTAGTTTCCTGTTAATGGTGAAATCATATGGTATTTGTCCTTGAAACCCTGGCTTATTTCACTCAGCATAATGCTTTCCAGATCCATCCATGTTGTTGCAAAAGGTAGGAGCTCCTTCTTTCTTTCTGCAGCATAAAATTCCATTGTGTATATGTACCATAGTTTTTGGATCCACTCATTTACTGATGGGCACCTAGGTTGCTTCCAACTCTTGGCTATTGTAAATTGTGCTGCTATGAACATTGGGGTGAATATGTTTTTTGGGATTGGTGTTTCAGGGTTCTTAGGATATAATACTAGCAGTGGAATTGCTGGTTCAAAAGTCAAGTCCAATTTTATTTTTCTGAGAAAATTCCATACTGTTTTCCATAATGGTTGTACCAGTCTGCAATCCCACCAACAGTGGACCAGAGTCCCCTTTTCCACACACCCTCTCCAACATTTGTTGTTTATTGCTTTGTTTATGATAGCCATTCTCACTGGTGTAAAGTGGTATCTCATTGTGGTTTTAATTTGCATCTCTCTGATAGCAAGCAATATTGAACATCTCTTCATGAGTCTCTGGATCTTCTGTATGTCCTCCTTTGAGAAGTGTCTGTTCAAGTCCTTTCCCCATTTTTTAATTCGGTTAGTTGTCTTCTTAGAGTGAAGTCGTGTGAGTTCTTCGTATATTTTGGAGATTAAACCTTTGTCTGAGGTATCATTGGCAAATATGTTTTCCCATACAGTTGGTTCTCTTTTTATGTTAATACTGTTTTCTTTGGCTGTGCAGAAGCTTTTTATTTTGATGAGATCCCATTTGTTTATTCTTTCCTTTATATTCCTTGCTCTAGGGGATATATCAGTAAAAATGTTGCTGGATGAAATATCTGATATTTTCCTGCCAATGTTCTCCTCTAGGACTTTAATGGTGTCACAGCTTATATTTAAGTCTTTTATCCACCTTGAATTAATTTTGATATATGGTGTAAGTTGGTGCTCAAGTTTCATTTTTTTTTTTTGCATGTAGCTGTCCAGTTCTCCCAACACCATTTGTTGAAGAGGCTATCTTTACTCCATTTTATGTTACTGCCCACTTTGTGGAATATTAATTGACTGTAGAGAGTTGGGTATATTTCTGGGTTCTCTGTTTTGTTCCATTAGTCTGTGTGCCTGTTTTTATGCCAGTACCAGGCTGTTTTGATTACAGTGGCCTTGTAATACAGTTTGATATCTGGTATTGTGATCCCTCCTACTTTGATTTTATTTCTTAACATTGCAGCTGCTATTCAGGGTCTTTCATGGTTCCATATAAATTTTTGAAGTGTTTGTTCTATGTCTGTGGAATATGCCATTGGTACTTTAATAGGTATTGCATTGAATCTGTCAATTGCTTTGGGTACTATGGACATTTCGATGATGTTAATTCTTCCAATCCATGAGCATGGTATATGTTTCCATTTGTTTGTGTCTTCCTTGATTTCTTTCTTCAGTGTTTTGTAGTTTTCTGCATATAGGTCTTTTACCTCCTTGGTTAGATTTATTCCCAGATATGTTATTTTTGCTTTTGCTACACTGAATGGGATTTTTTCTTGATTTCTGCTTCTACTGATTCATTGTTAGTATACAAAAATGCCTTTGATTTCTTGATATTGACTTTTTTACCCGCTGTTTTGCCAAATTCACTTATTAGTTCAAGCAGTGTTTGAGTAGAGTCTATAGGATTTTCCATGTACACTATCATGTCATCTGCAAACAATACCAATTTTGTTTCCTCCTTTCTAATTTGAATGCCTTTTATTTCCTTTTCTTGCCTAATTGCTGAGGCTAAAACTTCCAACACTGTATTAAATAGAAGTGGTGAAAGTGAACAACCTTGTTTTGTTCCTGATCTTAGTGGAAAAGCTTATAGTTTTTGCCCATTGAGTATGATGTTGGTTGTGCGTCTTTCATATATAGCCTTTATTATATTGAGGAATGCTCCCTCTATTCCCACTTTGCTGAGTAACTTTATAACAAATGGGTGTTGTACCTTATCAAAAGCTTTTTCCACATCTATGGATATGACGATGTGGTTTTTGTCTTTGCTTTTGTTTATGTGGAGTATTACATTTACTGATTTGCAGATATTGAACCATCCTT
This sequence comes from Sturnira hondurensis, assembly GCF_014824575.4. Classification (NCBI taxonomy): domain Eukaryota; kingdom Metazoa; phylum Chordata; class Mammalia; order Chiroptera; family Phyllostomidae; genus Sturnira; species Sturnira hondurensis. The sequence continues at coordinate 198,796 of NW_028082191.1, forward strand.
GCATCCCTGGGATGAATCCCACTTAGTCGTGGTGTATGATCTTTTTGATGTATTGTTGGATGCGATTTGCCAATATTTTGTTGAGGATTTTAGCATCTATGTTCATCAGCAATATTGGCCTAAAGCTTTCTTTCTTTGCTGTGTCTCTATCTGGTTTTGGAATTAGGATGATGCTGGCTTCATAAAAAGAGTTTGGGAGTTTCCCATCATTTTGGATTTTTTGGAATAGTATATGAAGAATAGGGGTTAGCTCTAACTTAAATGCTTTATAGAATTCTCCTGTGAAACCATCTGTTCCGGGGTTTGTGTGATGGGAGTTTTTTTATTACTGCTTCAGTTTCATCTGCTGTTATTGGTCTGTTCAGGCTTTCTACTTCTTCTTCATTGAATTTTGGAAGATTATAGTTTCCTAGAAATTTGTCCATTTCACCTAGGTTTTCAAATTTCGTGGCATATAGTTCTGCATAGTAATTTCTTACAATCCTTTCTATTTCTGTGGTATCAGTTGTAATTTCTCCCCTTTCAGTTCTTATTGTGTTTATCTGTGTCTTCTCTCTTCTTCTCTTAATGAGCCTACTTAAAGGCTTGTCTATTTTGTTTATCTTTTCAAAAAAAAAACAACTCTTGGATTCATTGATCCTTAGAATTGTGCTTTTAGTCTCTATGTCATTTAGTTCTGCTCGGATCTTGGTTATTTCCTTCCTTGTACTTGCTCTGGGCTGTCTTTGTTGTTGTTCTTCCAGTTCTTGCAGGTGTCGGGTTTGGTGGTTTGTTTGAAATGTTTTTATTTTCTTTAGGTAAGCCTGTATTGCTATGAACTTCCCTCTCAGGACTGCCTTTGCCATGTCCCATAAATTTTGGGTTGTTGTGAGTTCATTTTCATTTGTTTCCAGAAACTTTGATTTCTTCCCTAATTTCAATCTTGACCCATTTGTTGTTTAATAGCATACCATTCAGTCTCCATGATTTTGGGTGCTTTGTTTTTTTTTCCTGTGGGGTTGGTTTCCAATTTCAGTCCCTTGTGATCAGAGAAAATGCTTGGTATGATTTCAATTTTCTTGAATTTGTTGAGGCTCGTTTTGTGTCCTATCATGTGGTCTATCTTTGAAAATGTTCCATGTGCATTTGAAAAGAATGGGTATTTAGCTTCTTTGGCATGAAGGGATCTACATATATCACTCAAGTCCATTTCATCTAGGGTGTTGTTCAGTGCAGCTATATCTTTGTTGATATTTTGTTTGGAAGATCTCTCCATTTTGACAGTAGGGTGTTAAAATCCCCTACTATAAATGTGTTGCTGTCAATATCTTTATTGAAGTCTCCTAGGATTTTTAAAATGTATTGGGGTGTTCCTATGTTGGGTGCATATATATTAGGATGTTTATGTCTTCTTGGTGGATTCTTCCCTTGAATATTATGAAGTCACCTTCTGGGTCTCTCTTTATGGCCCTTTTTTTGAAGTCTATTTTGTCTGATATGAAAATTGCTACCTTGGCTTTTTTTCTTGACCAATTGCTCGGAAAATTTGTTTCCAGCCTTTCACTTTTATTCTGTGATGGTCTTTTGTCCTGAGGTGGGTCTCCTGTAGGCAGCATATGTGTGGATCATGCTTTCTTATCCATTCAGCCATTCTATGTCTTTTGATTGGAGTGTTTAATCCATTTACATTTAAGGTTATTATTGATAGGTGCTTATTCATTGCCATTTTTGTGCCACAGTTCCTCTCTGTCTCTCTCTTTTCCTTCCTTTCCTTAAAGCAGTCCTTTTTCTATTTCTTCTAGAGCTGGTTTGGTGGAGGCATATGCTTTTAGACTTCTTTTGTCTTGGAAGCTCTTTATTTGGCCTTCTATCTTGATTGAGAGCCTTGCTGGGTATAGTAGCTTTGGTTGTAGGCCTCTGGTTCTCATTACTTGAAATATTTCTTGCCATTCCCTTCTTGCTTGGAGTGTTTCCATTGAGACAACCTTAAGACAACCTTAAGACATTAAGACAACCTTAAGACATTAAGACAACCTTTCCATTGCGGCTCCCTTGTATGTTACTTCCTTTTTCTCCCTTGCTGCCATTAAGATTCTCTCTTTGTATTGTAATTTTGCCGTTTTAATGATGATGTGTCTTGAAGTGGGCCTCTTTGGGTTCCTCTTGATTGGGACTCTCTGTGATTCCTGGATACATGTAACTTTTTCTCCCATCAAATTACGAAAATTTTCCATTATTACTCTTTCAAATAATTTTTCTATCCCTTGTTCTTCTTCTTCTCCTTCTGATATTCCTATTATTCAGATATTATTACGTTTCATATTATCTTGCATTTCTCTTAGTCCCTCTTCATTCTTTTTGAGCCTCTTTTCCCTTTCTTGCTGTTTCTGGGAGATTCTTTCTGCTGTGTCCTCCCACTCGCTGATCCGATCTTCTGCCTCATCGATCCTGCTTTTCATTCCTTCTACTGTGGTCTTCAGTTCCAAAATTGTATTCTTCATTTCCTCTTGGCCTTTGCCGACAGTTTCTATTTCCTTTTTCCTGTTGATATAGTTTGCAGAGAGTTCATTGTAGCTCCCCTCTAATTTCTGATAGCTCCCCTCTAGTTTCTGGTAGCTCATTGTGAGTTCTTTGAATTTCCTGATAACTAGTACTTTGAATTCAATATCTGATAGCTTACTTCCCTCTCTTTCATCTGACATTATTGCTGAGACTTCCACCTTTTCTTTCATTTGGGCATTGTTTCTTTGTCTTCCCATTATTTATGAGACTCTTCTTGTTAGCTTCAGCTTCTTAAATTGATCTGTTCTGACTCCCTAGATTTATGGTGTGAACTTCTGTGGTAGAATACCTGTGAAATTCTGTGGTGCAGTCTCCTGCAGGTATCTTGATGATCTCCGCTTCCACCTACTTCTTTCCTTGTTTGTGTCTGATCAGTTGGGGGGGCGGCAAAATGGTTTATGATAGCAGGAGAGTACTTTATGATATTTGCAGTCACAGCCGGTAGAGAAGAAATAGAAGATCTTTAGGCTCTATATAGTGTTAACTGTAATCTTCAGCCCAATTTGCCACTTTTAAGGAAGGATAGACCAAAGATAAGTCTCTTTGTTAAGGAGGGAAGGCTTGTGAGTTGTATCTAGCAAGCAGTGAGGTTGTGGGTGGTCAGATTTTGAGGTAAGGTGAGAGTAAAGAATAGGAAATAGACGTAGCATGTGAGCAAGTAGAGTTAATCACTACAGTAATAGAATTCTGGAACATGTAAAGTGGGCTAAGACCCGAGAGATGTGTTGTGAAGTATTTACAGTGGTATAGAATGCAAGAAACAAACAAACACACACAAAAAAGGGCAAGAGCAGTGAAGAAAAAGCAATAAGTTTGGGGTGAAAGGTAGAAGGACTAAAACAGGAAAAAAGAAAGGAGAGGAACAGAGTACTGAAAGATACAGCTTAAAATACAATAAAATTAAAAATTATATACAATTACTGAAAAAAGTTTTAAAAAAAGGTATAAAAAACCAAAACTTCTTCCTTCTTGGTTTCAAACTGTCCAATCCGGTTTTTCTGGTTTCGGCAGGACCCCTCTGTGGGCTGGGTTATAGGCCCAGGTGCACACCCGCCCACCAGCCAGGCTACCAGACTGGGGTGCGGGTGCTTGCCCACCCGATAGGCTGCCTGGGTCTCACAGGATCTGGTACTGGTCCTTCCCAGTCCTGTGGCTGGGTGACAACAAAGTCAAGCTGCCTTCACAGGACAACACCTTAGTCCACTTTCCAGTAAAATCTTCTCCAGTAGGCGTGCCTCTCAGCCCAGCCCAATCCCCAACCTGACTGGTTAAGACAATGCTTCTCTCTAATTTCCCAGGCTGGCATGCTGGTTGGCTGGCGACCACAGAGATCGCAACTGAACATGGCCCCCTGTCCTTGCCACCCTCCCTGAACACCTAGGCAGACAGATCTCTGCCACCAGCCCTGCCTAGCTGGGGAGGGAGGGAGCCAGCTCTTCCAAGGATCCCGCAGCTGGCCCAATGCTCCACTGGGTGCTGGGCTCCCTATGAGTTCTCCGTGGCACTGGCCGCAGACAGAAGCCTCTACATTCCTAACGCAGAGTTAGTGGGGGCTCCGGTGAGTTATGGGCTGGCTGAGGGCAGCCGGCTGTGTAGCTGCTACTTTTGTCTTTACTCACAAGTGCGGGGCTCTGTGGCAGTCGGTCCTGCTGCTGGGCGCTGGCAGAAGCTCTCTGGGCCCGGACTGCTGTGGCTCCAGGGCCATTATGCACCAGCCGAGGGCTGCCACCAGCCTGGCCGCCTCCGTCCTTACTCTTGTCCCTGAGACCCCAACGACCTGTAGGTGTCTGGTTCGTCACTATCTGTGGTCTCTTATTTTCATAAATGCTGGGGAATTGTTGTTTGGGGAATTGATTGCGCTGTTCCTCAGTAGATCTGCCAGGATTTTCTCTCAGGGGTACGAGAACTGGAGTCACTCCATTCTACTCCGCCACCATTTTCCCAGACTTCTCCCATGCGTCCTTTATAGTAGCTCCTGAAAACCCTCCTCCCCACTGTCCCCTCCCCACTTCCTTCTGCCTATTGTTAGATTGTTCTTAATTTCAATGTATATGGTTATATTCTGTTTGCTTTTTTCTTTTGTTGATGTATAGTTTATTGTTTGCTTCCTCTTCCATCAGTCAAACCATTAGTGCTTTTGCCAGTCATCAGTGAGGAATCCATTGAGAGCTACTTCTTAATGACCAGACTCCAACTCCTCAGATTCTTGGGTACTCTAACATCCCCTCCAGTAAACTGAAGTGAGTTCCTTAAGCCACTGATATTTGTGCCAATTACTTTTCCAATCAGTTTTTTTCAATTGATATCCAATGAGAATTTTGAATGGCCACCTATGAAAATCAGTGTGACAAATTGTAAGATATTTCCAACAACTTACTCTTGTACTGCTCTCTTTGAAGATATTTTTTGTAATTTTCGATGTATGACTTTTTAAGGCACAAGAGCATATAGAACTCAATTCAATGAGTCAATGGTTTGATAGGACCCTGGGTTGTTCTAATAACAGTTTTTGTTTAGTATTGGATACTATTGAGTAACTCCACTTACTAAATGGCAATACATTTTGTGGAATACAAAATGACTGCATATATGAGTGATGTATTTCTGAACTTTTTTGTTTTAGCTTCAGCATGAGCACCAGGTCTGTCTGAATTCCCTGATAACAGCTTTTACCATGGCTGCATCTTATTTCATATTTTATTTGTTGAACTGATGCTTGGTAAAAAAAATGGCATTGAATTTTCCACAATTTTTAATCTAAACAGCAATATTTTCTCTTTTATTTCCTTATAGAGAGGAACTTAGGATACTGGAGTTAAAAACCCAAACCCAACATTAGGATTGTGCAATGCTCATGCACACTGCTCAGGGGATTGTGGACTTTGGGACCTCTCCCCCACTCCCTACTCACTGAAAAGCTCTGGCCCTGACCCAAGGATGGGGATTAGAAGGTGGATTAGCTCAAGTAATGAAGTTTCAAGTCAGCCTGTTTAAAACATAGGGTTCTTCTTTTAGGTTGGCTGATAGACAATGAATGAAGCCTTGGCTTTTTGTTATGGCTTTTGTGGTGGGCTCATATGTTATGTTTCACAGATTCTTATCAAACAAAATAAAAGTATGTGTTTAAAAACATGTTGACCCAAATAAAGTGAAAAATATCTTTTGAAATATAATTTCTCCCTTTAGCAAAAATAGAGAGATATAATCTACCAATATAAAGAGGATGGCACTGAGGCCCACTGGAAAGCAATAGTCATAGTGTTCATGAATACTGACACTGGAGTGAAATAACCTGACTTTGCCTGCTGGCTCCTTATGTGACCTTGGACATCTTTTTGTCTTTCAATTTCCTCAGCCATAAAATGGGAATTATAAACAATACTTTTTTATTGGTTTGCTATGAGAATTCATTGAATTAATATACTAAAAAAATTAGAACAACTTTTTAAATGTAGTAAGCACTATACGACTATTTTTATAAAAATCTTTTTTCACATTAGGCAGGGGTATTAAAGTCCCAGAACCATTATTTTTGGGAAAAGGGGACGGATTCACAGGAACAAGTATAAAGGAAACATGGACAATAACTAAGGTGGGGGGTGGAAATGGGAGGGAGGTGGGGAGCACTGAGGGGGGGTGGGCAGGCCTGGGAATATAAGACAGAAAACTGTACTTGAACAATAATTAAATGAAAAAAAGAAAGATAAGATTGAAGCTGTTTCATTTATCTGTAAGGTACAGCGTCTTGATCTTTTCTTGATTTTGTTTGGTCTCATAAAAACAAATGAGTAACATAATTGGAACTGAGAAAATTTGGTTAATCATTCAGAGCATCAGAATTCTGTTGTCTCAGAAAAGTTATACAATTCTGTAAGAGTGGATTTAAAGATGCAGGATCTTAAAACCTCTAAGATAAAAAGAAAACTATATTGAAAAAAGGAAACTATATACAAGATGGACTTGTATGTTGTCAAAACTCATTTGGGGGACTTCCGCCAAGATGGAGGCATAGGTGGAAACACTATGCCTTCTCCCACAACCAAGTTTGAACACAACAAAGGTTTGGAGAACTAGGACACACCCAAAGACCAGAAAACGGAATTATACGGAAGTCCGACAACTACGAACCGTTCAATGGGGACGGTAAGAGAGGCGGAGCCAGCAGCAGAGCTGGGTCGGGCAGGACACATCCCCTGACCTAGGTGCCCAGGCAGCCTGGAACCAGTCGGGGTGTGGGGCAGACTGACCGCGGTCACACATTCGCGCACAGTGAGACGGACCACACAGGCCCCAGGGGGCGAACCCAGTGGTGGAGGGCTGACGGCAGTGGCACACTTGCGTGCAGTGGAACGAAACGCGTGGGCCTGGTGATGGTGGTGGCTGCGGTGCCGGGGCCACCAGGGCCTCGGCAGCAGGAGGCAGATGGGAAGCCATTGTCCCTCTTTGACCCCACCCCCACATACAACATCACAACCCAGCGACTGAGTTGTCCTGTTCTAGCGAACACTTTAGGGCTCTGATCCTGCTACGGAAAAGGCACGAACAGCGCAAAAGATGGTGCAAGAAGAACTCAAAGTCCCAGAGCCAATAACTCTAAGCGACCGAGAAATTGCCAGCCTCTCAGAAGCACAATTCAAGACACTATTTATCAGGATGCTCACAGAACTGTTAGATTATAGTCACAAATTAGAGGAACATATGAAGGCTAAACTAATTGAAATGAAGGGAGATGTCCAGGAAACCAATAGCGATGGAAAGGAAACTGGGACTCAAATCAATGGAATGGACCAGAAGGCAGAAGGAAAAATCCAACCAAAAAGGAATGAAGAAATGAGAATTCAAAAAAAATGAGGAGAGGCTTAGGAACCTCCAGGACACCTTTAAACGTTCCAACATCCGGATTATAGGGGTACCAGAAGGGGGAAAGAAACAGCCACGAGTGGAAAACTTATTTGAACAAATAATAAAGGAGAACTTCCCCAGTCTGGCAAAGGACATAGACTTCCAGGAAATCCAGGAAGCTCAGAGGGTGCCAAAGAAGCTGGACCCAAGAAGGAACACACCACGGCACATCATAATTACATTAGCCAAGACTAAAATGAAGGAGAGAATCCTAGAAGCAGCAAGAGATAAGGGGACAGAAACCTATAAAGGAGTACCCATCAGACTGTCAGCGGATTTCTCAAAAGAGACCTTCCAGGCAAGAAGGGGCTGGAAAGAAGTATTCCAAGTCATGAAATCCAAAGACCTACAGCCAAGATTGCTTCATCCAGCAAAACTTTCATTTAGAATGGAAGGACAGATAAAGTGCTTCTCAGATAAGGTCAAGTTCAAGGAGTTCATCATCACCAAGCCCTTATTATATGAAATGCTAAAGGGACTTATATAAGAAAAAGAAGATGAAAATTATGAACAGTGAAAGGACAGCAAACACACAGTTATTAACAACCACACCTAAAACAAAAGCAAACCAAGAGGACAGCTAGATCAGGAGTGGAACCAAAGAAATGAAGAACACATGGAGGGTTAGAAACAGGAGGGTGGGAGGGGGAGAAGAGGGGAGAAGGCACAGAAAATAGCATAGACAGTAGGTAGAAAATAGATAGGGGGATGGTGAGAATAGTGGGGGAAATATAGAATCTAAAGAACTTGAGACACGTGGTTATAAACTAAGGGGGGAGAATGGTGGGGGAGGGAGTGTGTGGGTGGAGGGGAATGAAGGGGGGTAATAGAACAACTGTAATGGTATAGTCAATAAAATATATTTAAAAAACAAAATAAATATTAATGAATCTTAAAAAAATAAAATAAAAAAATTGACTTGGCAGCAGTTCAACTTGGAGTTGCCAAGTCAAGTGCAACAGTGTATGTGATTTGATTAAATTAAAAAAAAACCTCATTTGGTATATATGTACCACATCATCTTTATCTACTCATCTGCTGATGGACACTTGAGCTGCTTCTATATCTTGGCTATTGCAAATAACATTGCAATGAATAGAGGAGTGCCTATATCTTTCTGAATTAGTGTTTTGGATTTCTTTAGATAAATACCCAGAAGTGAAATTGGTGGGTCATATGGTAGTTCTATTTTTAATTTTTTTGAGAAACCTCCTCACTATTTTCCTTAATGGCTATACTTTTTTGCAGTTCCAACAGTGCACGAGGGTTCTCTTTTCTCCACATACTCACCAATACTTGTAATTGAAAAATAAATAAGTTAATTAAACAAACAAACACATGTCATTGCATAAAGTTTATTGTATGTAAATTTATATCGATAAAGCTATTTTTAAAGCTAAATATATGGTGGTGAGTATGTAGTATGCACTGATTGTTTTTGACCACATTAATAATTAAATGGATGAATGAATGCAGTCATTCAATTCTTCAGCAATGGATTGCATGGGGATTAGAACACATGAGCAGGTAAAATATATGTCCTTGGTTTTGAAACGTTACACCAACCTCTAAAACTTTACTGTAAATTTTAGGTCTTCTCACGTTGAAGGTCCTCTCACCCCCCACCCCTGGCAACTTACCAGTTTTTCAGTTTTATTCCTGAAAATAAAATTAAATAAATAAAACCAAGTAAAATTATTGGTTACATTTGGTCCTCTCACCCCCTACCCCTGGCAACTTACCAGTTTTTCAGTTTTATTCCTGAAAATATTATTAAATAAATAAAACCAAATAAAATTATTGGTTACATTTGGTCCTGGGTCTTCTGGGGCTTATACATTTCTCTTAAGTGAGGCCTTGTGTTTTTATCTGTGTTGTTGATGTATAATCATACAATTTATTCCTTAAAGAAAGACATTTTGGTGTATTGACCAGAGTTGTTTTTAAAATTTGAGATATTTACCAAAAATAAAGTCCCTTTTGTTCTTTCTGCAAATAGCAATTGGTTTTCTGACTTGGAATTTTGGTATCTGTTGGGAAATCTTAACCACCAATAAGTTAAATGTAATAGTAAGGCTATGTTTGAACCAACATGGAATTTTCTCATTGGCTGAAGAACTTACCTGGAGTCCCTATAGGGTAGGGGGACTCCACCCTATAGGGACTTTAATTCTGATTTAAAGCTTAAATTCTGATTTAAAGCTTTAATTCTGATTTCTTGTTGTATTTTCTCCCAGGTATGGCAGCAGCCAAATTTCTGCATGATTCTGGCCTGAATGTTGTTGTTCTGGAAGCTCGGGACCGTGTAGGAGGCAGAACTTACACTATTAGGGTAAGATATTAAAGACGGAGGAGAAAAAGGCAATCAAAACTGATTTTTTTCTTGCTGGAGGCCTTGAATTTCACTTGACTTTTTCTAAGAGAATAAAAATTACTCTAAAATATTTCCCACAGAGTCTCTCCCAGTGTGTCTCTTTTTTTTAGCTTTATGAGTTATTATTAGATAAAATGACCACCACCTAGTTAAAGAAATAGAACTTTTCCATACACTCCACGAGTCCCTTTGTGCTCAGTCTCAATCTCAATTCCCTCTGTTACCACACAAAAGTAGCTATTATGATTTTTATAGTAACTAGTTTATTGAATTTCTTTTTTTATTTAATTATTGTTCAAGTACAGTTTTCTGTCTTATATTCCCAGCCCTGCCCCACCCAGTGCTCCCCACCTCCCTCCCATGTGTCTTTTTCAACTCTTTCTACTGTACCTTTTCTCTTCTTACCTCATGATACTTTACACTTGCCCAGTAAATTATTGCACCAAAGAATAGGTGTTCGAAATGTATTTGTTAATAAAACAAATATTCTTGCTTTTGTGAAATGTATGTCCTTTGGGGGTGGAGAGCTAGACAATAAAAAGCAAGCAAGCAAGCAAGCAAGCAAACAAACAAACAAAAAACAGAGGAAGGGGCTTTCTCTGGTGTTCCTGACCAATAGGTACCCAGATTTACATGATCACATTCAGACATAAGAAATTTTTCTTAAAAAAACATTATTTTTTATTGTTGTTTAAGTGCAGTTTACTGCCTTTTCTCCCTAACCCAACCAAACATCCCAGCTTTCCAAACTTCCCTCCTCTGTTTCCAGTCCCCCTGTTATTTTCCATGTGTCCTTTATACTTGTTCCTTCAAACCATTCCCCTTTTCCCCTGAAATTGCCTTCCCTGTCCCCTCTGGTTACTGTCAGCCTGTTCTCAATTTCAGTGTCTTTGGTTATATTTTGCTTGTTTGTTTGTTTTGTTAATTTGATTCCTGTTAAAGGTGAGATCATATGGAATTTGTCTTTCACTGCCTGGCTTATTTCACTTACCATAATGCTTTCCAGTTCCATCCATGCTGTTGCAAAGGCTAGGATCTCCTTCTTTCTTTCTGCTGTGTAGAATTTCATCCTGTAAATGTACCATAGTTTTTTGATCCATTCATTTCTTGACGGACACTTAGGTTGCTTCTAGCACTTGGTCATTATAAATTGTGCTGATATGAACACTGGGGTACATAGGTTCTTTTGGATTGGTGTTTCAGGGTTCTTAGAATTTAATCCCAGCAGTAGAATTGCTGGGTCAAAAGGAAGTTCCATTTTCAGTTTTCTTAGAAAATTCCATACTGTTTTCCATAGTGGTTGTACCAGTCTGCAATCCCACTAACAGTAAATTGGGTTCCCTTTTCTCAACATCCTCTCCAACACTTGTTTGTTGCTTTGTTTATGATGGCCATTCTAATCAATGGGAAATGGTATCACATTGTGGTTTTAATTTGCATCTCTCTGAAAGCTCATGATACTGAATGTATTTTCATATGTCTCTGGATCCTCTGTATATCCTCTTTGGAGAAGTATCTGTTCAAGTCCTTTGCCCACTTTTTAATTGAGTTGCTTGTCTTCTTAGAGTGGAGTCATGTGAATTCTTTATATATTTTGGAGATTAAACCATTGTCTGAAGTATGATTGGCAAATATGTTTTCCCATACAGTTGGTTCTCTTTTCATTTTAGTGCTGTTTTCTTTAACCATGCAGAAGCTTTTTATTTTGACGAGATCCCATTTGTTTATTTTTTCTTTTATGTCCCTTGCTCTAGGGGACATATCAGTGAAAGTGTTGCTGCGTGAAATATCTGATATTTTCCTGACAATGTTCTCCTCTAGGACTTTAATAGTGTCACAGCTTATATTCAAGTCCTTTATCCACCTTGAATTTATTTTGGTGTATGGTGTAAGTTAGTGCTCGAGTTTCATTTTTTTGCATGTAGATGTCCAGTTCTCTCAACACCATTTGTTGAAGAATTTTTCTAATAACTTTTTGTTCAGAGATTGGTCCTCAGTCATTGGATGTGAAGCTGATTCAAAACTGTATAGAAAAGTTGCTATTGAACATAAGAGCAATTTCAAAGCAATTTTAAATTATGACCAAACATTCTTCGATGCTATCTTTCAAACATCTAGATTGGCAAACTGCATAAGAAGTGAGCATTTCCTTTCTTGTTTTTTTCTCTATCATTAGATGCATCAAAATAGTCTCAAGTACTAAGTATAGAAAATTCACCAACATTTCAGAGCTTATAAACTTAAGGTACTAAAAACCAAACCATGTTGTGGTACATTGTGAATGATTGGATTCAGAAGTCTCTTGCCTATACAAAGTTCTATCGATTTTGCTTTAAATTAAGAAATTATTTAATAACTGTTAAATCACATGAATGCAGTTGAGAATAAAATCCTCCTTTTTTGGGGATACACAAGATGTATCTATAACCTATGAAATGCCAATTTACTTATTTCAGGACCCGCTTTTTTAGCTTACTAATAACATTTTAATAACTATTTATTTTTATTTTTTCCTTGGATAAACAGAATGAAATGGTTAAATATGTGGACCTTGGAGGATCGTATGTTGGGCCAACCCAGAATCATATCTTGAGATTAGCCAAAGAGCTAGGATTGGAAACTTACAAAGTGAATGAAGTAGAGTATCTGATCCACCATGTAAAGGTAAGACTGGCCAGCATTTGAAGCATTTGAAGGCTACCCTATGGGTATTTCTATATATGAATTCTAGATTGTTCTCTCAAAGAAACTTTTGTGTCCTTGGATGTATGCAAAAGTATGTATTTTATAAGTGTATTTCAACCACTTTGAGAATTTTTTCACTGCTATCAAAGTAAACTTAACTGAGAATTTTCAACCTATTCAGGAAAGTAATTCAGCATTATTGTCCATTTGGTAAAAAGTTTAACAAAACTAATAGAAAAAATACATTTGTGATTAATTTATTTAAAACCTTGGGCTGTTTTATGTGATACAAACCTTTTGTACAGTTTTAGAAGTGCTACCTTAGACTTGACACTATAAAAATTATTTGCTATATGTCTGATGTAGTATTTTGAAATTTTACCATTGTGTCCTATTTAACAGCCAAAGTTACTTATTAGAGGTTTATGTAACAGTGGCTCAAGTCACAAACTCCATTTCTTTTTGTGGGGAAGCTCCATTGATCTTCCCAAGATTTCTGTGCATTTACTATGTCTCACATTCTCATGATCATTTGTGGCTTATGGTTCCTGCCTCCATGACACCTATGCTCATTCACATCTCATGGCCTCTGACTCTTTTCTTCCTTTTGCTCTATGCTAGCCTGGGTTAAAATTCACCTCTTCATTGTGATTTTCCTCAGACCACCCCAAGCTTTTGTGTGCAGCAGACTTGACTGAAATGTTGACAAATGTGGGGTGGGGGGTTATGGGTAATTGCAGAAACACAAGCTTTTAACTTAGAATTGAATATTAACAAAGGGGCCCCACACCTCTCCCACTGCCCGCATCTCCTCAGTGCTGTCTCTGTGGCCAACTTCCCCTCGCCCTGCTTTGCTGGCTGGCGAGGAAGGCAGGGGCAAAATGCCGCACTGTCTGCTTGGGCTCCCCACGCAGGCACTCTTCATCCCCCTCGCTCCAGGTCTAGGGGCTGTGCTGGGATTCCTGCCACCAGCAATTGTGCCGCAGTGGTCCCTGTGAGGCCTCCAGCCAGTCTGGCTTCCCCTCACAAGGGGCAGTACTGGCTGGTCTCTGGAGGCAAGATGGTGACGGAGTAGGACAGAGTGGATTCCAGTTTCTTGTACACGTGGGAGACGATCCTGGCCGATTGGTGGAGGAGCAGCGCAAGCAGCCAGCAGTTCCCCAGCATATGTGAAAATAAGGGACCAGAAATCCCGACGGTCATGGAGGATCCAGATGGTAGGGAGACAGCGGCGGTACAGAGGAGTCTCAGGGACCAGAGCAAAGACAGGAGCAGCAGAGGCTTCACCCTGTGCACAGCTCAGGGCCCAGGGCCGTGGCCCAGAGCCCGGTGCTCCAGACTGGCTCCTGGTGCATCTCCCTTGGACTCTTTGGGAGCCCTGGGCCTGCCAAAGGGTACTTGGGAAAGAGCCGGGTTATCAGCTCCGTCCCTCCCTGACCAAGCAAGGTTGGGCGCCAGGAAAGAATTGTTTCCTAGAGTTGGAAGAGAGGGTGCTGAGGACAAAGGGGCGAGATAAACTGCGGACTCTGTGGTCGACAGCCCCAGAGAACTGAGAGGCACAGTGTGGGACAAGACCACACTAATTGCCCCTCAGCCTGTTGCAGCCAGAAAAACCGGTTTGGCTAGTTTGAAACCAACAAGAAATGTTGTTTTGAAAGTAATCTTTTATCTTTTTTAATTTTATTATTGTTTTATCTTTCAATAATTGTTTTCTCTTTTCTGTTTTATTCCTTCTTCCTTTCTTTCCAAACTTATTGCTTTTTCCTCCATTCTCCTGCCTTTTTTTTCTTTTACCCACAAGCGACGCAAACAACCTGAAACTGTGAAAAGACCAGAGCTGAACCCAAAGAAGAGGCTTCCCAACAGTAGAGTCAGAGAGAAAAATTTCACTTGCTATAGCAGAGAAGCCAAAAGTTGCTGCATATTTGTATAATTATTATAATTTTTCATTATTCTCACTTCTTTTATATTTTAATAGTATCTTTTTATTCCTCTTCTTTCTCTATAGGCTTTTTGCCTTGGCTGGTTATATTGTATCATTTTACAGGTTTCCCCTGTTCTCTCTTCCACAGTGTATTGCTAATTTTCTATACTTCACGTCACTTGTGTTCCTTTAGTACACTACACAAAGTTCTACACCCCCATTCAGACAGATCACATACAGTCTGTCATATGATTGTTGCTCTAATATTATTGTAAATAATAGCTGTTCTATACAACTGTAAATACTTCACAGCACATCTCCCAGATCTTGGTCCACATCACAGTCTCCTGAATTCTATTACTAGAGTAATTAACTCTATTTGTTCACACACTACACCTATTTAGTATCATTTACTCTCACTTTACCTCAGAATCAAACTGCTCCCAAGCTCATTGCTTTCTAGATCCAACTAACAAGCCTTTTCTCCACAACATGAGACTTATTTTTGTCGATCCTTTCTTAAAAGTGGCAAGTTGGGTGGAAGATTACGGTTAATACTATATATAGCCTAAGGGTAGTCTATCTACTCTCTACAGGCTGTGACTATAAATATCATAAAATACTCTCTCGCTGCCATAAACTGTTTGCCTCCCCCTCCAACTGATCACAAAGAGAGGAGTAGGTGGAAGTGGAGAATGCCAGGATAATTGAAGGAGACTGCACCACTGAATTTCACAGGTATTCTACCACAGAAGTTCACACCATAAACCCAGGGAGTCAGAACAGATCAATTTAAGGAGCTGAGGCTAACAAGAAGAGTCTCACAAACAATTGGAAGACAAAGACACAATCCCCAAGTGAAAGAAAAGCAGGAAGCCTCAGAAAGAAAGTTAGATGAAATAGAGGCAAGTCAACAATCAGGTATTGAATTCAAAGCACTGGTTATCAGGAAGCTCAAAGAGCTCACAATGAGCTACTAGAAACTACAGGGGAGCTATAGTTTGCAAACTATAGTTTGCATGAACTCACTGCAAACTATATCAACATGAAAAAGGAAATAGAAACTATCACCAAGGGACAAGAGGAAATGAAGAATACCATTTCTGAACTGAAGAACACAGTTGAAGGATTCAAAAGGAGGACTGATGAAGCAGAAGATTGGATAAGTGAGTTGCAGGACAAAGTAGAGAAAAACTCCCATAAAGAGCAAGAAAAGGGAAAGAGGCTCAGAAAGAATGAAGAGGGATTAAGAGAAATGCAAGACAATATGAAATGTAATAATATCCGAATAATATTAATACCAGAAGGAGAAGAAGAAAAATAAGGAACAGAAAACCTATTCCAAAAAATAATGAGGAAAAACTTCCTTAATTTGATGAGAGAAACAGTCACACAAATCCAGGAATCACAGAGAGTCCCAATCAACAGGAACCCAAAGAGGCCCACTTCAAGACCTATCATCATTAAAAAGGAAAAATTCCAAGATAAAGAGAGAATCTTAAAGGCAGCAAGGGAGAGAAAGGAAGTAACATACCAGGGAGACCGAATAAGATTAGCTACTGACTTCTCAATGGAAATGCTCCAAGCAAGAAGAGAATGGCAAGAAATATTCCAGGTAATGAGAACCAGAGGCCAGCAACCAAGGCTACTTTACCCAGCAAGGCTCTCAATCAAAATAGAAGACCAAGTAAAGAGCTTCCAAGACAAAAGAAGCCTAACAGAATATGCCTCTACCAAACCAGCTCTGCAAGAGTTGCTAAAAAGGCTGCTTTAAGGAAGGTAAAGAGAGACAGAGAAGAACACAGGTGCAGAAATGGCAATGAATAAGTACCTATCAGTAATAACATTAAACAGTAAATGAATTAAATGCCCCAATCCAAAGACATAGAATAGCTGAATGGATAAGAAATCATGACCCATACATATGCTTCCTACAAGAGACCCACCTCAGGACAAAAGACCATCACAGACTAAAAGTGAAAGGATGGAAACAAATTTTCCAAGCAAACAAACAAGAAAAAATAGCCGGGGTAGCAATACTCATATCAGACAAAATAGACTTCAAAGAAGGGCCACTAAGAGTGACCCAGAAGGTCTCTTTATAATACTCAAGGGAAGAATCCACCAAGAAGACATTAACATCATAAATATATATGTACCCAACATAGGAGCACCGAAATATATAAAGAAAATCTTACAGGATTTCAAGAAAAATATTTACAGCAATGCAATTACATTAGGGGATTTTAATACTCCACTGTCAAAAATGGACAGATCTTCCAAACAAAATATCGACAAAGATATTGTGGCATTGAACAATGCCCTAGACGAAATGTACTTAACTGATATATATAGGGCCCTTCATCCCAAAGAAGCTAAGTACACGTTCTTTTCAAATGCACATGGAATATTTTCAAAGATAGACCACATGATAGAACACAAAAAAAGCCTCAACAAATTCAAGAAAATTGAAATCATACCAAGTATTTTCTCTGACCACAAGGGACTGAAACTGGAACCCAACTCCAAAGGAAAAAAACCCAAACACTCAAAATCATGGAGATTGTGTGGCATGCTATTAAACAACGAGTGGGTCAATGATGAAATTAGGGAAGAAATCAAAACATTTTTGGAAACAAATGAAAATGACTCACCAAAACCCAAAACTTATGGGAAACAGCAGTGGCAGTCCTGAGAGGGAAGTTCATAGTAATACAGGCTTACCAAATAAAGATAGAAACATTTCAAACAAACACCCTAACCTTGTGCCTGCAAGAACCCGAGGAACAACAACAAAGACAGCCCAGAGAAACTAGCAGGAAGGACATAACAAAGATCAGAGCAGCATTAAATGACATAGAAACTAAAAGCACAATTCTAAGGATCAATGAATCCAGGAGCTGTTTTTTTTTGAAAAGATAAAGAAAATAGACAAACCTTTAAGTATTCTTATCAAGATTATAAAAGAGAGGACACAAATAAACACAATCAGTAACGAAAGAGGAGAGATTACAACTGATACCACAGAAATACAAAGGATTGTAAGAAAGTACTATGAAGAAATGTATGCCAAAAAATTTGAAAACTTATGTGAAATGGACAAATTTCTAGAAGAATATAATCTTCCAAAACTCAATGAAAAAGAGACAGAAAACCTGAACAGACCAATAATAGCAGATGAAATTAAAGCAGTAATAAAAAAACTCCCATCACACAAAAGCCCTGGACCAGGTGGTTTCACAGGAGAATTCTACAAAGCATTTAAGGAAGAGCTAACCCCTGTTCTTCACAAACTATTCCAAAAAATCCAAAATGATGGAAAACTCCCAAACTCTTTTTATAAAGCCAGCATCATCCTAATTCCAAAACCAGATAGAGACACAAGAAAGAAAGAAAACTTCAGGCCAATATCGCTGATGAGCATAGACACTAAAATCCTCAACAAAATATTTGCAAACTGCATCCAACAATACATCAAAAAGATCATACAACACGACCAAGAGGGATTCATCCCAGGGATACAAGGATGTTTCAATATTTGCATATCAGTAAATGAAATGCATCACATAAATGAAAGCAAAGACAAAAAGCACATGATCATATCAATAGTCACAGAAAAAGCTTTTGATAAGGTACAACACCCATTTATGATAAAACACTCAGCAAAGTGGGAATGGAGGGAGCATTCCTCAATATAATAAAGGCCATATATGAAAGACCTACAGCCAGCATCATACTCAATGGGCAAAAACTGAAAGCTTTTCCACTAAGATCAGGAACTAGACAAGGTTGTCCACTTTCACCACTTCTATTTAATATAGTATTGGAAGTTCTAGCCACAGCAATCAGACAAGAAAAGGAAATAAAAGGCATCCAAATCGAAAAGGAGGAACCAAAACTGTCATTGTTTGCAGATGACATGATAGTGTACATGGAAAATCCTATAGACTCTACACAAACACTGCTCGAACTAATAAAGGAATTTGGCAAAATAGCAGAATATAAAGTCAATATCCAGAAATCAAAGGCATTTTTGTATACCAACAATGAATCAGCAGAAACAGAAATCAAGAAAAAAATCCCATTTGATATAGCAAAAACAAAAATAAAATATCTGGGAGTAAACCTAACTATGGAGGTAAAAGAACTGTATACAGAAAACTACAAAACACTGAAGAAAGAAATCAAGGAAGACACAAACAAATGGAAACATATACTGTGTTCATGGATTGGAAGAATTAACATAATCAAAATGGCCATATTACCCAAAGAAATTGACAAAGTCAATGCAATACGTATTAAAGTACCAATGGCATATTTCACAGACAGAACAAACACTTCGAAAATTTATATGGAACCATAAAAGACCCTGAATAGCAGCTGCAATTTTGAGAAAGAAGAACAAAGTAGTAGGGATCAGAATACCTGATATCAAACTATATTACAAGGCCACTGTAATCAAAACCGCCTGGTACTGGCATAAAAACAGGCACATAGATGAATGGAATAGAACAGAGAGCCCAGAAATAAACCCAACTCTCTACAGTCAATTCATATTCAACAAAGTGGGCAGTAACATAAAATGGAGTAAAAATAGGCTCTTCAACAAATGGTGTTGGGAGAATTGGACAGTTACATGCAAAAAAAATGAAACACGAGCACCAACTTACACCATACATGAAAATAAATTCAAAGTGGATAAAAGACTTAAATATAAGCTGTGACACCATTAAAATCATAGAGGAGTGCATTGGCAAGAAAATCTCAGATATTTCACGCAGCAACTTTTTTACTGATATGTTCCCTAGAGCAGGGAATGTAAAGGAAAAAGTAAACAAATGAGATTTCCTCAAAATTAAAAGCTTCTGCATGGATAAACAAAATAGTATTCAAATAGAAAGACAACCAACGGTATGGGAAAATATATTTGCCAATGATACCACGGACAAAGTTTTAATCTTTAAAATACATGAAGAACTTAAATGACTTCACTCTGAGAAGACAACTAACCCAATTAAAAAATGGAAAAAGGTCTTGAACAGACACTTCTCCAAGGAGGACATACAGAGGATCCAGAGACACATGAAAAGATGCTCAACATCGCTAGCTATCAGAGATGCAAATTAAAACCACAATGTGATACCACTTCCCATCGATCAGAATGGCTGTCATAAACAAAGCAACAAACAACAAATGTTGTAGAGGTTTTGGGGAAAAGGGACCCTAGTTCACTGTTGGTGGAATTGCAGATTCGTACAACCATTATGGAAAACAGTATGGAATTTTCTCAGAAAACTAAAAATGAACCTGCCTTTTGACCCAGTAATTCCACTGCTGCAATTATATCGTAAGAACCCTAAAACACCATTCCCAAAGAACACATGCACCCCAATGTTCATAGCAGCACAATTTGCAATGGCCAAGAGTTGGAAGCAACCTAGGTGTCAGTAAATGAATGGATCAAAAATTATGGTACATATACACAATGGAATTCTATGCAGCAGAAAGAAAGAAGGAGCTCCTACCTTTTGCAACAGCATTAATGGAACTGGAAAGCATTATGCTGAGTGAAATAAGGCAGGTGTTGAAAGACAAATACCATATAATCTTACCATTAACAGGAGGCTAAACAACAACAACAACAAAAAAAACAAGCAAGCAAAATAAAAGCAATGACACTGAAATAGAGAACAGGGGGACAGCGACCATAGGGAAGAGGTGAGGGAATTTCAGGGGAAAAAGGGGAAGGATTTACAGGAACTAGTATAAAGGACACATGCACAACAACTAACAGGGGTGGAAACGGGAGGGAGGTGGGGATCACGGGTGGGGTGGTGGGCTGGGATGGAAGTAAAAGTCAGAAAACTGCACTTGAACAATAATTAAATAAAAATATTTTAAAATAAATAAATAAAGAAAGAAATTAAAATTAAAAAGGGTTGAATATTAAATGTTCTAATTCTACTAAGCTCTTAGTCTTATGTGTTCCTGGGGATTTTTTACTAGCCACATTTCTTTGTGGGTTCTAGTCTCCCACCATGTTGCTGATCTTCAGACTTTTCTCAAATCTCCCTGATCCTTGTTTTCCCAGCATCATAGTTTTGGGCCAAAAAGTCACTGGCATTTTCCAACAAGCTGAAAATGACTTACTCTTGCACTCTACCTAGAATCCCATGGAAGAGCTGGCAGATGTTTTGAATTTTAGTCTGTCTTCCTCAGTTGCCTCTCTAGGTGGAAGTGAGAAGTGTAGACATATTCCTTGCCAGTAGAAATCACCATCTGAGGAGACAGGAGAAACTGGCAATGGTCAGTTTGATTCATATAACAATGCTGATACATTGTCATACTTACATTATCTGTGAGTGGTAGTATCAAAAAGACAGAAAACAGACTATGCATTATGAATCATTTAATACAATAGGAAACAAAAATATATATAATTTGACATAATGTGGGTAGAAGATTTCCTTAATTCATACATAAAAGTTTTAGTGAATGTCGGATTTTGTTTTATAAGCCTTTTTACTTTGCTTCCATATTTGTCTAACAGAAAGAGAGACACAACATTTACAAATGAAAATGTAGCATGGTGAGAGTGCAATTTGTTGAACATCAATCAGCAGCACTTAGTAAACATCCTTCATTGGGTTTCTTGCTTGTAAATGTAGGTTACATTGACTGATTTCTTCTGTCTCCCTTGTCCTAACATGTAAGATTTACAGGGATTTATTTCCCAGAACACTGGTACCTCTTTTAGGTTTCTCCAGTCAGGGGAGATGACTACAGTTTGTATTTACTCTTCTGTCTTTGTGTGTGCAGGGTTTCTTGGCAGTCAAGAACTATGTTCTAGATGTTTGTTTTTCTGGTAATCTTTAAAAAATTTTTAATACATTTTATTGATCATGCTATTACAGTTGTCCCATTTTTTCCTGCCCTTTATTCCCATTCACCCTGTACCTCCCCTCCCACCATTATTCCCCTACCTTAGTTCATGTACATGGGTTGTACATATAAGTTCTTCAGCTTCACCATTTCCCATACTATTCTTAACCTCCCCTGTCTATTTTGTGGCTACCATTTATGCTTCTTATTCCCTGTACCTTTACCCCATTCTCTCCCCTCCCCCTCCCCACTCATAATCCTCCATGTGATCTCCATTTCTGTGATTCTGTTCCTCTTCTAGTTGTTTGCTTAGTTTGATTTTGTGTTTGTTTTTTTCTTAGGTTCTGTTGTTGACAGTTGTGAGTTTGTTGTCATTTTAATGTTTGTATTTTATATCTTCTTTTTCTTAGCTAAGTCCCTTTAACATTTCATATAATAAGGGTTTGGTGCTGATGAACTCATTTAACTTGTCTTTATTTTGGAAGCACTTTATCTCCCCTTCCATTCTAAATGATAGCTTTGTTGGATAGTCATCTTGGATGTAGGTGCCTGCCTTTCATGACTCCAAATATTTCTTTCCAGCCCCTTCTTGCCTGCAAGGTTTCTTTTGAGAAATCAGCTGATAGTCCTTTGAACTCCTTTTGAGAACTCCTATCAGCTGATAGTCCTTTCTTTTGAGAAATCAGCTGAACTCCTTTGTAGGTGACCGTCTCCTTTTCTCTTGCTACTTTTAAAATTCTCCCCTTATCTTTAATCTTGGCTAATGTAATTATGAAGTGCTTTGTTGTGCTCCTCCTTGGGTTCAACTTCTTTTGCACTCTCTGAGCTCCCTGAACTTCCTGAACATCTATTTCCTTTGCCAGATTAGGGAAGTTCTCCTTCATTATTTTTTAAATAAGTTTTTAATTTATTGCTCTACCTCTTCTCCTTCTGGCATCCCTATGATTCAGATATTGTAATGTTTAAAGATATGCTGGAGGTTCCTAAGCCTCTCCTCATTTTTTTGAATTCTTGTTTCTTCATTCTGTTCTGCTTGAATGTTTCTTTCTTCCTTCTGCTTCAAACCGTTGATTTGAGTCCTGGTTTCCTTCCCATCACTGTTAGTTCTCTGTATATTTTGCTTCATTTCACTTTGGGTAGCCTTAATTTGTTTCTTCATTTTGCAATTATATTCAACCATTTCTGTGAGTATCCTGACTACCAGTGTTTTGAACTGTGCATGTGATAGGTTGGGTAACTCTACATCACTTGGTTGTATTTTTTCTGGAGCTTTCATCTGTTCTTTCATTTGGGCCATATTTTTTTTGTCTCAGCATTCCTGTTATGTAGAAAGGGGTGGATCCTTAGGTATTCACCAGGGCAGGGCAACCCACGTTGCTGTGTTGTGGCATTGTGGGGGGGGAGATGTCTGAGAGGGAACAATGCTGCTTGCTCAACTCTCAACCAGCTTTCAGTAACTTCCTCCGCTACCCACAAGCAAATTGGGCCCTTGTGGTACTGGTTTTTGGGTGGGTGGTTTTGTGTACATTCTAGGACCCTGTGAGTGTCTCCAATTAACTCTACTGTGAGGCTGAAGTTTCTCCCACTGCTGCCACAACTCCCACAGGTTTTTTCAGTCAAAGTTTTTGAGGCTTTATTTGCCTGCACTAGATCCATGGGTTGTGCAGTCTGGTTTCCCCCCAGTTTTTTCTCCTGGTTTACCCTCATAAAAGTGTGGGATTGCCTGCTCTGTCAGCTGCCACCTTCCATGCATCCTCTCTGCCCTGGCTGTCCATCTTTGCCTCTCCTACTAGTCTGGATGAATGTTTCTTTTTTTAACTTCTTGGTTGTCAGACTTCCATACAGTTTGATTGTCTGGCAGTTCTAGTTATTTTTTGTTTTTAAATTTGTTGTTGTCCTTCTTTTGGTTGTTCGAGGAGATAAAATGTATCTACGTGTGCCTCAATCTTAACCAGAATTAGTGTTTTTCTGGTAATCTTATGGGTAACATTAAGTCCCTTGTTTGAAGGAGTCACCAACTGTGAAAACAATATTACACAATACTTTTCCAGAGTGATGGCCAAATATGCTGTTTTCTTAGACTATTTCAAATAATATAGGTGCAGCAACAAAAATACAAGCCATTAAGCAATGTTGCTGTCTTGATGCAAGGTAAATACATACACTGACAGTGCTTTTTATAAAACTTAAATATTATTGATCATTCAAATCAAGATAGTGGTGTAGGCAGACAAGGCTTGTCTCTTAATATAACCACATCAAAATTAAAACTAAAATTATAGAACAACCATCACTCAGAACTGTCAGAAATCAAGGTGAATCTGACATTAATATTGTAGTCTGACAACTACAACATTAATGAAACCACATCTATCCAGACTGGTAGGAGGGGTGCAGATGCAGAATGGGCTGGTCCCTCATTCGCATGTGGTTGACAAAAATTTGGTAGGGATATCTCAGGAGTAAGGAGTCCCAGCTCTATACTAGTCCCCCAAGCCGAGGGTCCCAGTATCATGCAGATAAGTCTCCACAACTTCTGGCAGCAAAAACCAGCAGGGATTGAGTTGGTGGAAGAAACTTCTGGACCCCCAAGCAGTTCCTCTTAAAGAAGTCACATAGATTTACCTATTCATCCTCACTCCCTCTGAGCTTCAGCACTAGGGTAACAGCTTGAAAGGCACCAGTGGCACATGGCAGGGAACTGAAGTGTCTGACATCAGGGCGAGCAGAGGACATTGTCTCTTTTCTAAACTCTACCCCCAACAAAGTCAGCAAGCTGAAGCCATTAATGAGACTCCATAAACCTGGCTAACACTGTTTGACCCACTTTGGAGATCCCCAGAGACTGCCCCACCCAACATATAGCCCCACCCAAGCTGCTTTTCCCAATAAATGGCTGGTCTTGGCTCCTGCTTCACAACTTCCCAAATCCTCTCAAGCAAGCAACAGCTGCCCTCAGTGAGCCCCACACCCAACAAAAGAAGCTGCAAACCTAGTTTCACAGATTGACTTTCCCTGGGAATTTCCAAGTCCAGCACAAGTAGCAGCCAACTCAGATTGCTTTATAGCTCATGCAGGGTGGCTCTGGGAAAAACAAAGGTGGAGGCTGACTTTGGCCTACAGGGCCCAGGAAAATCCAGGGCCAGAATACACAAGGGACATCTGCAGACCACATTGGAACACCACCACCCTGCCCCTGCATAGCTGATCCTCCATGGAGGGTGGAAGTTGATGGTCAGTGGTCATAGCCAGGTCTTGCAGATGACTGGCCTAGGTAAATCCTTCTCACTGATCTGCTAACAGCAATCAAGTCTCAATTATAAGATGTGGGGGCGACTTCTCTCGCGAGTCCCCCCGGGTGCCAAGATGAAAGTTAATATGACGTGATCTGCTTGGGAAGGAGAAGTGAGCTGTGGCCAGTTTCTCCGAGGAGAAAAAGGCCCTAAGCACCTTCCTCCATAGCCTTTTATTGGGTTGTAATACACAGTAATACTGGGCGGCAAGGATCAAACAGTAGATAACATTTCAAAGAAATCTGAGGGCTTAGTCTGAGTCAGTGTCTGTCAGGAAGAGAGTTGCAGAAACTGGGAGACATACTCATTTCCTCTTGGACCCTTATCTTATGAATGAGAGCACTCTGAGTAGAGCAGCTTTCACAGGATTTTGAGGAATTCTTTGTGATGCCAGATTTTTCTGTGGAATCTGCTCTGGCAAGGCAAGGAGCTGCACCCCTCCCCCTCAGGTATTCAGGCTTAAGGGGATTAGAGCCAGGAAGTGCTTCTCCCAGAGAACATGGGGACTCAGGCTATCTCAAAGCCGGGGAAGGCGAGAGTCCATTGCTCTTTGTTTCAGCCCCCCTGAGTCCTCCCATGAAGGCCTCCCAAGTGATCAAATCTGGCTTAGGTTGCCCTTCTGCTGTAAGGGGTCTTACCTGTCATTGACTTCTGACCAAGCTTTGGGGGCAGAATTTTGCTACCAGAGACAAGCTTTGGAGGCAGCATTTGCTACCAAAGACAATCTTTGTCTCCTGCAGGTCGAATTCCAAAGGTCATCCCTCACCCTTAGCCACAAGGGGTACAGATACAATTCCTAAAACTAGGCAGAGTGGTCTACAACAATAAGAGAAGTGTATACTCAGCCCATATGAAGGGTGCACCTTTAGTACCCAGCGTGGGTGATAAGGGAGGCGGTGCCACTGGACCCTATAGGACACCTACTACTTTAGGCCACACTGTGAAGACACGGAGTCAAAGCAGCTATACATAATACATAGAAACAAATATGAGGAGGCTGCCAAAACAAGGAGACAAACAAACACAACCCAAATGAAGGAATAGATCAAAACTCTAGAAGAAAAAGCTAAATGGAATGGAGATAAGCAATTTATCATATGTGATGTTGAAAATACACGTTATAAGGATGCTCAAGGAACTTAGTGAGGACCTCAGTAGAATAAAAAAGATTGTCAGAAATGAAGGCTATACTAATTGAAATAAAGGACAATTTACAGGGAAACAACAGCAGAGTGGATGAAGCCAAGAATCAAATCAATGATTTGGAACAAAAGAAAGCAAAAAACCCCACCAAAAAAACAAACAAAAAATAAACTGATCAGAGCAACAAGAAGAAGGAGAATCTAAGAAAGAAAAAGTAAGGATGGTATAAGCAGCCTCTGGGACAACTTCAAGAGGTTCAACATTTGCATCATTGGGGTGCCATAAGGAGAAGAGAAAGAGCAAGAAATTGGAAATCTATTTAAAAAATCAATGAAAGAAAACTGTCCTAATTTGGTGAAGGAAATACACATGCAAGCTCAAGATGCACAGAGAGTCCCACACAAGCTGGATGCAAAGAGGCCCACTCCAAGAAACATCATAAATAAAATGCCAGAGGTTAAACATAAAGAGAGAATCTTAAAAGAAGCAAGAGAAAACCAGTTAGTTACATACAAGGGGGTTCCTGTAAGACTATCAGGATATTTCTCAAAAGAAAATTTGCAGGCTAGAAGGGGTTGGCAAGAAATATTCAAAGTCATGAAATTGACTACAGCCAAGGGATCTACAGCCAAGATTGCTCTACCTAACAAAGCTATCATTTAGAATAGAAAAGCAGCCCTGGCTGGTGTGGCTCAGTGGTTGAGTGTTGGCCTGTTAATCAAAGGATTGCTGGTTTGATTCCCAGTCAGGGCATGTGCCTGGGTTGTGGGCTAGGTCCCCAATTGGGGGCACGTGAGAGGCAACCACACACTGATGCTTCCCTCCCTCTTTTTCTCCCTCCCTTTGTTTATTTATAAAACATAGAAGGGCAGATAAAGAGTTTCCCAGATAAGAAAAAGAACTAAAGGATGTCATCATCACCAAACCATTATTATAGGAAATGTTAAAGAGACTTATTTAATAAAAAGATCAGAACTAAGAACAATAAAACGACAAAAAATACCTATTCATCCAGAGTTGAATCTAAAAAACAAACCAAGCAAACAAGAAGAACAGAGACAGAATCATGGATACAGAGAGCATTTTGATGGTTGCCAGATGGGAGGGGATTGTGGGGAAATGGGTAAAGAGGTGAAGGGATTAAGAAGCACAAATAGATAGTTACAGAATAGCCATGTATAGCAAATAGAATAGCCAAAGAATTTATACATATGAGCCATGGACATGAACAGGGGTGTGGAGATTGCCTGAAGGAGTTGGGGATGTTGGATAGAGGGAGACTAAGGGAGAAAGAAAAATCAGGTCAACTATAATAGCATAATCAAAAGTTTATAATTTTTAAAAAATAAATAAATGATTTCTTTTTAATTATTACAAAGGTAAAGCATATTTATTGTAAAAATGAAAGTAGAGAATATGGGTAAAGAAAAACTGAAAAACCAAAAAGAACCCCCAAAACTTCTGCAAGCCTATCTAGCAAAAATCAAATATTCTCTTGGTTCACAGATGCTTCATATTCCTGTATTGCTATTTTCTGACCTCTACTGGAAAAAATGAGGAACATCAATGAACTTAAAAATGGTGTATACATATGCTCATGCATAAGTGTACATGTTTGATACACTAGCTTACTCTAATGAATGCTCACTAAAGAGATAATTGAAATATTAATGAGAATATGAAAAATATTTTTATTTTAATCTTGATAGATGTGCTAATTTGACTTTCTCATGATCATAACCCATGAAAAGTTATATGATAATTTGTTATGATAAAATCCTTATAGCTAAGAAGTCTTCCCCAAACTAAATACTTGTTTTCCACCATCATCACTTCTATGTCTTTTGTTGTCCACATGTCAGTGTTCTCATTCTTAGTGTGTAAAAACATCTTGGATAACTGCAACTATTTATGGAATTGTTGAGAAGAATTATGACATTCTATCTGAAACTACACTTGAAAGAATGTAGTTCAGAAAATTGTCTCTTCTGTCATATAGGCAGTACTTTTGACATTTTGACATTACTGTCTATTACATGTTTTAAATACTAGTGTTCCCAAGTGCAAACTATGGTTTATGCAAGTATATAGTATATTTTTTGCCTTATTTCTTCAGAGGACCTGCATATATTTCTTGACCCAGAGCCTGAGAGTATGAAGTATGCTTCTTACCATATTGCCACATCCTGCTATTTGAATGAGCCTATTCAAAAAATCTGCATTTTAGGTTTTTTACATGATTGTTAATGGAAGACAGAGTTTTATGTGCAGCCTTAATAACATCAGGATAAGGAACTTGGGTATGCTGGTCATAATTGAAACTAATGAAATGGAGCTACCCACAAAAGAGAGAGGTTACAACAGCTCATGATGGGCTAGCTACTTAAGGGAAGGGTGTCTTTGTCAAGAAATAATGACTCTGGGTATCTCTAGTTCCCTAGTATTTGTAGGAGAAAATGATCTGCCAACAGGGTGTGTTCATGCCAGCTGTATAAACAGGAAACCCCTAGTGTGCTATGATGTGCATTCTTTACTGTCTGCCCCTTATCTGTTGGAAATGTTTATATGTACTGAGTGGCATTCATTTTTAGTGCTACTGTATATCTGTCTCATGTTGCCAAAATGTGGTTTTCCAAAACCTTGTTGGTGAATAAAAGATATGATGCCAAGCTATATTGGGATTTAATTATCTGTAGGAAAAAATCATCACTTCAACTCACATCTATAATTTAGGTGTTTTCCTCACTTCTAAAATAGTGACGCAGTTATTAGTGCTTAATAGTTATTGTTAAACATCTACTAAAATTTTTAATCTGTTTAGAAATAGTCATGCTAAGTTCTGCTAGTATAGTTTATAAGGCAGCTGTTTAAGTGCCTTGGAAATGACTTATAAAAATTGTTCCCTTTTTAGGTACTATCTCATAATTAAAAAGAAAAAGACAAAAATAAAAAAAATATTAAGCAACATTGTTGTAGGTGGACTTACATCCCTCCCTCTTTCACCTTCTGTGTGTGTCTGTTTGTGTGTGCTCATGTATATGGTTGTTTCATTGTTGTTCACTTTTTGTTCTTTTGCATTTTTACTTTTAAAAAGTTGGGCCCTAGCTGGGTAGCTCAGTTTGTTAGAGTGTCATCCTGATACTCTAAGGTTCGGGGTTCAATCCCTGGTCACAGCACATACCAGAATCAACCAATTCTCTCTCTCTCTCTCTCTCTCTCCCTCCCTCCCTCCCTCCCTCCTTTCTCCCCTCTCTCTAAAGTCAATAAATAACAAATTAAAAAAAATGCAGTTAGCCTTGGCTGGTGTAGATCAGTGGATTGAGTGCGGGCCTGCAAACCAAAGGATTGTGGTTCGATTCCCAGTCATGGCACATGCCTGGGTTGCAGGCCAGTTCCCAGTGGGGGATGCATGAGAGGCAAGCATACATTGATGTTTCTCTCCTTCTCTCCTTCCCTTCCCCTCTAAAGATAAATAAATAAAATCTTAAAAAAATAATGAAGTTAGAAAATTCTTCAGTTTGGTAGTTTAGACTCTTGAAAAAATAAAGTATAACTGTCTCAGAAGCTTTTATCAGTCTGAAATTTGGAACTAATGTCTAATCAAAATACACATGAACTTCTTTAGGCCTGAAGGCTGAACTGTTAAGAGTTAGGTAAATGTAAAAATGTATTAATAGTTCAACCTCGCACTGGTAATAATTTCTAAACTCCAGCTATCTGGAGAAACTGATAAAGAGATGCTCTGTTCTTCGTGTACTTCCTAGTGGTCAGAAGCCATGCTCATTGCCAAAGTCTCTTTTGTGTTGTATGTCATCATTATCAATGCTTGAGAAGTTATCTGAATGGGGAGACATCTCTCAAATATATTGCCTATTTGTTGCTCCTGTGAATTCTATTGCTCAAACAACCTCATGGAGGAGGCAGCATTTAACATGTTCTTCAGTTTGTTGAGAACTCTGAAATCTCTTTGAAAATGTAAGTACACAAAAAGCACGTAAATGCAAAGAATGGTGGAAACTAGATCTCTATTGACAAGACCAGTTCAGTGAATTTCTTGGAGATCACAGGTGATGAATTGTCTCTTGGTATTGCAGAAAAGCAAAAAAATTGGAGCCAAAATACTGAGAAGTAAAATATTCAAATTATTGTTGCATTTGGCAAACAGAAACTACCTTGTTATGCAGGACCTTACCATATCCCAGAAATCAGCAGACCAGAATGTCCACTATTCTTCAGGCTCTTAATAACTCCTTCTCCATGTCTGTACCTCCAACCCTATTAATCAAGGGGAGCTTGAATCAAAAAGTTCAGGAAAAGGGAATGGACTCACATGAACAAGTATAAAAGACACATGGACAATAACTAAGGGTGGGGGGTGGAAAGGGGAGGGAGGCGGGGAGCATGGGGTGGGGGGCGGGCAGGGTTGGGATTATAAGACAGAAACCTGTACTTGAACAAGAATTAAATAAAAATTATATTTAAAAAAAAAGTTCAGGGTGCAGTTACTTCTCTTATGATGACAGAAGTCTTTAGGAGCAGGTTAGACAAATGCTTGTATTTCACCCAGGAACAGCTGCCCATTTTCCCTGAACTTCCCCCATGCTATACGGAGCTCACTGGCTCCAAGGGTATGCCCTAGATAAAATGAGCTTCATGAACCTTCTCTTCTTCTCCCATCCATTTCATTTCTTATTTTTTGGAAACAAATCTTTCTTATCATAATGGGAGATTTTTTCCCACAAAAATGTGAAGAGCAGTAATTTCCTGTTTACCATCTGAAATCTACTTTTCTAGTGATTATTCTAAAGCTTACGTTAAGTTATGCTGGAAACCAAAGTGCTCATTGTGTTCTTTAGAAAACACAGGCAAATTTTTGGCATTTAATAATTTGCTGAAAAGTATGCCTTTGACGGCTGGATTTGGAGCAATATTTTGGAATATAGGATGAATTATTTCTAAGCCTTCAAGGTTTCCATTTGGAACTTAAAATATGATAAATCCAGTAAACATGTTCTCTATGTACGAACTCACTCATGTAGATGAAGTGGGTAACACAGGGATAATTTTAAATTATGCTTGAAAGTAGAGAATGCATAGAATTCGGTTTCAATGGTGAAATTCACTAAAGGAAACAAATTTGTATCTTAAATCTTGTGTAAATTTTACAGTGTCTATATTGTGTCATCATGGGGTATAGCTAAGTAGTCCAAAGGAGACGCAATGACAGGGGCCTAGCTCACCAAATGAAGGTGAAAAACAAAGGCGACTGTGTAACAGGTCAAAGAGCTTCAGCAGCCTGCAGTAGGGAGATACTGGCAAGAAGTACAAGATACCTAAAATGCATTAGTCTATCTTGCCACTCCCTAAACAGCAGCAGCCTGTGGAAAGGCTTAGACGTGATTCCATGTCAGCTGATCACAGAGCCCATGCCTTTCTCTTGGCTTCTGCTATAACTAGAAAATAATAACAATGATGTTATTATTTTGGTATGGACATCAGAACCTTCTCTGTGCTTTCACACATGGGATATTATTTGGGCCTCACAATTATGAGTCCCAAATAACTAGACTTTATTTGGTTGTGAATAGATGAGAACATAAAGGCTATAAAGAGCAAATGACATATGGCAGAAAGTGAGGGGAGCAGAGCATGACTGAGGTTTTCAGGTGTGAAGAATCCACTATACAGAGTTCACTGTCCGCTGGCTGGTAGTTTTTCTGTTATTTCCTTTTGAGCTCCAGCAACTGGCTTGCCTGCCTTCCTTCCTGCTAAAAGTACACTTACATCTTGAAAAAATCCAGTTCAAGAACCTCCTTTCCTTAAGATTTTCTGCAATTGACTACAGTTCTCCCACTGGCTGCTTCCCAAGCCCTGTATTCTTACTACTTTCTTGATTACACTTTGTAAAACATGTTTGGAAGTAAGATGAATAGTGTTTCCTTAATCGTACTTCGGAATTATACACATACGTACACATACATATACAGCATATTTTCTTTATATTTAACATTCCTAGATTCCTATTTTATATGTTCACAAAGAAAGTTTTTATGTATGTTTTTGCTTATGAGTATTTAACCAATTTTTACTAATGTTGTTAAAATTCTTTGCTGATAGCATTTTAAATAGATACATAATATTCTAAGAAAATGTAATATATAGTAGATATTTTGCCAATCAGTTACTGTTAATCATCTATATTCTATTCAAATCATCCAACAGTTATTGAGCATTTAATATAAGTTACTACTATGCAAAGCCCTGTGCTAAATAATTAAATTTGAGACAATTTATGGTATAGTTGGTGTGGGATTGTGGGGTCAGAGAATCTCTTCTCAATATAAAAGGAAATGAATAAAAATAGGAGAAAATGACTGAATAAAATAAAGTAAAAAATGAAAGATTTCCATGTCACAGATAAACCAGAAAAAGACAGCAGCTTAGATATAAAATATGATAATCGATGGCAAGGAAAACTTAAGGGTTCTAATCCTGGCTGCTGAATCCCAGAGCTATGGCATTGCTGAAAGCAAATTGATAAATAGTTTGTCTGCCTTAGAAATTAGTTAGGCAATAATATTGGCAATGCTCTACTACTTTCTCCGCCTTTCAATCCTGTGTCATCTCTTTTCTGGCCATGTGCATCCTGTCCACTAAGCCAGTTGCACACAATTTAAAATTTTGTCATAGCAGCACTCCATGTCAAGGGATCATCAAATGATGACTCAAAATAAAGAACTTAAAATGTATAATCTTTGATAAAATTGATGATTATAGTATAGAATGTACTACGGACTGTATTTTTAAAACTATATATGGTGAAAATACGTAATCTATAAAATCAGAATGTGGGGAAAGCAAGAAGAGAAGATTTTAGAATATGGATTCAAACTGGCTGAAACAAATTGGTTGATACCTTAAACTGATAACCTGTTGTTCCACTGGTATATTCTTCAGGATGGTTCCACTAAAGTTATATTTTTCAAAATATTTACTTCACATTATTGTACATAATTGATCACATGTCAGTGTCCCAAATGTATCTTACCTAAAAATTAGTGAGTGCCCTAACTTGGATGGTTTTTGAAGTCTGTACATTTGGTATTGTTGTATCTCTTAGCATGGAGGATAAAGAAAGGCTGTACATTGTTGCTTGAAAGTTGATACACTTAGACCAAGTTTGTATTTGCATTGTCAGTGTAGCAGATGAGTGAAAAAATCTGCTATTGAATTTTGTTCTCCATTCCATTTCCTTCCCTTCTGTTCTCTTCCCTTCCCTTGCCTTGCCTTGCCTTGCCTTTCCTCTTTTTTTTTTTTTGATACAGCTTGTATGAGGACTGAAAACCTCAATTTATGTTCGTGACAGTGGGGATTTTTAAAAATGTCTACATTCTTTCTAATAAACTGTTGGGAGACTTAAAAAAATCTTCATTGCATGGAATCAGTCTATACCAAAGTTAAATGTATAGCTAATAAAAAACAAAGACTCAAATATATTAATGATTTTATGATCTTTTGATTTTATGCTATTGGGCTCTTTCAGGAGTAAGTATTTCTTGAGGTTTTTTTTAAATGTGAAATTTAGCACTTCTTCAGTTTCTCCCTCTCCTTCCTTTCATCCTTCTTTATGTTTTTGTTTCCTTCCCCCCTCTTTAAATCATCCACTTTGCACTGGCTGGTGTGGCTCAGTGGATTGAGCACCAGCCTGTGAACCAGAGGGTTGCCAGTTTGATTCCCAGTCAGGGCACATGCGTGGGTTGTGGGCCAGGTTGGGCCCTCAGTAGGGGGTGCATGAGAGGCAACCATACATTGATGTTTCTCTACCTCCCTTTCTCTTTCCTTTCCCCTCTCTCTAAAAATAAATAAATAAAATCTTTTAAAAAATAAATAATCTATTTGTTCATTTGTCTATTCATATCAACCATCCATTCACCCATCCATCATCCATCTTTCTATATTGTAGATACTTATAAAGAGGTCTGGAATGTCATTCACCAAATGTTATAGCTATTTTTAAGCCTGGATTGTAAAATTGGAGGTAATTTATTTCCTTCTTTGTATTTTTAGTACTGCTCCAACTTTTTATGATGTACTACTCTCATTTCTACTTTAAAAATCTAATTAGACACAGACTCTACTTTTGAGAACTCAAAAAGTTAGGCCTAGTGTTTCCAGCAGATCTGTGAATTTCTCACCTGCCTAAGCAGCAATCTCCCAGTTACAGATCTATTAACAATAACCAAACTGCTTACAGCCAGGCTTAATGACTGAGCTTTGACCCTTTGAGTTTAGACAGTGTAGATTCCAAAGGAGATGTTCAAATGCAGAACCTCAAAGAGTCATATCCTGGCATTACTAGGCTTCAGAATTTTCCCTCTGTCGTACACACATACTTCATTGTTGAATTTTTGTGTGGCCCCAGCTGTGTTATTTATGCAAAACCTTGTTTTTTTCATTTGCAAAAGAAGGATATTTGCACTTGTCCTGCTTAGTGCTTTGAACTTTTAAATGGAAAAGATGATAGTGTAAGACTGCTTAATATTATTCTCACCAACAAGGCTTCTATGATACACTGAAGGTACTAAGAATGTTTTGATAGGAAGGCTAAAGTCTCTTTACTTTTCTTTTAAAATCAAACTTTTCTAATAGGCTCTAGGGATTCTTACTACCAAGTCAGAATTTAACTGGCAGGACACCAGGTAATATAAACCTTTACTGATTCTTTTCAAAGGGAACAAAGTCAATAAACTTACCTTAAAAATAATTTATAGGCCTCTTGTACATTGAACTCCTTCTGCTCCTGAACACATCTTCTCCTTTATTTTTTCTCATACTACTAGTAGGCTAAGACACCAACATTTGGCCACAACTAAACTTACATGCCCGGACAAATGGAGTAAACAGATAATAGAGAAAAGAAAATCTTTCTGGCTGTGTTACCTTCTAAGTTTTCTTCAGCTCTGTTTTGATGTCTTTATTTTTTAAATATTTTATTTTATTCATTTTTAAACAGCGGAGAAGGGAGGGAGAAAAAGAGGGAGCGAAACATCAATGTTTCCTGCCATGTGCCTGCCATGTGCTCACAACTGGGGAACTGGCCCACAACCCAGGCATGTGCCCTGACTGGGAATTGAACTGGCAACTCTTTGGTTTGCAGGTCAGCACTCAATTCACTGAGCCACACCAGCCAGGGGTGCTTTGATGTCTTTAGAGCCTGCCTATGGGACAGTGGTTATTATTTGGCTCCACTGAGACTGTTTCTTCCAGGTTACTATGTGGCAGTGCTGGCTCTCTAGTAGAGCTTTCAGGAGACAGTGGGTGGGTGTGTCAGAGTTTACTAACCTCTAAATGACCTAAATTCAGAGAGCCAAAAATGCATTCATTTCCCCCTTTTGACATATACATGAAATCTTAGAATACTCATTAAAATTTGAAACAGCAATGTCTAACAGAAATATAACATGTGCCACATATATCATTTTAAATTTTCTAGTAACCATATTGAAAAATAAACAGGTGATTACTTTTTTATATTGAACACATGTTCAAATGATAATATTTTAGATATTCTGGATTAAATAAAATGTATTTTATTTAATCCAGAATATCTAAAATATTAGATACATTTTATTTAATCCAGAATATCTTAAATATTATCATTTGAACATGTGTTCAATATAAAACATTATTAATAAGACACTTTATATTCTTTTTTGTACTAAGCTTTTGAAAACTGGTATATATTTTACCAGATTTCAAAATAAAATAAATTAAATTAAACCAAATAAAATTTGCAAGTAAAAAAAGAGCCTGAGGAGGCCACTGACATGAGCTGTCCATTTTGTCAAATTAAGGGCTACTGAGAGACATTGAATCATTTTATTTCATTCATAATCCAGAAATTTTAAAAAAGCATTAAAGCTCCTCATTCTGATAACACTAGTAGAACTCTGTGTAATACCAGAAAAATATCTCACTTTCATTTTACTTTTCCATTGCAAATTACAAACCAATATGGTTAGAAAAACATTTCTGTATGTATGACTTTCTGCTTAGGCAGAAAAAGAAAGTAAAACTATATATTTAAGGATGACTTAGGTAGAACAGATGTTTTGGCAGTTGAATGTTGTCATTATTATACCTAATAACACTGATCATTTGGATTAGAAAGGATGACAGTCCATCTAAAACCAATAGGTTGTTTTTAAGCTGCTCCCTCTCTTTCTAAGGCCAGGATAGTTGACTTGCTGCTATTTTAGGGACTTCATGTTTCTCTCATATTGTTTTCAGGCACTTCTCCCAGATCATTGTTGATATCTTGTTTATGCATCCAGGCTGTAGCTAAGGTTTCTTGACTCTAGAACTCTGGAAGAAAAGCAATGAAAAATAAGTTAGGAGAGAGGGAAGATGGCGATGGAGAGGGATGGAGCAAATTCCATTTCCCCGTACACATGGGAGAAAATCCTGGCCGATCTATGGAGGCAAAGCACAAACAGCCAACAGTTCCCCAGCATATATGAAAATGAGAGACCAGAAATTGTGACAGACACTGGAAAACCAGACAGTAAGGAAATGGCTGCAGGACAGTAGGGTCTCAGTGACCAGAGCAAAGACAGGAGCAGCAGCGGCCTCGGCCTGCACCCAGTGCCAATGCCCAGTGCATATACCAGGAACTCTTTGGGAGCCCCGGGCCACCAAAGGGTCCTTGGGAGAGAGCTGGGTCATCAGCTCCCTTCCTCCCTGGCCAAGCAATATTGGGCAACACCTGGGAGAGACCTGTTTGCTTGAGTTTACAGAGAGGGTGGTAAGGACAAAGGGCCGCGATCAACCGTGGAGTCTGTGGTTGCCAGCTCTGGAGAATTGAGAGGCTCAGTGTCAGGCTCTGACTCCGATAGTCAGCGGTCTGGCTGAGGGATTAGGCTGTGCTGAGAGGCAGGCTTTCTTAAGGAGAAAATTTTTGGAAAGTAAACTGAAGGATTCTCCTGTGACAGCCGCTTGGCCTGCTCCCCACCCAGCCTGGCAGCAAGGCCTAGAGTTCCCCACAGAACTGGGAGGGGTCCATGCCAGATCCCACGGGACCCAGGCAGCTTGGCTGGGGCTCAGTCCCTTACACCCCAACCCACAGCAGGGACCCATGGGGAAAGAGTGCTCTGAAGAGGACCTAGATCCCCTTCGTGGGGTGCTGGGGAGAGGTGCCAGGTTAGGTCTTGGGAGAGCTCGCAGAAAGACCACACGAATCGCCCCTCAGATGGCTGCAGCCAGAAAAACTGGTATGGCCAATTTGAAACCAACAGAAGATGTTTTTTGTTTTTTATTTTTAAGTAATCTTTTATCTTTTTAATTTTATTATTGTTTTATCTGTCAATACTTTTTCCCTCTCTTTTCTTCTTTCCTGTTCTATTCCTTCTTCATTTCGTTCCCAAATTATCACTTTTTCCTCCCTTCTCCTGCCTTTCTTTTTTTTATTTTACCCACAAGCGACACAAACAACTTGGAACTGAGAAAAGACCAGAGTTGGTCTTTTCTCAAAGAGGGGGACCCAAAGAGGGGGCATCCCAACAGTTGAGACAGTGCGGCAAATTTCACTTTGCTATAGCAGAGAAGACACATGTTGCTGCATATTTGTACAATTATTATTTTTCATTATTCTCACTGCTTTTATATTTTAATAGTATCTTTGTATTCCTCCTCTTTCTGTATAGGCTTCTTTGCCTTGGCTGGTTATATTGTATCATTTGACAGGTTTCCCCTGTTCTCTCATTCATAGTGTGTTGCTAATTTACTGTCCTTCATGCCACTCATTTTCATTTAGCACACTACCCAAAGCTCTATACCCCCTATTCATGTTATCCAGATCACATAGAGTCTGTCATATGATAGTTCTTCTAATATTATTGTAAATAATAGCTGTTCTATACAACAGTGGATACTTCACAACACATCTCCCGGATCTTAGCCCACTTCACAGTTTCCTGAACTTTATTATTGTACCGGTTGACTCTATTTGCTCACATACTACATCTATTAACTATCCCTTACTCTCACCTTACCTCAGAATCTGACCTCCCACAGTCTCACTGCTTTCTAGATCCAACTCACAAGCCTTCCCTCCCCCAAAAGACACTTATTGTTTGTCCATCCTTTCTTAAAAGTGGCAAGTTGGGTTGAAGATTATCGTTAACACTATACATAGCCTAAAGACCTGCTATCTCTTCTCTAACCGGCTAAGACTGTAAATATCATAGAGTACTCTCCTGCTGTCATAAACCACTTTGCCTCCCCCTCCAGCTGATCACACAGAAAAAAAAGGGTAGGTGGAAGTGGAGAACACCAGGGTACCTGAAAGAGACTGCACCACTGAATTTCGCAGGTATTCTACCACAGAAGTTCACACCATAAACCCAGGGAGTCAGAACAGATCAATTTAAGAAGCTGAGGCTAACAAGAAGAGTCTCACAAACAATGGGAAGACAAAGAAACAATCCCCAAATGAAAGGAAAGGAGGAACCCTCAAAAGCAATGTTAGATGAAATAAAGGCAAGTCAGCTATCAGCTATTGAATTCAAAGCAGCTGTTATCAGAAATTTCACAGAGCTCACAATGAGCTACCAGAAACTACAGGGGACCTACTATGAACTCACTGCAAACTATTTCATCATGAAAAGGGAAATAGAAACTTTCAGCAAGGGCCAAGAGGAAATGAAGGCTACAATATCTGAACTGAAGAACACAGCAGAAGTAATCAAAAGCAGGATCAATGAAGTAGAAGATTGGATCAGTGAGTTGGAGAACAAAGTAAAAGCAAAAACTCCCAGAAAGATCAAGAAAAGAAAAAGAGGCTCAGAAAGAATGAAGAGGGATTAAGAGAAATGCAAGACAATATGAAACATAATAATATATGTATAATAGGAATACTAGAAGGGGAAGAAGAACAAGGGACAGAAAACCTATTTGAAAAAGTAATGAGGGAAAACTTCCCTAATTTGATAAAAGAAAAAGTCACACAAATTCAGGAATCACAGAGAGTCCCAAAAAAGAGGAACACAAAGAGACCCACTTGAAGACATATCATCATTAAAAGGGAAAAATTCCAAGATAAAAAGAGAATCTTAAAGGCATCAAGGGAGAAAAAGGAAGTAACATACACGGGAGACCCAATAAGGTTAGCTACTGACTTCTCAATAGAAATGCTCCAAGGAAGAAGAGAATGGCAAGAAATATGCCAAGTAATGAGAACCAGAGGCCAGCAACCAAGGCTACTTTACTCAGCAAGGCTCTCAATCAAGATAGAAGGCCAAATAAAGAGCTTCCAAGACAAAAGAAGCCTTAAAGAATATGCCTCCATCAAACCAGCTCTGCAAGAGATGCTAAAAAGACTGCTTTAAGAAAGGTAAAGAGAAACAGAGAGGAACACAAATACAAAAATGGCAATGAATAATAACATTAAACAGTAAAGGGATTAAATACCCCAATGAAAAGATATAGAATAGCTGAATGGATAAGAAAGCATGACCCATACATATGCTGCCTACAAGAGACCCACTTCAGGACAAAAGACCATCACAGACTAAAAGTGAAAGGCTGGAAACAAATTTTCCAAGCAAACAAATAAGAATAAGAAGCCGGGGTAGCAATACTCATATCAGACGAAATAGACTTCAAAAAAAGGGCCATAAAGAGAGACTCAGAAGGTCACTTCATAATACTCAAGGGAAGAATCCACCAAGAAAGCATTAACATCGTAAATATGTATGCACCCAACATAGGAACACCCAAATATATAAAGAAAACCTTAGAGGACTTCAAGAAAGATATTGACAGCAACACAATTAGAGTAGGGGATTTTAACACCCTACTGTCAAAAATGGACAGATCTTCCTAACAAAATATCAACAAAGATATTGTGGCATTGAACAGCGCCCTAGATGAAATGGACTTAACTGATATATATAGAGAGCCATTCATCCCAGAGAAGATAAATACACATTCTTTTCAAATGCACATAGAACATTTTCAAAGGTAGACTACATGATAGGACAGAAAATGAGTCTCAACAAATTCAAGAAAATTGAAATCATACCAAGCATTTTCTCCAAGGACAAGGGACTGAGACTAAAAACCAACCCCAAAGGAAAAAACCCAAAACATTCAAAATAATGGAGATTGAATGGCATGCTATTAAACAACGAATGAGTCAAAAATGAAATTAGGGAAGAAATCAAAAAGTTTCTAGAAACTAATGAAAATGAGTTGACAAGAACCCAAAACTTATGGGATACAGCAATGGCAGTTCTGAGAGGGAAGTTCATAGCAATACAGGCCTACCTAAAGAAGATAGAAACATTTCAAACAAATAACCTAACCCTTCACCTGCAAGAACTCAAGGAACAACAACAAAGACAGCCCAGAGCAAGTAGAAGGAAGGAAATAACCAAGATCAGAGCAGAATTAAATGACATAGAAACTAAAAGCACAATTCTAAGAGCCAATGAATCCAGGAGCTGGTCTTTAAAAGGGTAAACAAAATTGACAAGCCTTTAAGGAGGTTCATCAGGAAAAGAAGAGAGAAGACCCAAATAAACACAATCAGAAACGAAAGAGTAGAGAATACAAATGACACCACTGAAATACAAAGGATTGTACGAAATTACTATGAAGACCTGTATGCCAAGAAATTTGAAAACCTAGGTGAAATGGACAAATTGATAGAAAAATATAATCTTCCGAAACTTAATGAAGAAGAAGCACAGAGCCTGAACAGACTAATAAAAGCAGATGAAATTGAAGCAGTAATCAAAAACTCCCATCACACAAAAGCCTTGAACCAGATGGTTTCACAGGAGAATTTTACAAAGCATTTAAGGAAGAGCTAACCCCTGTTCTTCACAGACTATTCCAAAAAACCCCAAATGATGGAAGACTCCCAAAATCTTTATAAAGCCAGCATCATCCTAATTCCAAAACCGGATAAAGACACAACAAAGAAAGGAAAATTTAGGCCAATATCACTGATGAACATAAATGCTAAAATCCTCAACAAAATATTGGCAAACTGCATTCAACAATACATTAAAAAATCATACACCATGACCAAGTGGGATTCATCTCAGGGATGCAAGGATTGTTCAATATTAGCAAATCAGTAAATGTAATACATCACATAAACAAAAGCAAAGACAAAAATTATATCATCATATCAATAAATGCAGAAAATGCTTTTGATAAGGTACATTACCCATTTCTATAAAAACACTCAGCAAAGTGGGAATAGAGAGAGCATTCCTCAATATAATAAAGGCCATATATGAGAGACCTACAGCCAACATCATACTTAATGGTCAAAAACAAAAAGCTTTTCCACTAAGATCAGGAACAAGACAAGGTTGTCCATGTTCACCACTCCTATTCAATATATTATTGGAATTTTTAGCCACAGTGATCAGACAAGAAAAGGAAATAAAAGGCATCCAAATCAGAAAGGAGGAAACAAAACTGTCACTGTTTGCAGATGACATGATAGCGTACATGGGAAATCCTATAGCCTCTACCAAAAAACTGTTAGAGCTAATAAATAAATTTGGCAAAACAATGGAATACAAAGTCAATATCCAGGTATCAAAGGCATCTTTGTATGCCAACAATGAATTAGCAGAAGCAGAAATTAAGAAAAAATTCCATTCAATATAGCAACAAGCAAAATAAAATATCTGAGAATAAACCTAACCAAGGAGGTAAAACACCTGTATACAGAAAACTACACAACACTGAAGAAAAAAATCAAGGAAGACACAAACAAATGGAAACATATCATGTTCATGGATTGGAAGAATTAACATTATCAAAATGTACATACTACCAAAATCAATTTACAGATTCAATGCAATACCTGTTAAAGTACCAATGGTATATTTCACAGATATGGAAGAAACACTTCAAAAACTTATATGGAACCATAAATGACTCCAAATAGCAGCTACAATTTTGAGAAAGAAGAGGAAGGTAGGAGGGATCACTATACCTGATACCAAACTGTATTATAAGGACACTGTAATCAAAATATCCTGGTACTGGTATAATAAAAAGCACATAGACCAATGGAACAGAACAAAGAGCTCAAATATAAACCCAAGTCTCTATGATCAATTAGTGTTTGACAAAGGGATCCAGCAACATAAAATGGAGTAAAAATAGCCTCTTCTACAAATGGTGTCGGGAGAACTGGACAGTTACATGCAAAAAAAGAAAGAAACACAAGCGCCAACTTACATCATACACCAAAATAAATTCAAAGTGGATAAAAGAATTAAATGTAAGCTGTGACACCATTAAAGTCCTTGAGGAGAACATTGGCAGAAAAATCTCAAGTATTTCACACAGCAACATTTTTACCGAAATGTCCCCTAGAGCAAGGGATGTAAAAGAAAGAATAAACAAATGGTATCTCTTCAAAATAAAAAAGCTTCTGCACGGCTCAAGAAAATATTATTAAAATAAAAAAAGAACCAACTGTATGGGAAAACATATATGCCAATGATACCTCAGATAAGGGTTTAATCTTCCAAATATACAAAGAACTTACACAACTCCACTCTAAGACAAGCAACCCAATTAAAAAGTGGGCAAAGGACTTGAACAGACACTTCTCCGAGGAGGACATACAGTAAATCCAGAGACATGTGAAAAGACACTCAGTATCACTAGCTATCAGAGAGATGCAAATTAAAACCACAAGGAGATACCGCTTTGCACTGGTCACAATGGCCATCATAAACAAAACAACAAACAACAAGTGTTGGAGACGTTGTGGGGAAAAGGGTACCCTAGTTCACTGTTGGTGGGATTGCAGACTGGTACAACCATTATGGAAAAGAGTATGAAATTTTCTCAGAAAACGAAAATATGCCTTTTGACCCAGCAATTCCACTGCTAGTATTATACCCTAAGAACTCTGAAGCAGCAATCCAAAAGAACTTATGCACCCCAATGTTCATAGCAGTACAATTTACTATAGCCAGGAGTTGGAAGCAACCTAGGGGCCCATCAGTAAATGAATGGATCAAAAACCTGTTGTACATTTACACAATGGAAGGAATTCTATGCAGCAGAAAGAAAGAAGGAGCTCCTCCCCTTTGTAACAGCATGGATGGAACTGGAAAGTATTATGCTGAGTGAAATAAGCCAAGCAATGAATGACAAATACCATATGATCTCACCTTTAACAGGAACCTATACAAAAAAACAAACAAGTAAGCAAAATGTAACCAAACACACTGAAATAGAGAACAGGCTGACAATGACCAGAGGGGAAAGGGAAGGAAATTTCGAGGGAAAAGGGGAAGGATTCACAGCAACAAGTATGATGGACACATGGACTAAAACTAATGGGGGTGGAAATGGAGGGGAGGTGGGAAGCACTGGAGGGTGGGCATG
Organism: Sturnira hondurensis; assembly: GCF_014824575.4. Classification (NCBI taxonomy): domain Eukaryota; kingdom Metazoa; phylum Chordata; class Mammalia; order Chiroptera; family Phyllostomidae; genus Sturnira; species Sturnira hondurensis. Next base: position 241,970 of record NW_028082191.1, read on the forward strand.
GGCTGCGATGGGAGTAAAAGACAGAAAACTGTATTTGAACAATAATTAAATAAAAAATAAAAATTAAAAAAATAAGGAGAATGAGTGAAGTTAAATTTATATCATGGCCCACAAGAACCTATCTGATGTGCTCCTACCAACCATCTGACTCAGCTCACTTTAGTCCAGACACTCTGGCTTCTAGTATGCCAAGTTTTTTCCTACCTCAGGATCTTTGTACTTTGATTCAGATTAAATATGGCCACATATTCTTTGATATCCCTTCCACAGAGAAGAAGAGGTGGGTGTAGGTCCATTTCGGGGCACAGGCCTTGAGACACTGGCAGATTCCACTTCTCCCTTGGAAAAATCACTTTTGGAACATTGAGTTACACCATGTAAGAAGTCCAAATACCTTAGGCCACCATGTGAGAAAGGCCAGAGGTAAGCACTCTGGTCACCTGTCCCAGGTGCATCCAGCATTTCAGCCATTCTTATCAGGGCACTAGACTTGGGAGTGAACTTGTCTTGGATCTCCAGCACAACTGAGCCTTCAAGTGACTCCAGTCTCAGACACTCTTTGATGCAGCCACATGAGTGACTTCAAGCAAGAAGTGTTCAGCTGAGCCCAGTCAACCCATAGAACTATTAGATATAATAATAGATTAATCTTTTAAGACATGTTTTTTTTCTTTATATAGCAATAGATAACCAAAACATGCTTGTATTCCCTCCACTTTGAATGCCCTTTCTTGGTCTTAACTTAAACATCTGCTCCTCAGAGAGCTCTTCCTTGATTACATGATATCTTTTAAAAAAATTTTTATAGATTTTATTTATTTATCTTTAGAGGGGAAGGGAAGGAGAGAAACATCAATGTATGGTTGCCTCTCATGAGTCCCCCATTGGGAACTGGCCTGCAACCCAGGCATGTGCCCTGACTGGGAATTGAACTGCGATTATGTGGTTCACAGGCCCACACTCAATCCACTGAGCTACACCAGCCAGGGCGATAACGTGATATCTTAAAAAGTAGCTCCTCTCCAACCTGCTATTATCCATCTCTAAGTTATAATTTTTCTGCCTGAATGTGTTTTCATAGTGCAAATGAATAACATTATATCATATTTGTTTTTCATTTGCTTTCTCCTAGTAGATTATAAACCCCATGAGGGCAGATTTTTTTCTATTTTGTACACAATGGTATTTTCAGCACTAGGATAAGGACCCGGCATACAATGTGCTTTAGGTAAATCTTTCCTGCATGAACGACTGAAAGAATATGTCATTACCTCTTTGTGAGCCTGTCCTTATAGAGCACAGTTGGGTAGACCTTTATTTGGTATTGCTTTTAAAGGCAAAACTAAAATATTTTATTACAAGTAATATAGTACTATAGGAATAAAGGTACTTAACTTAGATAATTTCAATAGGCCAGCCCCCCTATTTCAATGCATACACTGCCAGGTACCACCAAAATTCCATAATGGAAGACTACTCCCTTTGTACGCAATTAAGTTACAAATAAACTTACAAGTACAGAGGCAAACAAAACACACAAAAATCTTTGAGCTCCTGGGGCTTATGTGTTAGCTGGGGTGGGGGGCAGGAAGTAAACAAACAAAATATATAGAAAAACCAATTTGTACACCTAAGATAGAATTGCAATTTACCATGTTTAATTTTATATTGCTTTCCACTTACAGTAACAAGTGTAATCAAGAAACATGGTAAAAATGCAAAATAAAAATGGTATAAAATACAGATTTTCTTAAAATGAAGTTAATTCAGATGTTCCAAACCTTCACATATTACTTTGCCTGAAACTTAAAAATGTTCATTTTAATTTAATACTCTAAATGCTAATGTGTATATGAGTTGATTTTCAAATGCGTTTTGGAGTTATAGCCCCATTAACCACCAATTTAATGAATTATGCAGAAAGCTTTGGATTTCAAAATCTGTTAGAATTCTCATGTCCACAAAGGGTTTGAACTTTTGAGCTAGACCTATTAAATCTCCCATATACACTAAAGCAATGTGTAATAAAACATTTCAGCAATGTTTGAAAAATAACAATTATCCTGACTATTATAGAAAATGAGGGGTGTAGAGATTTGAGAGTAGAATCCAAATTCAAATAGAATAATCAGGTAGGGTCTCTCTGAGGAGGTGACATTTCACCAAAAAACTAACTCTCATCTGTAGGGTTTGCATAGTATAAATACTTCACTATGGCTCATGTCAACCTACCAACTTATCATTACTGAATGCAGAATTGAGAAGAGAGGAACACAATCAATTGGTCTCATGAGCCAGTATGAATGAGCTCCAGCACAACACTGGAAGGTCAGACAGGTAATATCCAGCACTAGATGGCAGAGGGTCTACAGACAGTTATAAGAACATTAGCTTTTACTCTGGGTGTTGTGGGAACCCACTGAAGGGTTTTAATAGAGAACTAACATGATCTGACTTGTTTTAAAAGTAATATTCCACAGAAGTTTGCTCATGAGTAAAAACATAATCTGTGTGTATGCATGTACACACACAAATAAATGAATATGTATATATTTCTGTTTCATGGATGTCAGTTCACCCCAAACACCACACCTTTTCCTATTAAGGCTGATTATCTTTCTTCATTCTGGCATTTAACCAAAAACCTGCTGAAAAAATATCATATATTATTATGATTTTAGAGTATCTGGCTTATTCAACCCTAGAAATTCTCACAAAACTGAAATGTAGCACATGTTGTGAATCCTTAAGTTGTCATCACAATTATTTATATAACTTCATTTCATTAATTGATGATGATAGTATCCGTAAGATCTCACTCTGTTTTCCAGGTCTAAAGCTCATAGTATTCTATTCAAACTGATGTACGTACATTTGGAAAACGTAAGTGATATGAGCAGACATTCAATAATTTTGGAGAGGGACATTTTGAAATTACCCTAAGACTATCCTGTATTTCTCATTACCATGGTCATCATTTGAACCTACATTAGGTCAGCATAAGTTAACTAGAACCCTATGGCTTGCTTTGTAATTTTTTAATATAATTTTTTAATTTAATTCTTGTTCAAGTACAGGTTTCTGTCTTATATTCCCAACCCTGCCCACCCCCCACCCCATGCTCCCTGCCTCCCTCCCCTTTTTGCCCCCCACCCTTAGTTATTGTCCATGTGTCCTTTATGCTTGTTCATGTGAGTCCATTCCCTTTTCCCCTATGATTCTCTCCCCTCTCCCCTCTGGACCCTGTCAGCCTGTTCCATATTTGAGTGTCATTGGTCATATTTTGCTTGCTTGTTTGTTTTGTTGTTTAGATTCCTGTTAACGGTGATATCTTATGGTATTTGTCTTTCACCGCCTGGCTTGCTTTGGAATTTACAGCAATCATGTGAAACAATATCCCTGAATGAAATTATAAAATTGAAGCTATGTATAAGAATGATGTTGGTGGTATTTTAGGAATCTTCTAAGTTAATAGATTAACTTAGAGTGTGTCTAAATGAAACAGATAAAAAATACTTGTATAGCAACAGACTTCTTGTACATAAATATACAGGTTTGATGATGGAAAAGGTGAGGTGGTTGAATATAATGCCAAGAAGTAAAAAAGAGGTAAATGCTCATGAATTGAAGAGAAGCCATGAATTATTATACAGTCCAATCTTAAAGAGTGTCTTTCCTCACTATGAAAGAAATAGGCTCAAAGACACATTGTAATTATCATAGCAAAGCTCCTCATAGCCTTGAAAAATATGTTATAAAGTGTATTTTGTTGGGAAAGTCAAAAGATAAAACAACCAGTTTGTATTTAATAATATAAAGATTAGGATCATAGGCTTAGAACACAGAGACCTAGATTTGACTTTCCTAAATGAAGAGGTGAAAGGATTAAGTAGTACAATAGGTAGTTACAGAGTAGTCTTGGGGATGTAAAGTACAGTATAGGAAAAGGAGTAGCCAAAGAACACATGTGGATTTCCTATACAAATGAACAATGGTGAGGGGATTGCCCGAGGGAGTGGGGGCTGCTGGATGGAGGGGGGCAAGGAGGAAAAATTGGGACAACTGTAATAGCATAATCATCAATAAAATATAATTGAAAAAACAAGTGACTCTTCCCTAAGTCAACACAATTTTGCCACAAGGGATCAATGTTTTTTAGCAGTAAAGCTCCTTTTGGGGCCAAGAAAACCTTTCTATTTATGCATAAAGTTTCCTTTGACTTATTTCAATGCAGAGTTCTTATTTCAAAGCATTGAATTTCTTTGGGAGGAATCTTCCAACTCAGTGAATCATCATTTTTGTTTGTATGATTAGAGAAAGTAAACATTTTCTCCAAACAATGTATAGAGTGAAAAGTTGGTACCTATACAAGCATTAATCAGCAAACTATTATGTAACTGGGTGAGTAATTTAATGGAGAGTAGAATACCTGTTGTATTGGATACATTCAAGGACATAAATTTTCATCTTATGGGAACCTCTCTGTAGAGAGTGGTAGACTAACTCTGGAGTCACAGGCCTCTGTTAACACCTTGGCTTTCAATAAATGTACTATGGATCCTGGACATGTAATTTACTACTTTGAAGAAGCTTCAATTTCTAATCTGTAAAGTAGGACTGTTAATTTCTACCTCCTAGTGTTGTCATGAAAACTAAATATGATAATATATAAAAATGACTTTATAAATATCAGGTACCTTCACTATTTTTATAATTATTATGTGGTAGAGAAACCCTCTAGGAGGAGATTATATATATAATATATATACACACACTCTTTTCAGACTTAGATCATCACATATTGTAAGATTTCAAAATGATAGTCTGATAACCCAAAGGTGATAATAGCTGACATCTGAAGAAAATTCCATTTTGAGAAAAATCATTTATTTTAGGAGTACTAATGCTTCTCCCCAACTCCTCTATATTGTACTATGTCTGTACCCAGTTTACAAAGAGGTTTTCATCTTCTCATTACTCTATATAGTTTAGGGACATCAAAAGCATTTGGATATCTTTGAAAGAGTAGGGATGCACCTGTTGTCCTGCACCTGTGACCCAACTAAGGCTATAGTTGGGGTAGGAAAATGGTGCAGTTGTTTGGGATTAACTGAGCTGCTTTCTGAGACTGTAGTTCAGGGTCCAGGGCTGGAGGTTCAGAGAGGGCTTGACAGAGAAGGTGTCTTGCTGAGCACCTTCCCTGACAAGGAGGTAATAGGGTGAGCAGTTGGAGATTAATTTTTCTGTTGGTAAATTCCAGCATGTAGAGTGATGTATGGGCAGGAAGCTTTGCACCTTCTGCTACAAGTTATACATGGATTTCTCTAGAGGGCCCAAAGAACCTCTTTTCATGGGAGGCTCAAGACATGTTTATAAAGGGGTATTGTGGTATTTATTAAAATAATAATAATTTACTTATAAGCACTTTACATATATTATTTCATTTAATCCTCACCTCAGCCCTGTGCCTTTGCTCACATTTAACAAATGATGAAAGTGTCAGAGATGTAAAGTAATTTACCTGAGGTGATACAGTTAGTATGTGCCAAAGCTCTCAACCTTTAAATGACAGTTGGAAGTACCTTTTGTGGAAAGAACAGTATAGGGACAGTAATGATAATATTAGTCAGTATTTACACATTTACTATATGCCAGGCACTCTTTTAAGAGTGCATATGTATCATCTCACTGATTGCTGGCAATGACATCGTGATAGTAATGATTCTGTTTACATTATGCAGAGACCCAGAAGTTGAAGTTGTTTACTTGAAATCACAGTGTTACCTAGTGTTGTGCTGAACATCACAAGTTGTGCCCTCACTTCTGCTGTAGGCAGTTAAGCAGACCTGAGCAGAGCAAGTACAATAACCCAGGTATGAAACGTTCCAGGGCAGAAAGCCGTGGGTGCTTAGCAGTGGTCAAAACTGTGAAAACAAGAATCTCACCCTCAGGGTAACCTTTCCTGCCCTAGCATATTGCTAGTCATGCACTTTAGGCCCTGGGATCTTTTATATTAATGGTCATGTGGTTTAGAACTGCCCCCTCTTACCTTTCCTCTCCTGGCACGTTGCTAGTCCTGAGGGTTAGACCCCCTTAAAGGAGGATAGAACAAGAGGGCCAGAGAATAGCCCTTATACACTAACCCTGGACAATGAGGTTCTGATCCACATAAGATACATCTAGGCCTCAGTTGTGTTTCAGCTCCAGGCACAGAAAAGCAGTAAAGCCAGACAAATGACATCTTGGCTGCCTCAGGTCCAGCTTCATTAACTAATGACCTGCTGCCCTGGCACTACTAATCAATCAGTGGAGACCATGACCCTGACGAGTAAAGCTTATAAACACTCTGTTGGGATCCTCCCCTGGGATCTCCCATAAAATTGACACCCTTAAAAGCCCTTAGAATGGAGGACCCAGGGTGCTCGGCCTTCCAGGAGCAAAGCCCTGTGCCTTTCCCCGCTCCCTGCTCTTCTCCCCTCGCATGCTACCTTTCCTTTTCTTTCTCTTAAACTTCCAGGACCCTTCATTTGCCTCTGTAACTTGTTTCCTGAGCTCTTTTTTTTTTTCCTAAAACTTACTTCTTATACCTCTGTGACTCTTTTTTTTACTGTTGTTCAAGTACAGTTGTCTCCATTTTCACCCCACCATGCCCCCCAACCCACCCATCTCCACCTCCCACCCTTGAACCTACCCCCTTTGGCTTTGTCCATATACTTTCTCTTATAGTTTGATTTTTGACTCTGAATTCTTTCTTAGTCAGAACTCAAGTTGATAAAAAAAGGTCTGGTCTGATCCCACTAGTCTAACTTCTGGTGCCATTTCTGCCACCACCAACACTTCTAATCATATGTTTGTAGATGGAAAAATGGATAATTTCCAAGAATTTCTGATGTCTAAACATTCCAAAATAAGGGTTTGCGGTGAAAGACAAATACTATACGATATCACCGTTAACAGGAATCTAAACAACACAACAAACAAGCAAGCAAAATATGACCAATGACACTCAAATGTGGAACAGGCTGACGGGGAGAGAGGAGAGAATCATAGGGGGAAAGTGGATGGACTCACATGAACAAGAATAAAGGACACATGGACAATAACTAAGGGTTGGGGGTGGAAATGGGAGGGAGGTGGGGAGCACGGGGTGGGGGGCGGGCAGGGCTGGGAATATAAGACAGAAAGCTGTACTTGAACAAGAATTAAATTAAAAAAAAACAAAAAACAAAGTAAGGGTTTGCAATGATCATGGTTAAGCTGAGTGTTTGGTTTTATTTCTTTACTGTCCTATATCAATCACCTAAAATTTACTTTATATCTTAATTTGATCTATTTTTTTAAATTACAATACTTCTTCATCAAATTTGTGTGTTTTTCTTTCCACACTAACCAGTTTTGTTTCACTCTGGACACCAAATGGGTGTCCTACAATTCAATTCATTTTTGACACTAACTAACCACAGTTAATGTAGACTCCTCAAGTTAAGGACTCAGTGCTACAAAACTGCTCTCACTTCAGATGCCAGTCACAAGTTCCAGGCCTCCCATACCTCTGGCTGACTAACTATAAGTCAGATGTTACCATGATACCTTCCTCAGGTTCAAAAATTAACTAGAACAGCTCACAGAAGTAGGAAAAAACAGCTTACTTACTACTACTGGTTTATTATGTATATAGCTGAACAGCCTGATGAAGGTTTATAGGATGAGGTCCTGAAAGTTTCTGAGCACAGGAGCTTCTGTTCCCATAGTTTGTAGAAAGGACAGTATAGGGACATTAATAATAATATCACTCAGTATTTACACATGTACTATGTGCACGACCCTCCAGGCATGTGGATGCATTCTTGTTCACCAGCTTGGAAACTCTCAAAACACCTTCTTTAGGGGTTTTTATAGATATTTAATTATGTAGATAATAATAGATAAAATCATTCAACATTGGTGATTAAATCTATCTTCAGCCCTCTCATACTCTTCCTATAGTTCTGGCGATGGGTTAAACATGCTGAGCTTCTAATCATGTCTTTGGTTCCTCTGGCAATCCTGAAGCTATCTAGAGGTCCACATAGAGTCACCTCATTAGAATAAACTCACGTAGAGTTGAAAGGGTCTAGTCATAAATAATAAAAGACACTTCTCTCACCGCTATCACTTAGGAAAGTCCAAAGGTTTTTGGAATCTTTGTACCAGAAACTGGAGAAAAAGACTAATTATGTATTATCATAATATTGCACTTTGCAGTAAATTTTTCCCAACCACAACATATCTATATAGCCATGCAATGTTACAACTCTTTAATGACAGTTATTATAACAAGTACTTTATGCATATTTTTGTCTATGAAAAAGCACATTAGATATATTAATTAAACCAGAGTATTAGAGCTGAGAAACTGTCTCTTCTGTTAATTATTCATGGAGTATTTTATGAAGTCTTTTTAAAAACATTTATTCATTTTAATTGTTGTTCAAGTACAGTTTTCTGTCTTTTATTCTCATTCCAGCCCACCTGCCCCCAGTGCTCCCCCTCTCTCCCATTACCACCCCCCTTACTTGTTGTCCATGTGTCCTTTACACTTGTTCCTAAAAATCCTTCCCATTTTCCCCTGAAACCACCTCCCTTCTCCTTTCTGGTCACTGTCAGCCTGTTCTCTATTTCAGTGCCTTTGGTTATACTTTGCTTACTTGTTTTTTGTTGTTGTTTAGGTTCCTGTCAAAGGTGAGATCATATGATATTTGTCTTTCATCGCCTGGCTTATTTCACTCAGCATAACGCTTTCCAGTTCCATCCATGCTGTTGCAAAGGGGAGGAGAGGGAGGAGCTCCTTCTTTCTGCTGCATAGTATTCCATTTTGTAAATGTACCATAGTTTTTGGACCCATTAATTTACTGATGCGTCCCTAGGTTGCTTCCAACTCTTGGCTATTATAAATTGTGCTGCCATGAACATTAGGGTACAGAGGTTCTTTTTTTTGTTCCTTTTTTCCCAACATCTTTTTTCTTTTACATTTGTTTTTTTAAATTTATTTAATTATTTTTCGAGTACAATTTTCTGTCTATTACTCCTATCCCACCCCACCGCCCGTGCTCCCCCCTCCCTCCCATTTCCACCCTTCCTAGCTTTTGTCCATGTATCCTTTATATTTGTCCTCTAAATCCCTCCCCTATTTCCCCTGAAATTCCCTCCCCTCTTCCCTCTGGTCACTGTCCCCCTGTTCTCTATTTCAGTGTCTTTGGTTATATTTTGCTTCCTTGTTTGTTTTGTTGTTTAGCTTCCTGGTAAAGGTAAGATCATATGGTATTTGTCCTTCAACACCTGGCTTATTTCACTCAGCATAATGCTTTCCAGTTCCATCCATGCTGTTGCAAAAGGTAGGAGCTCCTTTCTTTCTTTCTTTTTGCTGAATAGAATTCCATTGTGTATACGTACCACAGATTTCTGATCCATTCATTTACTGACGGGCACCTAGGTTGCTTCCAACTCTTGACTATTATAAATTGTGCTGCTATGAACATTGGGGTGCATATGCTCTTTGGGATTGGTGTTTTAGGGTTCTTAGAATACAATCCCAGCAGTGGAATTGCTGGGTCAAAAGGCATGTCCAATTTTATTTTTCTGAGAAAATTCCATACTGTTTTCCACAATGGTTGTACCAGTCTGCAATCCCACCAACAGTGGACTAGGCTCCCCCTTTTCCCACAACTTCTCCAACACTTGTTGTTTGTTGCTTTGTTTATGATGGCCATTCTGACCTGTGTAAAGTGGTATCTAATTGTGGTTTTAATTTGCATCTCTCTGACAACTAGCAATATTGAGCGTCTTTTCATGTGTCTCTGGATCCTCTGTTTGTCCTTCTTGGAGAAGTGTCTATTCAAGTCCTTCGACCATTTTTTAATTGGGTTGCTTTTCTTCTTAGAGTGGAGTTGTGTAAGTTTTTTGTATATTTTGGAGATTTAACCTTTGTCTGAGGTATCATTGGCAAATATGTTTTCCCATACAGTTGATTCTCTTTTTATTTTAATACTGTTTTCTTTATTCATGTAGAAACTTTTAATTTTGATGAGATTCCCATTTGTTTATTCTTTCCTTTATGTCCCCTGCTCTAGGGGACATATCAGTGAAAATATTGCTTCATAGAATATCTGAGATTCTCCTGCCTATGTTCTCCTCTAGGACTTTTATAGTGTCACGACTTACATTTAAGTCTTTTATACACCTTGAATTTATTTTTTTTCTATGGTGTAAGTTGGTGGTTCTGTTTCATTATTTTTTGCATGTAGCTGTCCAATTCTCCCAACACCATTTGTTGAAGAGGCTATTTTTACTCCATTTTCTGTTGCTGACCCCTTTGTTGAATATTAATTGACCATAGAGACTTGGGTTTCTTTCTGGGCTCTCTGTTTTGTTCCCTTGGTCTATGTGCCTGTTTTTATGCCAGTACCAGGCTTTTTTGATTACAGTGGCCTTGTAATACAGTTTAGTATCAGGTATTTTGATCCCTCCTACTTTGTTCTTCTTTCTCAATATTTCAGCTGGTATTTGGGGTCTTTTATGGTTCCATATAAATATTTAAAGTGTTCTATGTCTGTGAATTATGCCATTGGTACTTTAGCAAGTATTGCATTGAATCTGTACATTGCTTTTGGTAGTATGGACATTTTGATAATGTTAATTCTTCCAATTCATGAACATGATATATCTTTCCTTTTTTTAATGTCTTCCTTCATTACTTTGTCCAGTGTTGTGTAGTTTTCTCCATACAGGTCTTTTACCTCCTTGGTTAGGTTTATTCCTAGGTATTTTATTTTGCTTTTTGCTATATCAAATGGGATTTTTTCTTGATTTCTATCCTTTTGTTCATTGTTGGTATACAAAGAATCCTTTGATATCTGGATGTTGACTTTGTATCCTGCTGTTTTGCCAAATTCATTTATTAGCTCAAGCAGTTTTTTGGTAGAGGCTATAGGATTTCCCATGTACACTATCATGTCACCTGCAAAAAAATACAGTTTTGTTTCCTCCTTTTTGATTTGGATGACTTTTATTTCCTTTTCTTGTCCGATCACTGTGGCTAAAACTTCCAATAGTATATAGAATAGGAGTGGTGAACATGGACAACCTTGTCTTGTTCCTGATCTTAGTGGAAAAAAATAGTTTTTGCCCTTTGAGTATAATGTTGGCTGTAGGTGTCTCATATATGGCCTTTATTATATTGAGGAATGCTCCCTCTATTCCCACTTTGCTGAGTGTTTTTGTAAAAAATGGGTGTTATACCTTATCAAAAGGTTTTTCTGCATCTATTGATATGATCATGTGATTTTTGTGTTTGTTTTTGTTTATGTGATGTATTACATTTACAGCTTTGTGAATATTGAACTATCCTTGCATCCCTGGAATGAATCCCACTTGGTCATGGTGTATGATCTTTTTAATGTATTGTTGGATGCAGTTTGCCAATATTTTGTTGAGGAATTTAGTGTCCATGTTCATTAATGATACTGGCCTGAAGTTTTCTCTCTTTGTTGTATCTTTATGTGGTTTGGGGACTAGGATGATTCTGGCTTCATGAAAGGAGTTTGGGAGACTTACATCATTTGGAGTTTTTTTGAATAGTCTGTGAAGAATAGGGATTAACTCTTCCTTAAATGCTTTGTCGAATTCTCCTGTGAAATTATCTGGTCCAGGGCTTTGGTGTGTCAGGAGTTTTTTGATTACAGCTTCAATTTCATCTTCTTTTATTGGTCTGTTCAGGCTTTCTGCTTTTTCTTTGTTGAGTTTCAGAAGATTATAATTTTCTAGAAATTTGTTCATTTCACCTAGGTTTTTAAAATTTTTAGGTATACAGCTCCTGTAGTAATTTCCTACAATTTTTTGTATTTCTGTGGTGTGAGTTGTAATGTCTTGTCTTTCATTTCAGATTGTGTTTATTTGGGTCTTCTCTCTTCTTTTCGTGATGAGCCTACTTAAAGGCTTGTTGACTTTGTTTCTCTTTTCAAAAATCTAGCTGCTGGATTCATTGATCCTTAGAATTGTGCTTTTAGTCTCTATGTCACTTAATGCTGCTCTGATCTTGGTTATTTCCTTCCTTCTACTTGCTCTGGGCTGTCTTTGTTGTTCCTCAAGTTCTTGTAGGTGTAGGGTTAGGTTGTTCATTTGAAATGTTTCTATCTTTTTTTTGGTAGGCCTGTATTGCTATGAACTTGCCTCTTCAGACTGCCTTTCCTGTGTTCCATTAATTTGGGGTTGTTGTCAGCTCATTTTCATTTGTTTCCAGAAACTTCTTGATTTCTTCCCTAATTTCATTCTTGACCCATTCATTGTTTAATAGCATTCCATTTAATCTTCATGATTTTGGGTGTTGTGGGTTTTTTCCTTTGGGGTTGGTTTCTAGTTTAAGTCCCTCGTGCTTGGAGAAAATGCTTGGTATGATTTCAAATTTCTTGAATGTGTTGAGGCTTGTTTTGTGTCCTATCATATGATTTATATTTGAAAGTGTTCCATATGCATTTGGAAAATATGTGTATTTAGCTTCCTTGGAATGAAGGGCTCTGTATATATCAGTTAAGTCCATTTCATGTAGGGCGTTGTTCAATGCTACCATGTCTTTGTTGATATTTTGTTTGGAAGATCTGTCCATTTTTGACAGTGGGGTGTTAAAATCCCCTACTCTAATTGTGTTGCTGTCAATATCTATCTGGAAGTCCTCTAAGGTTTTCTTTATATATCTGGATGCTCCTATGTTGAGTGCATATATATCTGCAATGTTTATGTCTTCTTAGTGGATTCTTCCCTTGAGTATTATGACGTGAACTTCTGGGTCTCTCTTTATCACCCTTTTTTTGAAGAGTATTTTGTCTGATATGAGTATTGCTACTCCTGTTTTTTTATCTGTCTGTGTGCTTGGAAATTTTGTTTTTAGCCCTTCACTTTTAGTCTGTGTAAATCTTTTGCCTGAGGTGGGTCTTTTGTAGGCAGCGTATGTGTGGGTCATGCTTTATTATTCATTCAGCTATTGTATGTCTTTTGATTGGAGCATTTAATCCATTTATGTTCAAGGTTATTATTAATAGTTATGTATTCATTGCCATTTTTGCACCCGTGTTCCTCTCTGTCTCTCTTTTTTCCTTCCTTTCCTTAAAGCAGTCCCTTTAGCAATTCTTGCAGTGCTGGTTTGGTGGAGCTGCATTCTTAGGCTTCTTTTGTCTTGGAAGCTCTTTTTTGGCCTTCTATCTTGATTGAGAGCTTTGCTGGATAAAGTAACCTTGATTGCATGCATATGGTGCTCATTACTTGGAATATTTCTTGCTATTCTCTTCTTGCTTGGAGCACTTTCATTGAGAAAGCAGCTAACCTTATTGGGTCTCCCTTGTATGTTACTTCCTGTTTCTCCCTTGGTGCCTTTTAGATTCTCTCTTTGTGATTCCTGAATTTTTGTGACTTTTTCTCTCATCAAATTAGAAAAGTTTTCTATCATTACTTTTTCAAATTGGTTTTCTATTCTTTGTTCCTCTTCTTCTCCTTGTGGTATTAATATTATTCGGATATTGTTATATTTCATATTTTCTTGCATTTCTCTTAATCCCTCTTCATTCTTTCTGAGCCTCTTTTTCTTTTCTTGATCTTTCTGTATGTTTTTTTTCTACTTTGTCTTCCAACTCACTGACCAATCTTCTGCTTCATTGATTCCTTCTACTGTGCTCTTTAGTTCAAAAATTGTATTCTTCACTTCCTTTGGCCCTTTCTGATAGTTTCTGTTTCCTTTTTCATGTTGATATAGTTTTCAGCGAGTTCATTCTAGTTCCCTTGTAGTTTCTTGTAGCTCATTGTGAGCAATTTGAACTTCCTGATAACCAGTGTTTTGAATTCAATATCTGATAGCTGACTTGTCTGTATTTAATTTAGCATTCTTTCTGAGGCTTCCTCCTTTCCTTTCATTTGGGGATTGTTTCTTTGTCTTCCCATTGTTTGTGAGACTCTTTTTGTTAGCTTCATCTTCTTAAATTGATTTGTTCTGCCCCTCTGGGTTTATGGTGTGCACTTCTGTGGTAGAATACCTGTGAGATTCAGTGTTGTGGTCTTAATCTCCCAAGCTCACTGGTCTTGGGCTTTCCTGTAAGTTGGCTCTGTGTTTGTCTTTGGGTTTTGATTGGTTTGGGGTCTTTCTTTTGTGGTTTCTTCCCACCATCTGGTTAACTGATGGTTTCTCTGTCTACCACCTGTTGTAATTTGTTGTGCTGTTGAGGGCTGGTTGTGTTGAAGTCTGTTCTTCCATGTGTACAAGGTTTTGAGGATTCTCTTTTGTCCTTGTTCAGTTGTTTGCACTAGATAGTTTCTCCACTATTTAGTTTTATTTCCAGATAGGTCTTGGATTGAGGTTTGTGTGGTTTCTACTCCCTCCTTCACCTTCTTCTGTTGTTATCTGTTGGTGGTTCCTTTGTTGTTGGGTTTCTTCTTCCAGTTTGTATCCTTTTGTTCACCACTTTCATTTACTATTTTTTTGTGATCAGTTAGAGGGGAAGGCAAAATGATTTAGGACAGCAGGAGAGTATTCTATGATATTGACAGTAGCAGCTGGTAGAGAAGTGATAGGAGATCCTCCAGCTATGGTATAATGTTAACCATGATCTTCAACCCAACTAGCCACTTTTAAGAAAGGATGGACAGAAGATAAGACTCTTGTTGGGGAGGGAAGGATTGTGATTTGGATCTAGGAATCAGTGAGGTTGTGGGAGTTCAGATTCTGGGGTAAGGTGAGAGTAAATGATAGTAAATAGGTGTAGTGTATGAATGAATAGAGTTAACCACTACAGTAATAGAGTTCAGGAAAATGTGAAGTGGGCTACAATCCAGGAGGGATGCTGTGAAGTATTTACAATTGAATGGAACAGCTATTATTTACAATAATATTAGAGCAACAATCATATGACAGACTCTATATGATCTGGATAACATGAATAGGGGGTATAGAACTTTGAGTAGTGTGCTAAAGGAACATAAATGACATGAAGGATAGTAAATTAGCAATACATTGTGGAAGAGAGAACAGGGGAAACCTGTCAAATGATACAATATAAAGAGCCAAGGCAAAGAAGACTATAGAGAATTAGGAGGAATACAAGGATACTATTAAAATAAAAGATTTAAGAATAATGAAAAAATATAATCCAAATATAGAGCAACTTGTAACTTCTCTGCTATAGTAAAGTGAAATTTGTCTCTCTGTCTCTACTGTTGGGATGCCCCCTCTTTGGGCCCAAGTCTGGTCCTTTCACATTTCCAAGCTTTTGTCTCACTTATCGGTATTTAAATAAAAAGGCAGTGTTCGCTTGTTGTCTATTTCAGTGTCTTTGGTTATATTTTGCTGACCAGAGGGGAGAGGGGAAGAAATTTCAGGGGAAAAGAGGAAGGATTTACAAGTACTAGTATAAAGGACACATGGACAACAAATTAGGGGGGTGGAAATGGGAGGGAAGTGGGGAGTAATGGGCGGGTTGGCTGGGAAGGGTGTAAAAGACAGAAAACTGTACTTGAACAACAATTAAATAAAAAAATTAAAAAGGCAGGAGAACGGAGGAAGAAGAAATAAGATTAGGAAGAAATGAAGAAGTAGTAAAACAAGAGAAGGAAAGAGAGGAAAAAAGTATTGAAAGATAAAACAGTAATAAAATTAAAAAATAAAAGATTACTAAAAACAAACAAACAAAAACACCTCTGTTGGTTTCAAGCTGGCTGAACCGTTTTTTCTGCTCTTCCTGGTGCAGCAGGCTGAGGGGTGATTTGTGTGGCCTTTCTCCCTTCCCAATGTGTACTCAGCCAGTCTTGTGAGCACTCTCCCAAGAGCTACTCTTGCACGTCTCCCCAGCATCCCATGCAGGGGATCCAAGTCTTCTTCAGAGCATTCTTTCCTTGGGGGTCATTGCCGTGGACGGCGGTGCGGGTGCTCACACCTGGCCAGGCTGCCTCAGTCCCACGGGTTTGGGCTCAAACCCTTCCCAGTGCTATGGGGAAATGCAGGGCCTTTTGCCTGGTTGGGTGGGGAGTAAGTAGGCTGAGCGGCTGTCGCAGGAGAATCCCCCAAACAGTTTTACTTTTTAGAAATTCCTCCTACTCAAACCTGCTGCTCAGTACAGCCCAATTCTCCAGCCATTCCAGTGACTATCAGGGTCACTGTGGAGCTCTCAACTCTCCCAAGCTGGTGACCACAGAATCCGTGTTTGATCACTGCCCTTGTGTGTTTGCCTCCTTGTCCTTATTCCCCTCTCTGCAACTTCAAGCAACCAGGTCTCTTTTGGTGCTGCTCAAACCCTACTTGGCTGGGGAGGGAGGGAGCAACTGACCCGGCTCTCTCCCAAGGCCACTGTAGCAGGCCTGCTGCTCCCACGTAGTCTGTGGTAGACCCAGTGCAGGGCACTGGGCATGGGGCTGAGGCTTCCGCCACCCCTGTCCCTGCACTGGTCCCTGGGACCTTATTGTCCCGCAGCAGTCTCCTTACCATCTGGTTTTTCAGTGTCCGCTACAATTTCCGATCTCTTATTTTCATGTATGCTGGGGTACTGTTGGCTGTTTGCTCTGTTCCTCCGTAGATCGGCCAGGTTTTTCTCCTGTGTGTCTTATGAACTCTTTTAGTGAGAATAAAGCGTTGTGTCCTTTAATTTAAGATTACATGTAAGCTGATGCAACTTTCATCAGCTTAAGATGCATGGAAGAGAATATTTTAATACTTAGACTTATTTAAAATTCATTGGAGTTTGGAGATCATGTGGATTTTAACTCTTTTTCTAAATAACTCAAAATTATATTATAAGAGATTTTTAAAGGTCCTTGGAGACATTTTTAAGATGGCAAATTTACTCTTGCTCCTGGCAAAAACTTTTATATGAACATTAATGGGATTTTAAAATTATCATCTATAATGTAAAAATTAGCTTTGCCTTGTAGGTCTTATATTTGATTACAGACTCTCTCAATTCCCTGCTTTCAGTCTGAGTATGTTTGTAATAGCAATACAGCTATATGCCATTTCCATTAGCAGTCAGTGAGGATCATGGAGAAAAGAAAATTGTGTACTTCCCAGTAACCATCCTAAAAGAAAACACTCCCATTCTCATATGCTTGGGGTCTACAAGTTTTTCATGAGGTTTGGGCCACCCCAGAGCCCTGAGATTAAGATTATTTCCACATTGCTGTAGTCTGTTGTTCTCATTCCAGTCAATGGCTGTTGTGGTGTTGCTCCCAAAGAAGCTGACCCTTGGATAGAGATTAGCATGCAGGAGGGTTATTAGAGTGTGCTCCCAAGACCAACACCTGTGGATAGGAGGGGAAAGAAGCAGGAGATAGTGAAATGAGTAGTCAAATTGTAATGTAATTTCAATGGAAGTCTCAGACAACCCTGCAAGGAATTCTGAAGATGACCCCTCACATCAGTCAGGCAGTCATTGGACTTGTTGCATAGAGAAGGTGGCCTAACCTTAGGAAAAGTAGTTTTTCTGCAGCTAGGGTAATTCCTGAAGAGGCTAAGAACCAAGAGTTTACTGCCAGGAACACTCCTACCAGCTGAAGAAATAAGTCCCTTATTTCAGAATGAGGATGTGGGCAAGGTTATCACAGCATTCACCATATCGACCACTTGGGTAGTCCAAGTGGTAGTCTTCTCTTTAGTGGTTTTAGGCCAGCCTTTACTTATTGGGGCTTCTGTAGCCCTTGCCACTTGGCTAATGATATGGCTCATGATGAAGAGGTGTAGCGGTGTCTGGGATAATATAAATGCAGTCATGAATCTTGCTGACTGTGCTCTTCATGAAATAGCTCACTATACCCATATGTGGGGGCAACTTTACCTCAAGTCCCCCTGTCCACCACGGATGAAAGTAGCACTACCAAGACATGATCTCTTGGGGAGGAGAGGTGGCCAATTTCTCAGAGGAAAAAGGCCAGGAGACCCTTCCTCAACAGCTTTTATTGGGCTGTAATACACAGGAATATAGGTGGTAAGGATCAAACAGTAGATAAATTTCAAAGAAATCTGAGGGCTTAGTCTGAGTCACTGTCTGTCAAGAAAGGGTTTGCAAAACTTTGGGAGAAATACTCATTTCCTGCTCAGACCCTTATCATATGAATGAAAGCACTCTTAGCAAAGCAGGCTTCACAGGACTTTTGGAACTCTTTCTTATGCCCCATCACCCTGGATCCCGCTCTAGCTGGCAAGAGACTGCACCACCTCCCCCGTCACAGGTTTTCAGGCTTAAGTGGATTAGAGCCAGGAAGCACTTCTCCAAGAGGACCTGGGGACTCCGACTATGTCACATAGCCTGGGGGCGGGGCAAGAGTCCATTGCTCTCTCTTTGTCACAACCCCCCAAGTCCTTCCATGATGGCCTCCCAAGTGATCAAGTCTGGCTTAGGTTGCCCCTTTCTGTAAGGAGTCTTACCCGTCACAGACTATCGACCATGCTTTGGGGCTGGGGAGGAAGTAGAGGCAGCGTTTGCTACCAAAGGCAAGCTTTGTCTCCTTGTGGCTCACATTCCGGAGGTTGCTCACTCGTCCTTAGCCATGGGAGGTAGTTACAACTCCTGAAACCAGGCAGGGCAGTTCCCAACACCCAAAGACTGGGGTTTCCACTAAGGAGCTTTGCAATACACAGTCATGTAACGAGGTAATGGTCATGAAGCCAGCCATGCACCATGCTTTAATTATTATGCTATAATTCTCTGTTTCTGTGGAGCTACCTCTTCAGCTGGACTTTAAAAGTCCTTGACCCTGGGACTATGTCTTATTTTATTTTTATATCTTCAGAGCATTACATGGTGCCTGTTTCATACCTTGTGGTTAATATGTTTTTACTGAGTGAAAGAAGAAATTGCCCAAATGTTAGTAACACTTAGAAGTATGATGCCCAGTGATATTTTCCTGGGTCTGTCTAAGCCAATCTGTAAGATAATTTTGATTTTCTGCATTGTTTAGCTAAATACAGTGTTAGCTCTCACTTGATAGTTATCTTTTCATTTGTCTCTCTGCCTAGGGCTTTAACAGTCACAATTACATTTAGGCAGACAGAGTTGCATGACCATGAGGCATATTTGTGCCTGTTTTTGTCTATGCACCAGTGACCGTTCAGATCTGGGATCTCCTGATGCATGAGATGTGACATGAGCTGAGAAACTAGCTTGAATTTAAGTACAGCTGAATTTGAAAACCTCTCATTAGCTGTGTGATTCAGGGAAGGTTGTCCACCAACAGATGGATAGATAAATAAAAGGTGGTATATTCATACAATGAAATATCATTCAGCCTTAAAAATTGAATGTTGATACATGCTACAAAATAGGTGAACATGCAAAACATTATGTTAAGTGTAATAAATAGGACACAAAATCCACTTATATGAGATACCAGAATAGGCAAATTCAGAAAACCAGAAAATAAAATAGAGGTTTCCAGGAGTTAATGGGAAGGGAAAATGAATTAGTTTTTAATGGATATAAAATTTCAATTTAGAATGATGAAAAGTTCTGAAAAAATAGTAGTGATGGTTGCATGACATTGTGAATATATTTAATGGTACTGGATTGTACACAGAAAAATTGTTAAAATGGTAATTTAATGTTATGCATATGTATTTTGCTGCAATAAAAATGGATTGGTTTTATGGTATGTGAATTATATCTAAATAAAGTTGTCATTAAAAGATAGGATCTACTAACAGTACCTATTCTTTAAAAGATTTGTGAGAGTTAAGAATGGCAGGACAACTGTAACTGAACAACAATAAAATAAAATTAAAAAAGAATGATATATGAGTACTACCATGTATATGGTAAATGCTTACTAAAAGGTAGTCGTTACTAAGCATGGCATACAAATTAAGTAGTTATTTTATGCAAAGGAACCCATAAGTCTAAAAGTCACTGATGCTTAATGACTGGGATGTGTAGCCCATTCTCTGGCCTCTAGATGGATGTAAGAGTCTTCTCTAATGATAATCCATGCACACACTTGGGTGAGAGCTGTCCTTTCTCAGAGTAGTTATGCTTCCCCACTGCATCTCACCTCACAGCAATAGAAGAACAACTGTTTTACCCAGGTGCCTACCTTCTCACTAGCCTGAACCCCTCTGTAGTGAGTCATAAATATTGTTAAGACAGACACAGTAGTGTTTCAGTTAATCACCATGGGACAGTGATCTGACTTCATAAATAAAGAACTCATAAAGAACAGCTTCCAGGTATATGATTAAAGCATAGCTACCTTCTTGGCCTCATTGCTCTCTGCTATGAATCTCCTTTGTCCTCTAAATGTGATTTCAGATGAACATAGTATCAAATTTTTCTTTATGGGTGGTTGTAGATCATTCTTATTGCTGTAATATATTTCACTGTAGGAATGTAACTCAATTTATTTATTCATAGTAATGTTAATGGACATTTAACATTTCCATGTATATGTTTTGGGAACACTTCCTTGGGCATTTGTCTAGAAGTAGGTCAGAAATTATGTGCATATGGAACTTCAGGAGATACTAACAGAGTTTTCAATTAGTAGGGGATGAAATTTCTGGTTACTCCTTAATTTTGCCAACACTTGGTATTTACTACATTCTCCCAACCTCAAATCCCTAAACTAGGAAAGGGCTCAAGATAAGCTTCAGGTACACTTTCCAGTTCTATGTACAGAACAGTTTGTATGTGTGCACTTTACTAGAGAGATCCCATGGTTTTCAATGCATTTTCAGAGGGGCACTTGTCCTAAAGAAGAACAAGAACCACTTTTTCAAGTTTCAAGCTTTCTTACAATCCCTAGCATTTTTATAGCACAGGCTTTTGTTTGAATCAAGATTTCTGGAAAAGCTAAAGCATCATTCAAGGCTGGAGCAGTCTGGAATTTTGCTAGTCCTGGTGCGTGCTGAATGATATGTTGGGGATGTTCAAAATTACTTTCCTTCGATTCCCAGTCAGGGCACATGCCTGGGTTGCAGGCCAGTTCTCAGCAAGGGACACACGAGAGGCAACCATACATTGATCTTTCTCTACCTCTCTCCTTCCCTTCTCCTCTAAAGATAAATAAATAAAATTTATACCAAATTACTTTCCTTAAGTAAAATGATATTTTAAATGCCTGTGCTATTTGGCCAAATAAGCACTAACATGCCTACAAATTGAAAGAGCGAAAAAAATTGGAACAGGAAAATGGGTTTTAACTGTGGGCATAGTGCTTTGAAAACAACCTCTTGGCATCAGTGATGTGTTCTGATGGCTTGCAATGTGATATGGCTGGAAATGGCTGATATAAGCAGCAGAAGATTAAGGGCACAAAATTCTGCGTCTTTCTCAACAGATTCTTATCCTTTGAGGGATCTGTATCAGCCAATTTTCAAGACTCTCCCCTGTGAAACTCAGGCCTGTCTTCTTTGACAGGTGTATTTACAAGATATTATGAGGATAAAGATGATAAAGACATTGATTGGGTCCTTGGGGAGAAGAGGTACAATTTTCAGCTTCCTAGTTTAAATACTTGTTTTGATTTTTCAGAAGAAATTAATTTTGATTGTTTAGAAAGCATTAAGTCAGATTCTGTCTTAGGCCCCGAAGAATCCCTCTTCTAATGTTAATTCTACTTTCCTTAATCAGCTCAGGCTACTATAACAGAATACCATAGACTGGGTCATTTATAAACAACAGACATTTGTTATGCACAGTTCTGAAGGCTGGGAACTCCAAGATAAAGGTGCCAGTAGATTTGATGTTGCTGTGTCCTCACATGGCAAAGTCTTTAGTCTCTTTTTGAAGCATTTATTTGTTTACTTAGAAAGGGGGGGAGGAGAAAGAGAGGGAGAGAAACATCTATGTGTGGTTCCCTCTCACATGTCCCTAACTGGGAACCTGACCTGCGACCCAGGCATGTGCCCTGACTGGGAATCGAACCAGCAACCCTTTGGTTCACAGTCCCATGCTCAATTCACTGAGCTACACCAGCCAGGGCTAGAGTCTC
This sequence comes from Sturnira hondurensis, assembly GCF_014824575.4. Classification (NCBI taxonomy): domain Eukaryota; kingdom Metazoa; phylum Chordata; class Mammalia; order Chiroptera; family Phyllostomidae; genus Sturnira; species Sturnira hondurensis. The sequence continues at coordinate 263,957 of NW_028082191.1, forward strand.
TTTTATAAGGGAAATGATCTCAGCCATGAGGATGCCCTCATGACTTAATCACCTTCCAAAGAACCCACCTTCAAATACCATCACACTAGGGGTTAGGTTTCAACTTATGAATTGTGGGGAACACAAACATTTAGTCTATAGCACCATTCACCCAATCACCTGATGTTTGTCAAAGACCAATTGAACAATAACACTTTTAAACATTATGGGAGTATGCAAATGATTGATTTCTTTCCTGAACTAGCTGGAGAGAGGAGATACCCATGTAGAACATCTAGAGAATAGTATCAAGATAACTTGGGCAAATGTGAGCTAATACGGTAGGGACTTCAAATGGGGTGAACTTGATCTTTAGAGCACTGATCAAATGTGAGGAGAATTTCAGAAGCCTTGAAGAAGGTGAGTCTTGAGTTGGGCATAGAAAGTGGTTTAAGCTTTGTACTGATGAATATTAGAAGGCAAAGAGCCTTTGAGAAAAGATGTAGCTATAATACAGTGATGAGGGTGGCCTGCTGAGTGAGATGAAGGAAACTGCTTGACCAGAGCACAAAGGCCATCTTCTTAGTAGCCAACTTCTTCTCTGGCAACCTTGAGAACCAGGGCCAAGATCTTGGATGTATTCCAGTGGGCAAGGAGATATTATTATAGAAGAGATAGGATAAAGCTGCCTCCTCCCCATACCTTTTGAAGACTATTCCTAATCCCATCTCAGGGGATCTGCTGAGGCCTCTGCCTAAAGGCTCTCCACCCCCCCGCCCCGCCACCTTCGAACAGTTGCATGGTTTTCTCCCTATTCTCTTTCATCTCCTCACTCAAATATCATCTTGTAAGTGAGATCTTCTCTGACCACTTTGTTAAAAATTGCAATCAACCCCAAAGCACCAACACTTCTTTGCCTCCCCTAGTCTCTTTTTCTTCATAGCACTTATCATCCTCTTTTCTTATTTATTGTGTTTAGTGTCTGTTTTGTTAGTGTATTTTGTTTACACATATTAGAATGTAAGCTCTCAAAAGAGCAGAGATTTTTTGCTGTTTTCACTCACTACTGTGTTTCCGGAACTAGGAATAGTGGCAGGTACATAGGAAATGCTCAAGAAATATTTGTTGAATGAACGAGTGGATGAACTGATGTAGCAGCCATTTGGGGATGGACTGGATTTCTCCTTGCCTGAGAATATGAAGGATAGACATAAGAAAGATCTGGCTGGTCACTGAACCCATTATTAGATTCTACCTAGTTTGTAAGAATCTCAAGTAGTTACTGGCCCTAAATGCCTTCCAGAGAGAGACCTTTAAACCAACATAGCAGTGGGTCATAAGAGAAGATATCTAAGAGCTTAAACTCTGAAAAAGCAAAAGTGAGGTTAAGTTTTGTTTCCACTGCATGCAAGCTGATGTACTTAAACAAGTTTATTAATCTCTCTGTGCATCAAAACTCATTTGTAAAATGAAGCATACAATTAGCAGTTTACTGACTGAATTGTTGTGAGAATTGAATTACAGTCATACTTCAGTACTTGTTGGTTTCAGAAGTCATCAAACCCTGTACTCATTGCATTTTGACAAGAAACAACTGTTTCAGCATTTAGTACTTGCTTAGGACTCATCACACTTGCTAGAACTTGTATGAGTCATAATACCCCACAAGAGAAAATACTTCTTTGTTCAGTACTTCTCAGTTTCAGCACCTGTTACAAGTTCCAGAATGAGTTAATGATGAGTACCAAGGTACCACTACATATAATTTAATTAAAAATTTTAGCTCAGTGGCTGACAAGTGGTGTTTGTTTAATAAATATAATCATAATTAAGAGGCTGGGAAGCTTCATGATCAAAAGCATCAGCCTTTGTCTGAATTTAAATCCTGCTGCTATTTAGTAGTTTTGATACATTGGGCAAATAATTATCTCATTTCTCTGTGCTTCAGTTCCTTTATCTGAAAAGACTATGGTGAAAACTAACAAATCAATATATGTAGAGCGCACAGAACAAGGCCTGAACAGACTAAATGCTCAGTGTTAGCTATTGTTATTTGTTGTTATTATTACTCCTGTAGGGCTTTGTCTAGTTCCTCAGCTACTACCACCCCCATATTTCCCATTTCTTCCTACATAGACAATTTCAGGTCTTTAATGTGCTTCAGTGCTGCTGGCAGTTTTCAAAAATATTGGCATTGTTGTCTACCCCTCCCTCAAGCTTTGGACATGTGATGATACAATTATAAGACAGTGTCAGTGCCAGCTCCAGGTGCTTAGGAATGTGAACACATGAACATAAAAAGAAAGCTATTTGCCTAAGTAGAGCTTTCAACACTTCCTTTCCTCCTCCTCCATAAAGAAGATTAAATTTCCTTTATTCCAAACTAGAGCCCAATCAGTTTTGTTGGCCTCTTGAAAGACATCCTGCATTTCCAATGCTTTGAGAAACATCAATGGGTTGCCTTTGACATGTCCTCAATCAGGGATCTCTCACACACCTCCAACCAGAAACTTTGCCTGCAACCAAGGCATGTGCCCTAACCAGGAATCAAACCAATAACCCTTTGGTTTATAAGATAATGCCTAAACCACTGAGCCACACTTCTACATTTCGTAAAAATTATTGAGAACTTCAAGTAAGCTTTTTATCACATGAATCTATATTTCCCATGTTAGGAATTGAAACTGAGAATTTTTAAGATTATCTATTAATTCTACTAAAATAATACTAACCCTATTACAAGTTAAATATTTTATGAATAAAATAGTTTTTAAAACAAAAAGTCAAGTTGAATGACACTGATTTACATTTTTACTTATCTCATTCACATCTGGCTCAATAAGAGACAGTTGGAATCTCCTTTATGCATTAGCATTCGAGGTGTTGCCATATGTTATTTTGGTTGAAGTATATGAAGGAAACTTTCCTTCATGTGTGGTTAGAAAGACTCCATGAGTGTGTTTTGGGGACTGTAAAGGGGTCCTTGGACCACAGTTTGAGAACGGCTGTTTTATGCATATTATGAAGTATTATGTAATAATAAGAAGAATATGCCGAGTGAGTAAATGAACAACATTGGAAATATTTAGAATACAACATTGACTGAAAACAACAGGACAATAATAACATGTATAAAAGACCTCAATTGTACAATGTATAAAATATATAAAAAGACGAAAGAAACATGCTGAAATGTTAATAGCCATGATATAGTTCTACTTAGTGGAATTATAAATACTTACTGTTTCTCTTATAGTTTTCTAAAATTTTCTATAAGGATAAAATATATATGTACACATGTGTGATATGATGTATAACAGTCACATCAAATGTAACGTCTGGGCTTTGCCTTCTCCCTACCAGCAGAGAGGTCTGCCTTTAAGCTGGGATAATGTTAAACATTTATTGTGAACTTACTGTGTGCCAACAATCTATGCCAACAGGTCCTAGGCATGCAAAGATTATAATTACAACTGTAGCAGCTACAGTAATTACAACATTTATTGACAACTTACAACATGCCAATCACTCCTGAAAGTAACTTACATGGATCAAGTCACTTCATCTTTCCAGTATATCTATGAGTGAGTTACTGTCATCCCATTTGACACATGAGTAATCTGAGGTACAGAGACCTTAAGCAACTTAACACAGCTACTGATTGTGGCAGAACCATAACTTGACCCGGGTAAGCTGGCTTCATGAAGCTGATGCAGTTAAATCAGTGGCATGTGAAAGGTAAATGAAGAATTTGGGACACTGAGAAAATCACTTACCCAGCTGTTCATAGTAATCTGGGCATTCTTTCTGGAGGAAGGTGGTAAGGCTAAGAAACATTGAATTGGGAAGATTGATATCTAGGGCCCAACAAAATCATGCAACTAACTTGTTCTGTGACCATCAGCTTAGGAGAGGCAGAGCTGGGCTGGGATCCATATGTCCTTTGTGGAGAGTGATCCCATGGATCAATCCACATGTTTCTCCTGAGTAAGTCTATGTGCTGAGCTCTCATGGAGGCATATGTAGAGGTTTTTAAGAATTAGCATGCCACCCTGGCTGGTGTAGCTCAGTGGATTGAGCGTGGGCCTGCAAACCAAAGGATCAGGGTTCAATTCCCAGTCAGGGCACATGCCTGGGTTTCAGGCCAGTTCCCAGCAGGGGATGAAGGAGAGGCAACCACCTGTTGATATTTCTCTCCCTCTCTCCTTACCTTCCCCTCTAAAGATAAATGAATAAAATATTTTAAAAAAAGAATCAGCATGTAAATTTTATGGGATGGTATGTAAATTATATCTCAATAAAGTGGTTTATTTTTTTAAAGCCAGCATACACCTAGCAGTCAGAAGTTGCTTCTAAATACCAGTCTTTTGATAAAAGGAACAAAGGTTTCTTGAAGTAATGGCAGAACCTAGGGCTGGAACAGAGACAGTACAAGATGCCTCGGGAATCTTTTAGTGCCAGAAATGAAGGAAGTGCTCAAGAAATGAAAGGATGGAGGAATGTCAAAAAGATACAAGAGTTCCCAGTAACCACAATTAGAACAATTTAAACAAAATAACAACAACAACAATAATAATATAATAATAATGATAATGTGGTATTGGATTACAATCAAAGTATAAAGTAAATAAATGTAAGTCTGTACTGACATAACTAAAAGATTGAATAAATAAATAACAGGGGGAAATAGGCAAATCCTCTTTTGAGAAGAGTTTTTAAAATTTATGTGGATACTCTCCCTCTGGAAAGTAGAACTTACTTCCCACTGTCTCCTTTTGAAGATGGACTCGACTTCAGAGACTCTCTTCCAAAGAACCATACAAGGAAAGGGGAAAAATGTAAAGTTTTCATTTTTTCCACTGACTTTACAGTGGAAAAACATGGCAGGTACCATCTTAACCAAGGAATCAAGTTTACATTACCAGTGATAAGTCAGGAATATATCCTGATGTGATGAGAATGCCTGTTGTGTTCTTTCCCCAAGCCCCCAAATCCTGTCTAAAAATAAACAAAAAAAAACCCCTTCAGCTCTAGCTGGTGTAGCTCAGTGGATTGAGTGCGGGCCTGAGAACCAGAGGATCACGGTTCGATTCCCGGTCAGGGCACATGCCTGGGTTGCAGGCCAGTTCCCAGCAGGGGATGCATGAGAGGCAACTATACATTGGTATTTCTCTCCCTCTCTTCTTACCTTCCTCTCTAAAGATAAATAAATCAAATCTTAAAAAAAGACAAACCTTCACACAAATACAAATTGCGGGACATTCTACAAAATACCTGAGACATATTCTTCAAAACTGTCAAGGTCATGAAAAATAAGGGAAGACTGAGAAACTGTCACAGACCTGAGGAGAACAAGGAAACTTGATGACTAAATGCAGTGTGATATCATGCATGGGATTATGAAACAGAAAATTAAATTAGTCAACCAACTTGTACAGTCTAAATAAAATTAGAAATTTCATAAGTAGTGTCAGTCTCCTAGTTTTGATAAATGTATGATGCTAAAATTATGGAACACTACTTGACAGGTATATGGATACTTTTTGTACTATCTCTGCAACTTCTCTCTAAATCTAATATTCTAAAGTAAAAAGTGTATTTAAAGCATAAAGCATGATAAAAGAAAAGTCTATGGTACTGGGCAGGATGTGGAGCAGGTAGAACGCTCTGAAATTTCTGGTGAAATGTGAAGTGGCAAAACCACGTTGGAAAATTTAAAACTTCAAGGTTTAAAGCTTAAAACATTAAACATGTACCCACCATACTGGTCAGACACAAAAAGACCTGTACAAGAATGTTCATAGCACCTTATTTATAGTAGATCAAAACAGAAACTAGTGATCAACAGGGGAACGGATAAATCCATAAATTTGTATGGATGTACAAATCATAGTACATCCATACAATGGAGTACTACTCAGCAATAAAAGGAAACAAAATGCAACATGGACAAAACTCAAGAACATTATGCCTAGCAAAAGAAGCCAGGTAAATATGGAATCATACATACTGCAATATTGTATTTATTTATTTATTTATTTATTTATTTATTTGAGAGGGGAAGTGATGGAGTAATGGAGATAAATGTCAATGTGTGATTGTCTCTCACATGCCCCCTGCTGGGGACCTGGCCCACAACCCAGGCATGTGCCCTGGCTGGGAATTGAACTGGCGACCCTTAGATTCACAGAATGGCACTCAATTCACTGAGCCACACCAGTCAGGGCAAGTTTATGTGTTTTTTTTTTTAATATAGGACAGGTAAAACCAATATATAGTGACAGAAAACTGTTCAGTGGTTGTCTGTAGCAAGAAACGAGGCAGGAATTTACTGGGAAAGAACAATAGAGAATTTCCCAGGATGATGGGAACATTTTATGTTTTTTTAAATCATTTATTGTTATTCTATTAGTTGTTTCAATTTTCCCCCCTTTTCCTTTCTTCACCTATCCCAACCCCCCACTCCCACAGTCAATCCCCACAGTGTTGTCCATGTGTGTGGGTCATTCATACATATTCTTTGTCTAGTCCCTTCAAAGAATATTTTATGTCTTATTTATTTTTATTTATTTTTTTTTATTTTATGTCTTGATTGTGCATATTACAAAGGTGCACACATGAGCAAAAACTTCCCAAATCATGCATTTAAAATGGTTTCATTTTATGTAAATTATACCTCAGTAAAGTTGATTAAGAGTGTAATGGTTAATTTTATGTGTCAACTTGCCTGGTCCACTATTTCTAGATATTTCCTCAAACACTATTCTAGATATTTCTGTGAAACTTTTCTTTAATTTATTTTATTTTTTCATTTAATCAAAATATTATTACATTCAGTATTATTTTATATTAGTTTCAGATGTACAACATAGTGATTAGACAATCATATAGTTTACAAAGTGTTACCCTGATACTTCCAGTGCCCACCTGGCACCATGAATAGTTATTACAATATTATTGACTACATTACCTAATGCTGTACTTTACATCCCTATGACTATTTTCTAACTACCACTTTGTAGTTCTCAATCATTTCACCTTTTTCACCCAGTCCCCCAACCCACTGGCAACCCTCAGACTATTCTTTGAATTTGACTGGTTTGTTTGTTCATTTATACTGTTCTCTAGATTCCATGTGAAAGTAAAATCACATGGTACTTGTTTTTCTCTGACTAACTTATTTCACTGAGCATAATACCCTCTTGGTCCATCTATGCTGTCACAAATGTAAAGATTATACATATATACCACTGATTTCTTATCCACTCATCTATCAATGGACACTTGGGTAGTGTGAAGGCATTTTTTAAAATGAGATTAACATTTAAATCAGTAGACTCTGAATAAAGCATATTACCTTCCATAATGTGAGTGAGTCTCACTTAAGGGAATGCTGGGAGCAAACTGCATTGGGACTTAAATGGCAACTCTTCCCTACAGCCTGCTAGCCTACCCTACAGATTTTGGACTTGCCAAGTCTCCACAATTTCCTGAAACAATTTCTTAAAATTAATCTCTCTTTTCCTGCCCCCACATACAAACAAATTTTATTGCTTCTGTTTCTCAGAAGAATGCTAATATAAGAAAAAAATGAAAGCCTGTATGATAACTCTTGACTGAGAACCTTGTTGGAGAGACAAGACAACCATGACCACAGAATTAATATAAGAATGAACGTAGATTAAGAAGTAAAATTTTCCCACTATAAAAATAGTCATGGGACTTCCAGCCAAGATGGAGGTGTATGTAGATACACTTTGCTTCCTTGTACAACCAAAAGAAGGATGACAACAAATATAAAAACAAAAAACAATCAGAACTGCCAGAAAATCTAACTGTATGGAAGTCCAACAACCAAGGAGTTGAAGAAGAAAAATTCATCCAGACTAATAGGAGGGGTGGAGATGGGCAGCCAGAGTAGAGAGGACATGAGGTAAGGCAACAGCTGGAGGACTGGGTGAGGTGGTGGCTGGCAAAGCAGGTGGTCCCACATTCATGTGCAGATAAACTGGGAGGAACAACTGGGGAGAGAGCCAGACTGCACAACCCAGGGTTCCAGTTCAGGGAAATAAAGCCTCAAAACTTCTGACTGAAAAAACCTGTGGGGGTTGCAGCCACAGAAAAAACTTTCAGCCTCACAGGAGAGCTCGTTGGAGAGACCAAGGTCCTACAATGTACACAAACTCACCCACCCTGGAATCAGCACTACAAGGGCTCAATTTGCTTGTGGGTAGTGCAGGAAGTGACTGAAAGCCGGCTGAGAGCTGAGCAAGCAGCATTGCTCCCTCTTGGACCCCTCCCCCATATATAGAACCACAACACAGTGAAGTGGTTTGCCCTACCCTGGTGAATACTTAAGGCTTCACCCCTTGCTATGTAACAGGCCTGCTGAGAGAAAAAAAAATATGGCCCAAATGATAAAAAGTATCAAGGCTCCAGAAAAAATACAACTGTGTGATGAAGAGATACCCAACCTATCAGATGAAGAGTTCAAAACACTGGTAATCAGGATGAAGTATGTGATTCAGTATGTGATCATATTCAATCACAGAAATGATTGAGTATGGTCACAAAATATAGGAAAAAGTGAAATACAAGGCTATGAAAAGTGAAATACAAAGAAATGTACAGGGAACCAACAGTGAGGGAAAGGAAACCAGGATTCAAATGAATGATTTGGAGCAGCAGGAAGAAATAAACATTTGACCAGAACACAATGAAGAAACAAGAATTTTTAAAAATGAGGAGAGGCTTAGATACCTCCAGGACAACTTTAAACATTCCAACATCTGAATCATGGGGTGCCAGAAGGACAAGAAGAGCAAGAAATTAAAAACTTATTTGAACAAATAATGAGGGAGAACTTCCCCAATCTGGCAAAGAAAATAGACTTCCAGGAAGTCCAGGAAGCCCAGAGTCCCAAAGAAGCTGGACCCAAACAGGAACACAACAAAGCACATCATAATTACATTACCCAAGATTACAGATAAGGAAAGACTCTTAAAAGCAGCAAGAGAAAAGGATCCAGTTACCTATAAAGGAGTGCCCATAATTCTTTTAGCTGATGTCTCAAAAGAAACCTTGATAGGCAAGAAGGGGCTGGAAAGAAATATTTGAAGTCATGAAAGGCAAGGACCTCCATCCAAGATGACTCTATCCAGCAAAGCTATCATTTAGAATGGAAGGGCAGATAAAGTGCTTCCCAAATAAGGTCAAGTTAAAGGAATTCATCATCACCAAGCCCTTATTATATGAAATGTTAAAGGGACTTATCTAAGGAGAAGAAGATAAAAAATACAAACAGTTGCCTTGACTGGTATAGCTCAGTGGATTGAGCATGGGACTGCAAATTGAAAGGTTGTCAGTTCGATTCCCAGTTAGGGCTCATGCCTGGGTTGTGGGCCAGTTCACCAATAGGGGGCACTGAATAGGCAACCACACATTGATATTTCTCTCCCTTAAGGAGAGAAAGACAAAGGAAAGCACTCTTTCTTCCTTCCTCTCTCTCTAAAAAAAAAGTAAATAAGATCTTTAAAAAATATGAAGAGTAAAATGACAACAAACTCACAACTCTCAATAACCAAACCTAAAAAGCAAACAATGAAGTAAGTAAACAACTAGAACAGGAACAGATTCACAGAAATAGAGATTACATGAAGGGTTATCAGGGGAAGAAGGAGGGGCAGGATGGAGGAAAAGGTACAGGGAATAAGAAGCATGAATGGTAGGTACAAAGTAGACAGGCGGAGGTTAAGAATAATATAAGAAATGGAGAAGCCAAAGAACTTCTATGTATGACCCACGGACATGAACTAAGGGGGATAATGTGGGTTGGGAGGTACACCGAGGGGAATAAAGGGCAGAAAAAAATGGGACAACTGTTTTAGCACAATCAATAAAATATATTTAAAAAATAAAAATAGTCACGGTGAAGTAAGGTACAGCATAGGGATTATAGTCAATAATATTGTAATAATTATGTATGGTGTTAGATAGATACCTGACTTAACCAAGTGATCACTTTGGAAGGTATATAAATGTTTAATTACTATGCTTGTACACCTGAAACTAATATAACTGAACACCAACTGTAACTAAAAATAAATTTTTAAAATAAATAAAGAAATAAATCCTCAAAAAACCTAAACAAATATGAAATTTCTTTTCATTTTATGACTCAAGATTTCTGCCTACAAAACTCAATTTTAGATAAACCTTTAGTGGATGATTGCGTTGTGGGATTTCACTTAACTGTGGACCTTGAATTACTTTCAGTAATTGAGGACCTTGAATTATCTTTCATTCAGTTGAAAGATAACTTCTCACTCAGGTTTCAAATAAACCCAAAGTGGTTTTGGTTCATGTTCCTATATTTCATGCATGGAGTTAAGACTCCCAGAGATTATTCATAGCCTGTATTATTATTTGTCCTTGGAAAATGTGTTTTCTTTATCTCTGCATTGAGGTATTCCTACCCTGTTGGGGGAACTAGGTAGTGTATATGTCCCAAGGAATGATGTGAAATTGTCTCTTTCTGCTTTGAACTTGCTGATTTGTGGGAACTTCCGAGTTGAGCAAGCACATCTGATTTTTTTGGGAAAGCTTTCTGGGCCCTGTTTTGTGACTCTTCCTGCAGATGGTTGCACCTCTGTGACTGGTTTTTCATCCCCTTCTGCCTCATGTAATGTTTATAGTTGTAACTGCTGACCCTCTAAGAACACAAATATCTTACCTTAGATATTTTCAGGTGTCATTGTCAAATTAAATTAATTTAGGTAACCCTACTTCTGTACTGACATTTAAATTTTGCATGGTGAGGGTTCCAATTTCAGAGGAAAATGTTTTTATTGTGTCTATTGTGGCACTACATTTATTTAGGTAACATAGTTTCATTTGAAATCTCTCTGCTAAACAGTTAAGTAGGGGTCTAATGCCATGAGGAACTAAAACACTTGAATGTGTATCACATATTAATAACTAACATGATACTGATTGCAGACATTTACCTACTTAGCAGATTTAACTGTTTTATGTTGTAGTAAATGTTTCCTTTAAAAATATCTTGTATCTCACAGGGCAAATCATACAAATTCAGGGGCCCATTCCCACCTGTGTGGAATCCAATTAACTACCTAGATCATAACAACCTTTGGAGGACATTGGATATAATGGGACAAGAGGTAAAACTTTCCAAAGCTTCTGTGACTACATTTGTATGTTTTATAATAACTTTAGTCCTTAAAAGAAAGAAGATGCAACATATCACAAATGCCTAGCACATTTTGTGCACACTAACTTTCAGTAAACATTTGTGACAAGAACAGTGAACTTGTTTCTAACCTTTAAAAGGATGAGATTCCTAACAGACTGCTATTTGTATACCACTTGTGAGGGGAGAGAAGATCACATATCACTCACCCTCCCTGGGATGATGTTTCTAATCTAGAAAATCCTCAGGACATAGCAAAATAGGATCTCTGGGTCTTTCAGTCACCACTCTGCCCAAACCAGCAATCTATGAGAAAATACACACAAAGCTTGACCTGAAACTCCGGTTTAAACATGATTTGTTATAGCTGTTTAATCCTTATTAAGGAGCTGAATTTATGAATGTTCTCTCTAAATAAGGAAATTAGTAACTGATATTTGGAAATGGATTAATTACAACATAGTTTCTATTTACTGTACAGAAAGTATTATCATAAATTAGATATGGATTATTCGGTATATAGATCTATAATTGAAAAGCTACACAGACGGCATTGACTTTCCAGTAAAAGACACTATTGGGAGATTTTGTGAACTTACATTTTCATTCTTTAAGTTAGAGTTTTTAATAATATTAAAATAGTTATTTAAAGTACAACATTACATTTTCCCTCTCTGAATCCTCATCTGAATGTAGATTCCCAGTGATGCCCCATGGAAGGCTCCCCTTGCAGAGGAGTGGGACCACATGACAATGAAGGAGCTGCTAGACAAGATCTGCTGGACTGAGTAAGACTCTCTATTAGCCACAGGAATTTATTGTGACAGTCTTTTGGGTTTATTTAGCATACTATTCAATGGGAATGGAACAAGTAGCTAATATGTGTCTAAAACCATGCCATTTGGCCAGGTGGCATACTGAAAACTATTGGAAATGTGTCCTGCCTTAAAGTACCTATACATCAAGCTAATTTCTTTGGCAGAATTTTGCAATACAAAGTGAATATTATCCTATAAATTCCTCAGAATAGACCAGAACGAGCCACTTCCTTTAATTATAACAGCTTCAAGATCATTAGCTTAAAGATGTAACTTATCAAGTTGTTGATGAGGAATGCTTTTGTGCTTCTCACTGGTGGTCAAGTGTAGGTGCTTTAAAATATGTATTTGAAACACCTTATGGGTATAACTCTTCAAGGATTTGAAAAGGAACTTCTAGAGAAGTTCTCTGGATAATTTACAACTATAGAGGAAACGTGGATGACTGGATAGACTGCTTTCATTTTAAATGAAAAGCATGTAGTTTGAAAGCACGTATTAATGACCCCAAAGATTAAATTCTGGTTGGCAAAGCTGGGAACTATATATAAATTGTGGAGTCTATATAGAGAAACAACATAAAGGGGACTTACCCTTCATGCTTGCTTGAAGAGCAAAGAAAATGGAAAGGATTATAAGTCCATGGATATGGTGGATTTGTGATAATCAAAGAGAAATGGAAGCTAAGTTCAAGGAGATTATGCTCCCATGCTAAACAGCATGAGCAGGGAATTTGTTTGGCTCTGGGGTTGATGTCTTCATTCTCTAGTCATTGGGGAGGGAAGCTGACACCTAGAAATAAAAACAAATTTTTAGAAATAGATGAATCTAAGATATGGAAATAATCAAAAGGCATAAAATTTACATAATACTTGATATATAAATTCAGTTTTTTAGAATTTATCTTAAAGAAGAAGAGAGAAAAGAGGAGAGGGAGAAAGGCATATTGGGGGTCAGAGAGAAAGAAAAATTTAAATCATTATTTTTTAAAGGGGCAATGTAAATGTCTAACAATAGAACATTGGTGAAATTAATTGAGGGACATCTAAATAATGGAATACCCTACGGTATTTTAAAATCATGTTGTAGAAGAATATTTGATGTAGAAGAATATTTAAAATCATGTTGTAGAAGGCTTGAAAAAATTATAATATTGAATATAGAAGTGCAGGCTATCCTTGAGTATGTACAGTATGATATATGTTCTAATTTCTAGAAAGGAAACTCTATATCCATATGTTCATTGCAGCGTTGTTTACAAGGGCCTTGAATTAAAACCAGCCTATTGTCCATCAGTAGATGAGTGGATAAAAAGCCGTAGTACATTTACATGATGGAATCCTAGTTGGCCATAAAAAGGAGGAAATCTTACCTTTCGCGACAGCATGGATGGACCCGGAGAACATTACGCTAAATGAAAGAAGCCAGTCAGAGAAAAACAATTATATATGATTTCACCTACATGTGGAATCTAGTGAATCAAATAAACTAATAATCAAAATACAATCAGGGGCATAGATACAGAGAACAGACTGACAGCTGCCAAAGGTGAGGGGAGCTGAGTGAAAAAGATGAAGAAATAAAGCAAAAAATAAATGTACCCCTGGAACCTACATAATTTTATTAACCAATGTCACCCCAATAAATTCAATACAAATAAAAGAATAAAAACAAAAGTGTATAAATACTGAAAAGCAATAGACATCCATTGAATGTTTTTAATACTTAATATTACAATAAAACATTTAACCCCAACTTTAAAAATGCTTAATTAAACATCCTGTTTAATGTTTTTATAATATTCTATAGAAAGTGAATATCATAATATATTTATCCATTAGCATTCTATTTGGCACTTTGGTGACTTCTAGTTTTTTATTATTAATATATAATTATCTGTAATAAACCTCTTTGTATGTCTCTTATGTCTTCAACCTTTCAAAACAACCAATTCTGGAATAGTAAAATTATTTTATTGCCATGAAGTCTATGTCTATTTTTATTATATTTGTATAACACTTATCTAATGCTATTTACTACCTGTTTGAGATTGTAATCTGCAACATATTTGATTGTAATAAAATCACAGAATTTACTTATAAATTCTATACATTAGATTTTCAAAATATATCAGGTATTTAATTACCTGCACTTGTTTTATAAGTTATGTTATGAAAAGCTTTTAATAAATTCAGTTAACTTTTTCCCCCAGAGAGCTTGAAAGCTTTTTGAAGAGAGGACTAATTATATTCTTTTTGGATCGTAGAGATCTGACTTTTTGTATTATAGTCCTTGGCCTAGTCCTTCCCTTAGTTGTTGGTTGGCTGAAAAAATAAAGCATTCTTAGATATTAGGAATATATAAACAAAGATAATTTTCTAACTTTTCATAAATAGGATATAAAAGACTGTGTGTGTGTATGTATGTGTTTATTTATTTCCTGGTTTTAAAGGAAATAATCCCAAGAATATCCAACCTATCATGATTTAAACTAAAGCACAATCATATGTTCAAAGACTAATGTTGATCATTCTTTCAGTTATTTAGAAAGTGCTTTTCAGAAACACAAATTAAATTTGCAATATGGTCAGCTATGTAAATATCCTTTAAAGAACCTACAACTAGAGAGTTCCAGCCAAGATGGAGGCTTAGGTAGAAATTCTTAGCTTCCTCACACAACCAAAAGGAGGATAATACCCAACCTAAAATCAGTGAACAACCAGAAGTGCCAGAAAATCAAACTGCATGGAACTCTGACAACCATGGAATTTAAGAAACCTTGCCACTCCCACCTGCACAGTCAACCAGACCAGACTGGTAAGACAGTGGATGGAGAGAAACTGTGGCAAGGTGGCAGACTGCACAGGTGGGGGTGACTTAAGGGGAAACTGAGACTCACAGGTGGCTATGGACTACGGCGGTTGCTGTGGTGGGAGAAACTCCAGTCTCACACAAGAGTTTGGTGGAAAATAGGGCTAAAGCTGAGCGAGCGAGCTGCATTATTCCTTCTCTGGCCCCTCCCCCACAGTCAGCACCACAGCACAGCAAGGAGGGTTCCCCTGCCCTGGTGAATACCTAAGGCCCCATTCCTTTACAACTTAACAGGTGCCTGAGACAAAAAAAAAAAAAAAAAAAGAGAGAGAGACAAAATGAAAGAATAGAGAAAAGCTTCAGAAAGAAAGCCAAGCGATGAGGAGATAGCCAACCTATCTGATGGAGAATTTAAAGCTCTGGTAATCAAAATACTCACAGAACTGATTGACCTTGTTTGAAAAATGAAAGAACATATAAAAGATACCCCAAATGAAATAAAGCAAAATATTCAGGCAACCAACAGTGACAAGAAGGAAACCAGGACTCAAATAAACAATTTGGAACAAAAGAAAAAATAAATGTCTATACAGAACAGAAAGAAGAAACAAGAATTCAAATAAATGAAGAGAAACTTTTGAACCTCTTTGACCATTTTAAATGTTCCAATATCCAAATTATAGGGGTGCCAGAAGGAGAAGAACAAGAGCAAGACTTATTTGAACAAATAATGAAGGAAAAGTTCCCCAAACTGGTGAAGGAAATAGACTTCCAGAAAGTCCAGGAAGCCCAGAGAGTCCCAAAGAATTTGGACCCAAAGAGGAACACACCAAGGCATGCACATCACCATTAAGTTATCCAAGATTAAAGACAAAGAGAGAATCTTAAAAGCAGCAAAAGGAAAGGAGAGAGTTATCTACAAAGGAGTGTCCATAAGACAACCAGCTGGTTTCTCAAAAGAAACCTTATAGGCAAGAAGTGGCTGGAAAGAAATATTTGAAGTCATGAAAGGCAAGGACCTACATCCAAGAATACTCTCTCCAGCAAAACTTTCATTTAGAATGGAAGGACAGGTAAAGTGCTTCCCAGATAAGGACAAGTTAAAGGAGTTCATCATCACCAAGCCATTATTATATGAAATGTTAAAAGGAATTATCTAAGAAAAAAGATAAAAAATGTGAACAGTAAAGTGATGACAAACACAACTATCAACAAATGAACCTAAAAAACTGAAAGAAAAACAATGAACACAAAATCTAAGCAAGCAACTAGAACAGGAACAGAATCAGAGAAATGGACATCACTTGGAGGGTTTTCAGTGGGAAGGGGGAAGGGAGGAATGTGGGGGAAAGGTACAGGGAAGAAGAAGCATAATTGATAGGCATTAAATTGATGGGGAGAGGTAAAAAGTGGTATAGGAAATAGAGAACTCAGAGAACTTTTATGTACAATCAATGGACACGAACTAAGGTGGGTAGAAATTTGAAGGGTTGCGGGGTGCAGGGTGGAGGGGGTATAAAAGGGGAAAAATTGGGGAAACTGTAATAGCATAATCAATAAAATATACTTTAATAAATAAAAAATAATAAAAACCTATAACTAAAAAAATGAATCAAAATTAGGCTAGTGATTATTTTTTGGGGAGCAGAAGTATGCAAAGTACTCATTCTCTTTTTATTTTATGAATTTTCCAAATTTTATATAATGTATATTTTTCCATTTAGAAAATATAATAACATTTATCTTTTAAAAAGGTAACAGGGCTAAGAATGCAAAAATATCATTGCATTATCTTTCTCGGCCTTTCATCCCTCAGATACTGTTCTTCTCATTTCTTTTCTCATTAAATCTTTCAGAGTAAATCAAATAAATGACTAGGAATTGCATGACCCTCTGGAGAGAATTACTTTTAAATCTCCCTCCATTTCAAACCAGGATTATTTCTTTCTCACCAAGTTGGCAGCAATAACAAGTGCAATCACAGCAATATTTTTATGTTTAATATTGGCCATCTAGCTAAGCCAGTGCTGTTTTAATTATTTATTACTCCCTTTATATTATGCCATCTCAATTCACCTATAAAACAAGAAATAAAAGAGACAGGACATCAGGAAACAGCAAAGGATATTTTCACTTTGAAGTAATATTTTTTTTCTTTAAATATAATTTTTATTTAATTCTTGTTCAAGTACAGCTTTCTGTCTTATAATCCCAACCCTGCCCGCCCCCCCACCCCGTGCTCCCTGCCTCCCTCCCCTTTCCACCCCCCACCCTTAGTTATTGTCCATGTGTCTTTTATACTTGTTCATGTGAGTCCATTCCCTTTTCCCCTATGATTCTCTCCCCTCTCCCCTCTGGGCCCTGACAGCCTGTTCCATATTTGAGTGTCATTGGTCGTATTTTGCTTGCTTGTTTGGTTTGTTTAGATTCCTGTTAATGGTGAGATCATATGATATTTGTCTTTCACCGCCTGGCTTATTTCGCTCAGCATAATGCTTTCCAGTTCCATCCATGATGTTGCAAAGGGTAGTAGTTCCTTCTTCCTTTCTGCAGCATAGAATTCCATTGTGTAAATGTACCATAGTTTTTTGATCCAGTCATTTACCGATGGGCATCTAGGTTGCTTCCAACTCTTGGCCATTGTAAATTGTGCTGCTATGAACATCGGGGTGCATAGGTTCTTTTGGATTCTACCAAAAAACTGCTGGAACTAATGAAGTAATATTTTAAACCAATGTTTGGATATTTGCTTTAGATAGATGCCTGCCACAAATTGTCTCCACAAAGAAATGGCAACTCAATAATTTCCATCCCTTCAGTTATCATGAGGAGTCTTACAAAACTAACTCTAAATCACTTCAACATATGTATTTCACTATTTGCCGACTGAATGATGGGGATTGTCACAAAAGTCCTGTCAGGCTGTTATGACTACATTGTCAGTAACTGGTATGTGTGTTAGGTCTGATTCTACACACTTCTGGAGTAACAGTGCAGAGTAGGTGTGCCCCTTCATGAGTCAAATTGTCAGTTGACTAATTATAAAGCATTTTGAGGTATTCAAATCATGAGGTTTAAATCAGGTATGATGTGGTTTCAAGTTGTATCATTTAGTGAGTTGTGTACCACATATTAATAACCTCTCTGAGAGCTTGTGAACTAAGGAAAAAGAGTAAAAATTATTTCAAAACTATTTTATAGTTATTATGACAATTCCATAATATATTAGGTATAAAATCCATGGAGTGTGAAAGAATTTAATAAAAAGAAGACAGTATTATTTATTCCACCCATAATCAGCAGCACTATGAGGTGTC
Source organism: Sturnira hondurensis (assembly GCF_014824575.4). Classification (NCBI taxonomy): domain Eukaryota; kingdom Metazoa; phylum Chordata; class Mammalia; order Chiroptera; family Phyllostomidae; genus Sturnira; species Sturnira hondurensis. Next base: position 282,091 of record NW_028082191.1, read on the forward strand.
AAATTCTGAGTTGTACATAAGCTGATTAGCAACATATAAAGTTTATGTCAAAGTCAAAAGGATGATTGATTGGTCCTTGTTAAAGATATCCCAGAGTACACATTATTGGTGAATTTCAAGGTGTGTTATATATATAACTGGGTCATTGGAATTGTATGAAGTCATTTACTTTCCAAAGCATCTGCAGATAGCGATTCTTGCCATGTACCTGACAACTCCAAGCAAATGTTCACCTATTTATACTCTATTCATTGTTTCCCCTCCCTCCATCCTTTGACCTTGTCTTCTATTAGGCAGTAAAATAGCCCTGGGTGGTGTAGCTCAGTGGATTGAGAATGGGCCTGCAAACCAGCCATTAGGCAGTAAAATGGCTGAATAGATAACTGTGACTAATTCTGCGTTTGGTCCAGCACTTGGTATATCCTTTGTGCATTATAGATAATTTAAAAATAATGTTAAGCTGATACTTCTCATCAACCATTCATTCAATCATCAACAAGTAATTATTGAGTGCTTACTGTGTTCCAGGCACTTTTATTAAAGGGGGCACTATAGTGAGCAAGAAAGTTAAGATCCATTTTATCATTGGTTGATATTCTAGAGGGGGAAACAGCAATACAAATAATAAAGCAATAATTAAGGCAATTTAAGAAGGTGAAAGAGTTCTAACCATAACTCCACTGCAGTGAAATGATAGATGATGCCAGGGTGCTGAGAATGTGGAAGTCGGTGCTCATTTTCATAGATATATAAGTTCATCTTTTGGCCCTGACTGATGTGGCTCAGTGGATTGAGTGCCAGCCTGTGAACCGAAGGGTCACCAGTTTGATTCCCAGTCAAGGGCACGCGCCTGGGTTGTGGGCCAGGTTCCCAGTTGGGGGTACATGAGAGTCAACCACACATTGATGTCTCTCTTACTCTCTTTCTCCCTCCATTCCTCTTTCTCTAAAAATAAATAAATAAATAAATACTTTAAAAAATAGTTCATCTTTCTGAAGAGACATTAGAATAAATAGAGAATGTACAGTAAGAGATAGAGTAGGTAGGTATAGGCTACTTCACTTAGGACTTTGGAGGCCATCATAAAAGACTTGAATCTTATTCTGACTTTGATAGAATGCCGTTGGATGGTTTTAAGCAAGGGAATTTCATGACTTGATTTACACTTTAGAAAGAACACCAGAGAGGGGACAGAGATAAAAAGTTTCTGCCTTTGAATGTAATGAATAGATACCAGGGGAGGACAAGTAGAGGTAGAGAGACTGGTTGGGAGGAGAGAATTGCAGTACTCCTGGCAACAAAGGATGCTAATTTGGATTGATGAAGGTAGATTGATGTGGTGAAAGACAATAGGACTTTCTGATGGATTGGATGAGGGGAAAGTGATGGAAAGAGGGAAATAAATATTGATTTCTAGAGTGTTGACCTTAGCAATTGGGTGAATGGTGATGCCTTTTACAGAGATGGGGATTACTGGAAAAGTAGCAAGTATGTGGGGAGAAATCATGACAGTACAGAATATAGAATATGAATTGATCCTGAGTAAGGTATTTTTGTTAAGAGGAAATAAATCTAATATACCCCACATTTCTGACCTAATGTTTTATAATACAGTATTCTAATAACAATTTTGTGACTTGCTAAGTTGTTACAAATGTAGCCAAGTAAATTTATTACTTGAAAAATTTCCATAAAATTAAAATGATGCTTTACTTTTGCATTTGCCAATTTTGTTCTTGTTTCTTCCTGAGTAGATCTGCAAAGAACCTTGCTACGCTCTTTGTGAACCTGTGTGTCACTGCAGAGACCCATGAAATTTCTGCTCTGTGGTTCCTCTGGTATGTGAAGCAGTGTGGGGGCACAACCAGGATCATCTCAACAACAAATGGAGGGCAGGTACCTATCCATAACCCCACTATTCTAACAGAAAACCATTGCTGCTTAAATGAAAGATTGGCATTGTTGTTCAGTCATCAGCAGGTAGCCTTGTAGCTCCTAGGACTTATCATGGCAGCTTAAGGTGGCTTTTGTGAGGGACAGTCTGTTTGTTAGGTACCCAATGTGAGAAGCCAGCAGCCAATGTAAATTTAAGATTAGTCTATTCTCTTTTATATACTTTTGCAATATTCCATTTTGATATACATTCAATTATTTGATAACCTTATAGGAGAACATCTGATGAACATAGCTTGAGCACTTCTTGGAAAAGTCAACAAAAAGTCATAAACACATTTTCAACTTAAAATACACACACATGTAGAACTCATTCATTACCTATTTCTCCAGCATTGTGTAAGACACTGTGTTTGGCACAGAGGGAAGTGGACTAGAGTTCTTATATAATCTGCTTGATAGTAATTTTCCTTTCCATTCCTTCTTCCATGACTACTTCCCCATATTTATTCTCCTCTTTTTTCTTTTTTCCTCCTCATTTTCTTCTTGTTATTCTTCATTCTTCTTGTCATTCTCTTCTTCCTTTTTTTTAAACCTAATTGAAGTCGTCTTTTTCTGATTTTTATTTTTATTATTTTATTATTTTTAATATAATTATTCTTCAAGTACAGTTTTCCGTCTTTTACTCCCATCCCAGCCAACCCCCCCCAGTGCTCCCCAACTCCCTCCCATTTCTATCCCCCTTAGTTGTTGTCCGTGTGTCTTTTATACTAGTTCCTGTAAATTCTACCCCTGTTCCCCTGAAATTCTTTTCCCTCTCCCCTCTGGTCACTGTCCCCTGTTCTCTATTTCAGTGTCCTTGGTTTTATTTTGCCTGCTTGTTTGTTTTGTTGTTTACCTTCTGTTAAAGGTGAGATCAAGTGGTATTTGTCTTTCACTGCCTGGCTTATTTCACTCAGCATAATGCTTTCCAGTTTCATCCAAACTGTTACAAGGGGTAGGAGCTCCTTCTTTCTTTCTGCTGCATAGAACTCCATTGTGTATATGTACCATAATTTTTTGATCCATTCATTTCCTGATGGACACCTAGGTTGCTTCCAGCTCTTGGCTATTGTAAATTGTGCTGCTATGAACATTGGAGTGCATAGGTTCTTTTGCATTGGTGTTTAGGGTTCTTAGGATATAATCCCAGCAGTGGAATTGCTGGGTCAAAAGGCAGGTCCATTTTTAGTTTTCTGAGAAAATTCCATACCATTTTCCACAGTGGTTGTACCAGTCTGTAATCCCACCAACAATGAATTAGGGTCCCCTATTCTTCACAACCTCTCCAACACTTGTTGTTTGTTGCTTTGTTTATGATGGCCATTCTGACAAGTGTAAAGTAGTATCTCACTGTGGTTTTAATTTGCATCTCTCTGATAGCTAGTGACATTGAGCATCTTTTCATGTGTCTCTGGATTTTCTGTATGTCCTCCTTGGACAAATGTCTGTTCAAGTCCTTTGCCCACTTGTTTAAAATTTATTTAATTATTTTTCAAGTACAGTATTCTCTCTATTACTACCATCCCATCCCAACCCCCATGCTCCCTCCTCCCTCCCATTTCCACCCTTCTCAGTTGTTGTCCATGTATCCTTTATATAGGTTCCTCTAAATCCCTCCCTTATTTCCCCTGAAATTCCCTCCCTTCTGGTCGCTGTCAGCCTGTTCTCTATTTCAGTGTCTTTGGTTATATTTTGCTTGCTTGTTTATTTTGTTGTTTAGCTTCCTGGTAAAGGTAAGATCATATGGTATTTGTCCTTCAACACCTGGCTTATTTCACTCAGCATAATGCTTTCCAGTTCCATCCATGTTGTTGCAAAAGTTAGGAGCTCCTTCTTTCTTTCTGCAGCATAGAATTCTATTGTGTATATGTACCATAGTTTTTAGATCCATTCATTTACTGATGGACACCTAGGTTGCTTCCAACTCTTGGCCATTGTAAATTGTGCTGCTATAAACATTGGGGTGCATATGTTCTTTGAAATTGGTGTTTTAGAGTTCTTAGGATACAATCCTAGCAGTGGAATTGCTGGGTCAAAAGGCAGGTCCAATTTTAGTTTTCTGAGAAAATTTCATACTGTTTTCCATAATGGTTGTACCAGTCTGCAATCCCACCAACAGTGGACCAGAGTCCCCTTTTCCGCACACCCTCTCCAACATTTGTTATGTATTGCTTTGTTTATGATACCCATTCTCACCGGTGTAAAATCTAACAAAAAGATTCAGATAATACATAGAGCAAAGATGATGACCAGACAGGTGGGACATGGGGTTAGGGTGAGGTTGTTTAGCTGAGGTAGGAGCTTGAAAATACGCATTACCAGGAACATGACAATTAGAAAATTGGTAATTTTGTCAAAATCCAGCAACCAGTAATTAGACAATAACAGTAAAAGATGCTATTCATGACAGCAAAATAAAATTTTATGTATCTCACAAAAATATATGATGAAAAGTACCAGTTTAATAATTTATACCTATTCCAATATTTCCTACATATCTCTATAATCCACTTTTTCTTTTCAGGAAAGGAAATTTGTGGGTGGATCTGGTCAAGTGAGTGAGCGGATAATGGACCTTCTTGGGGATCGAGTGAAGCTGGAGAGGCCTGTGACCCACATTGACCAGACAGGAGAAAATGTCCTTGTGGAGACCCTAAATCATGAGGTGTATGAGGTAACCAAGAGCCTTAAACTAAGGGGATAAGACCAGAGAATATTGCAGACTTCATAGATAATTCCTTTGCCAAAAGTGAAAAAACTATCTTTATCTGAAAGAAAAGAAAAGAGAACCAGAATATTTTTGAGTGGGGGGTTATAAAAATATATTTTATCAACCCTCTGTATTGGGGTCCTACTTAATTAGAGAAACAAAGAAAATATTTGATATTTATCAAGTGCCTCCTATCTGCCTAGCATTATTCTAGGAGTTGGGAACAGAACAGTGAACAAAATAGATAAAGTTCTTTGTCTTCATGTAGTTTACATTCTGGTGAAAGAGAAAAACCATAATAAAATATGTAGTTAAAATATAGGGTATGCCAGATAGTGATAAGTACCATGGAAAAAATCAAACAGGGAAGTGGGGTAGGGGGAGTCTGGCAGAAGTTGGGGTGGGGCAACTGGTCATATGATTTTAAATAGATCATCAAGAAAAAATTAACTCAGAAGGTGATATTTGAGCACAGAACCAAAAGAGATAAGTGACTGAGCCATGTGACTCTCTGAGGGAACAACGTTCTAGGTAGACAGAACAGCCACTGCTAAAGCTCCGAGGCAGAAGCAACCCTGGCATGATGATGGAACAGCAATGTGGTCACAGTGGCAGAATTAAGGAATGAGGGGAAGACTAAAAAGAGGTGATATCAGAGACATAACAGGGGTCAATTTCACTTATGGTCTTGGAAGTGACTGAGGAACTTGATTTTGACTCCACGTGTGGTGGGAAGTCATCAGAGGTTTTGAACTCCGGAACAATAAGGGCACATTTTGGGGCTAACAATATCCTTCCAGTTTCTCTGTTTAGAAGAGATTGAAGTGTGGAGAACAGTGAAATGAGAAAAAAACACTGTATGGATAAAAGCACAACCTACCAACAATTTTTACAGATATTTTTTTTTCTTCCAGGCTAAATATGTGATTAGTGCTATTCCTCCTTCTTTGGGCATGAAGATTCATTTCAGTCCCCCTCTGCCAATGATGAGAAACCAGCTGATTACTCGTGTGCCTTTGGGTTCAGTCATCAAGTGTATTGTTTATTATAAAGAGCCCTTTTGGAGGAAAAAGGGTGAGTGCTTTCTTTAAATAAAGATGTTGGGGAGAAGGTCTAAGAAACTTCATGCAAAGACACACATTTGCATGTAACTGTTTTTATTAAAATGCTGGACATAAAACATTATTCCAGATTCTAAGTACAATTCTATCAAATAAAATGCATTGGCATAGACTAATGGAATTATCTTCCCTTAGAATATGACCAGCTTTTTATAATTCAATATAAAGTTTATTTATATTTGCACAAAATCTTGTGCAAATAGGTTACTAACATTTTCTGATACGTTTTTTTTAAAGTATGAGTTTAATGTATGGTGCCAGGTGGGTACTTAAAATATCAGGGGGACATTTTATAAATTAATATGATTACTTAATTTCTGTGCTGTACACCTGAAAATAATACACAATAATCTTCAATATAAACTGTAGTTAAAGAATAAAAAATAAAATATGAGTTTACAGAGCTATTCAGAAAGGTGGGGGTCCTGAAAATTCCCAGGCAAGTTCTCACCTGTGTCAAAATTCTATTAAATTAAATTAAATGAATTTATTCATTTATATATATTCAGCAAGTGCGCTACTGTATTGAGTACAACATTGCAGGGATGCTCGATAATGTGTTAGATTCTGGAATGATGAAAATGTTCTAGAACTGCTCTGTTTAATGTGGCACTAATCACATGTGGTGTTGAATACTTGAAATGTAGCTAATAAGACCGAGGAATTTTACATTTCTATTTTATTTCACTTGAATTGTTTTGGTTTATTTTATGATATATTTTATTGATTATACCATACAGTTGTCCCATTTCCCCTGTTCATTCCCCTCCACCCTGCACACCCCCTCCCACCCATATTCCCCTCTTTAATTCATGTCCATGTGTCATAAGTTCTTTAGCTTCTACATTTTCCACACTACCCTTGCCCTCCCCCCTGTCTATTTTCTACCTACCATCTATGCTACTTATTCTCTGTACCTTTCCCTCTCTCTCCTCCTCCCACTCTCTTGTTGCTAACCCTCCATGTGATCTTCATTTTTGTGGCTCCACTCCTGTTTTAGCTGTCTGCTTAGTTTGCTTTTGTTTTAGGTGTGGTTGTTAATAACTGTGAGTTAAGCTTTCCTTTCACTGTACATGTTTTCCATCTTCTTTTTCTTAGATAAGTCCCTTTAGCATTTCATATAATAAGGGCTTGGTGATGATGAACTCCTTGAACTTAACCTTATCTGAGAAGCACTTTATCTGCCCTTCCATTCTAAATGGAAGCTTTGCTGGATAGAGCAATCTTGGCTGTAGGCCCTTGCCTTTCATGAATACTTGGAATACTTATTTCCAGCCCCTTCTTGCCTGTAAGGTCTCTTTTGAGAAATCAGCTGACAGTCTGTCTGATGGGACCTCCTTTGCAGCTGACTGTCCCTTTATCTCTTGCTGCTTCTAGAATTCTCTCCTTCATTTTAATCTTGGCTAATGTAATTATGATGTGCCTTGGTGTGTTCCTCCTTGGGTCCACCTTCTTTGGGACTCTCTGAGCTTCCTGGATTTCCTGGAATCTATTTCCTTTGTCAGATTGGGAAAGTTCTCCTTTATTATATGGTCAAATAAGTTTTCCACTTGTTGCTCTTCCTCCTCCCTTTCTGGTACCCCTATAATTCAGATGTTGGAACATTTAAAGATGTCCTGGAGGTTCCTAAGCCTCTCCTCATTTTTTTGAATTCTTGTTTCTTCATTCTTTTTAAAAAATATTGTATTTATTTATCTTTAGTGGGGAAGGGAAGGAGAGAGGGAGAAAAATATCAATGTATGGTTGCTTCTCATGCGTCCCCTGACTGGGAACTGGCCTGCAACCCAGGCATGTGCCCTGATTGGGAATCAAACTGTGGTTGTTTGGTTCACAGGCCTGAGCTCAATCCACTGAGCTACACCAGCCAGGGCTCTTCATTATTTTCTGTTTGGTTGTTTTTTCTTCTTTCTGGTCAACTCCATTGATTTGAGTCCCAGTTTTCTTTCCATCACTATTGGTTCCCTGTGCATTTTCCTTCATTTCACTTAGTGTACCCTTCATTTTTTTTCACCTAATTTGCGACCAAAATCAACCAGTTCTGTGAGCATCCTGATCACCAGTGCTTTGAACTGTGCATCCAATATTTGCCTATCTCTTGGTGGCTTAAAAGTATTGGCTCTCGGGCTTTGATCTGTTCTTCCATTTGAGCCATAATTTTTTTGTCAGGTCACACCCATTATGTAGTGAGGGGCAGAGCCTTAAGTGTTCACCAGGGCAGGGTAACCCAATTGCTGGGTTGTGATGCTGTATGTGGGAGTGGGGTCAGAGAGGGAACAATGGCTCTTGCTCCACTCTCTCTTGGATTTCCCCTCTGCCACTTCCCACAAGCAATTTGGGCCCTTCTGATGCTAGTTCCTGGGTGGGTGGGGTTGTGTACATTCTAGAACCCTGTTGGTCTCTCCAACAAATTCTCCTGTATGGCCAGGAGTCTCTCTTGGCACCTTTTCAATTGGTGCTTTTAAGCTTTATTTCTCATCGCTGGGGCCCTGAGTTGCATGGTCTGTGTCACTGCCTGTTTTTGCCTGGTTTATCTGTGCACAAATGTGTGGCCACAGTCAGCCAATGGCCTTGTGTGCCTCACTGGGTCTGCTCATTTCCTCCCCATGCCCGGAGTCTGCCAGCCACCGGCTTTTCCTCCTGTGACCCTTCTGGATGAATGGTTGTCAGACTTCTGTACAGTTCAATTTTCTGTCTGTTCTGGTTGTGTTTTTGTTTCTAAGTCTTCATGGTCCTTAATTTTAGTTGTGCAAGGAGGCACAGTGTTTCCACCTGCACCTCCCTCTTAGCCAGAAGTCTCACTTGAATTGTTTTAAATTCAAATGTAAAAAGCCACACACAACTAGTAGCTACTGTATTCGATAGCACAATGTTAGAGTCCTATTCCTTTTATACTTATCACATCTACTTTTATTCTAAGAGGAGGTCATGGTATGAACAGTCAGCACCTGAAACTGAAAGTAAAGGGAAGGATGAACTGAAATGAGGAAACAGACTTCAGACAGGGAGAAATTATGCTTGAGCCAAAGGGGGAAAGCTTCACAATTTAACATTAGGTCAGTTCTTCCTGTATATATACTTTTTCCAGCCACATCATAGCCTCCTAATTCTCCATATTTGTGAGAAATCCTGTTTAGGACTACTATTAAATTGTTCCATCAGTTAAGTAAATAAGCCACCTTGTGAAAAGGACAATGTATAGTGACCCACTGTGAAGAACGAGTGTACTGCTGCTAAGTTGCTTCCTCTTATGATCCACATGTCACATTTTAGATAGCTGGCTGATAGCAAGTTGATAGGGTTTAGGACCATGGGATAGAGATTTTTGTTTATGATTTGAATACCTTTATTTGTGGAGAGAATCTATAACTTTCAACTGATGTCTGCAGACCTCCATCTTAGGCCTGCTATGTGCTGGGCAAGTTCATTGTTAGATAGTAGTATCAACAAGAAAACTCAAATTTTCCACCCTTTAGAAGAGGCTTGGTATAAGTTACTCATAGTTGGTAATGAAATGTGAGTTACACTTTAAAAAGTGATTGTAGCTGCTGCTGCTGCTGCTGGGATTGTATCCTAAGAACCCTAAAACACCAATCCCAAAGAACCTATGCACCCCAATGTTCATAGCAGCACAATTTACAATAGCCAAGAGTTGGAAGCAACCTAGGTGCCCGTCAGTAAATGAATGGATCAAAAAACTATGGTACATATACACAATGGAATTTTATGCTGCAGAAAGAAAGAAGGAGCTCCTACCTTTTGCAACAACATGGATGGAACTGGAAAGCATTATGCTGAGTGAAATAAGCCAGGTGTTGAAGGACAAATACCATATGATCTCACCTCTAACAGGAAGCTAAACAACAAAGCAAACAAGCAAGCAAAATATAACCAAAGACACTGAAATAGAGAACAGGCTGACAGTGACCAGAGGGGAGAGGGGAGGGAATTTCAGGGGAAATAAGGGAGGGATTTAGAGGAACCTATATTAAGTATACATGGACAACAACTGAGAAGGGTGGAAATGGGAGGGAGGGGGGAGGATGGGGGTGGGGTGGGATGGGAGTAATAGACAGAAAACTGTACTTGAAAAATAATTAAATAAAAAAATTTGGGAAAAAAAGTGATTGTGGACGTGAAAGCCTCACAAAAGCATTTTTTAATTTCTTTTTAAGTTACTACATTAATATATTTCTTCAAACACTGACAAATATCAAACACTTATTCTATGACAGGTGCCATGCTAGGCATTGGGAATTCAAAGTCATGTTTCCTTGGCCAGAAAATCCGACTCCAGAGAGATACAATCATGTAAACTGATAATTGCATGACAATGTATTGAGTTCAGTATCAGTGTTACCTAGGCTATTGTGGAAACACAGGGAAGAAATGCACATCCAGGATGATTCCTGTTACATGGATAAGTGATTTGATAACATCTTGAAGGATTTTATAAGAGAATGAAATATGATAAAGTTGAGTTTTATAACAACGTGTTTACTTTGTATAAGACCGTCATTGCCACTGCTGAAGACGCTGTGATTAATGAGTAACACAAAAGCTCAGGGAATATTGAACTAACCAGATAAAAAGGAGTGAATTTTGCAGCCCAAACAACCCTAGCACAATGACTAGCACATATTGGTTACTCAGTAGCCAATTATTCAAGAGTTTTGCTTATTTGTTTGCTTTTTTTTGTTGTTATTTTCTAAGTGAAGTATGGTTTGGTTATTAAAGATAACGTAACTTTTTGCATTTTGATACAGACAGCCTTAGCCAGTTCTTAAGTGCTTGTAGATTATCCCAGAAAAAGCTAAATATTACCAATAACAGGTAATATTTTATAGCCCTGTATATAAAATATATTTAAAACACCAATTACCACTGAATATATTCATTTCTAAATTATACACATGAACCTCTGAAAATGCATTTTATAATTATAAAGTATACAAAATATGCTTTTTTGAAAGGCTAAAATTAAAAAGTAAGAATTTCATATACCTTCTTCCATTATCTAGATGTGCAATCCAGGTGTGCACATCCCACTTTGTATGTAAAAAATTATATTAACAAGTCCTATGGTAGTACTGTACTATTTTAATCACTGTGGCCTTACATGTTTCATATCTGATGAAGCATTTTCTCTGCATTATTTTTGCTGTAATTTTGTCCTTGATAAACTTCAGTTATTCTTCCAGATGAATTTGATTATTTGCTTAGAAATTCTACACCCTCCCCCCACTCAAAAAGCCTCCACTGAATTATTTTATTCTGAATATTTTTCTTTATCACTTCCCACAGCTAGATCTCTTTTCTCCCTGATGATGTTACTTGCCACTTTTGGGGAAATTTCTTGTATTCCTTGTCTTTATTCCCTAAGAGTTCCTTCTTGTTTGTTTTTCCTTACTGTTTTTGTCATTGTTACTCTTGGTAAAAGATTCTTTAAATGTCTGGACATTCTTGAATGTCCTTTTTTTAATAGAGTGAGGCTGGACCAAGCTAACAGCAAGTCCCCTTGCATGCGGAAGCTCCTGAGCTTTCTACTTACAATGTTACCACATGGTTTGTTCTAGCTTAAGCATGACTCTTTCCTTTGCCCTGTGTTTCTTCTCTTCTGCCCAGTGCACCTGCATGGCTCAGAGGGCAGCTTTACACTAGGAAATAATGACAGAGTCCCTCTACCTAGAAAGCAGGAGGACCTCGACCCCACACAGCCAAACATCCTCTGTTATCAATCCATCCAATCCAGCGACTCAGTGTGATCAGTGTGCATTTGTTCTGTTCTCTTATCACATCTTGTCCTGTTTTTCTCTCTTTTTGTCTTATAACAGGTGATTCCTTAGCTATTTCTCTTGTATTCTTAAATATTCTTGAGTTCCCGGGTGTGTTTTAAACATTTCTCCATCCCACTTTTGAGTTTTTTTCCATGTTTTTTCCTGTCTCAGCATGTCTGAGGGGTATACAGATCCCCTCAACCCAGTAGCTGGCTGGGACATTGATTACCATGGATGCACAGTGGGAAGGATTGTGGGGGGAGAAAAACAGAAGCAACTGCAGGTAAAAAGCCTACAGGTGTGTCTGCTCATATGCAGGTCAGGGCAATGCATACCCTCAAAGTTCTTCCTCTGTTTTTTCTTCATCATTTTGAAACCCTTTTATTAGATTTTCTATACAACATTTGTTCCAGAGTCTTACACTATAATTTTGTTCAAAGAACCTCAATTTGCAAGTAAATGATGGAGCAGGAGGAAGGATGCACTATAGCAACACATTATTATAGCATTTCAAATTCTGCCTTGACATTTACACCATTGCTTTGCCACAGTCTTTTGTTGAAATTGCATATATTTTGTTCAGGTGGGGTATGAGACAAGACCTTTGTCCAGAATGAGCTGAAATTGTTTTCCAAGTTGTTCTGGAGGTAGTGTTTGAAATGAGAGTTTGGAACTCTGTGAGTTTTAATTATCCATATTCTCTCTGCTCTGTCTCCAGATAATAAAAAACTAGTTAACCTAGAGTAAGTGGCTCCTCATAGAATGTGAACGTTCAGTTTCTTCTGTTTTATAGTAATAGACTAGTATTTCTTTTAAACATCTTTGATTTTATCTGATTTCTTATGGAAGAGAAAATAGAAGACATGAGTATTGATGACAAGGAAAACAAGGTTTCATTACATGGTGGCCTGGACTAATTCATAATATCCCATTGTTTTATTCTTTGTAGACAGGGGTCTACAGTTTGATATTTTCCACAAGATATTGGCTACTTAGCCTGCCTTTGACATCAGTTTGATTTGCCTTCACATATTGCAAGTATAGTATCTTATATTCAACCTTTGGCCTTTTGAAGTTGAAAAATATGTGCTCATTGTAACTGCGATAGGTAGATTGATAGGATGATGAATATCTTCTTTCATTTTTCTGTTCTCAAAGATTACTGTGGAACCATGATTATCGAAGGAGAAGAAGCTCCAGTTGCCTATACATTGGATGATACCAAACCTGATGGCAACTATCCCTCCATAATTGGGTAAGGCACAGTTATGGTGGTGTGAATGCTATTTGGCTTTGGCAGTGTATTGCCATACTTTTAATAATGTGTCCCAAACTCTTAAAAATAATATTTTACATAATGGAATTATTCTCCCAATCCTGCAGTAGAAAAATTATTTTTAAATAGTGTTTTTCAATTAATGAATATTTAGAAAGAAATTATAACAACATTTTAAAATTTGTTATATTAATTTTCTGCTTCATATTTAGTGCTAGGGGGTGATATATTTTGGTAAGTTATATTTCATGAAAGCATAATACAAAGACCTGACTTAGGGTGCTTTACTAAGAGGGCTTCTTATCGGAGCTTATGTGAACATCAATGGTATGTATGTGGGATGCTGAGATTTTCCAAGTCCCACTAGAGAGGAGTCAAGACCAGCCCAGTCCTCAGCTTGGCAAGGAAGATGAACACAGATGGAGGATATATTGGGGGACAGAACCTGACCTAGAAAGATAGTCACTTGGGACACTCAAAATTAATATGGGCTCTAGAATATGCATGAGTTTATTTCAGACAGAGCCAAGAGTCAGAGGTGGGAGATCAAAGTCGATTGTTGTAAGGTTGAAAACAATCATAGGGCTACAAAAGGAGGCAGATTCTAGAGGGCTGGGCACTAGGGAGGCAGCACTGTTTACATAGAAGCAAAGGGCAAGGGCTGAATGAAGTTGGAAAGGCTTAGACATGCCTTAATTGGGCATTTAAGACCCAGGGCTCATTTCTGCCAACTACTAGCTGTGTAGGGAGAAGTAGATCAGTCATAGTATTAACCCTAGGCAGAAATCATGGCCAATGATCTCTTTAGTGCATTGGATCCTTAAAGCTAGAAAGCATATGTAATACATAAATAATAAAACATTGAAAATAAAATAAATACCGTGTAATTTGTTTTTTTCTGGTTTATTTTTAATTTGTACACTAGGCACATATGTAGCTATAAAAATGAGGCCAGGAAGAAAGCAGCAATTAAGTCCCCCCTTTTATTCTTGTTTGCATGTTTTAGATTTATCCTTGCCCACAAAGCCAGAAAACTGGCACGTCTTAGCAAAGAAGAAAGGTAAGAAAGTGTCTCTTCTTTCTTCTTCCTCCCTTCCCTCCCTTCTTTTCTTTTCTTCCTTCCTTCCCATACCTCTACCTTCTTTCCAATCCCTTTTCCTCTCTTTCTCCTTCCTCTCTTCTTTTCCTGCTTTTTAAAATTCTTTTCTGCCTACTTGACTGCCTTGCAATTTCATTTCATTTTTAACTTAAATACTTTCTAATAATATGTGTGTTTTCAATGTTATATGTGTGTTGTGTTCTTTATAATGGTCTTGTATAAAGTCACAGTGCTTATAACTTACTTAAAAACCAAGTATTCAAATTAATATTTATTGAGCTTATTGTACATAAGATACCATGCAAGAAGTTTTGGATAATACATAATACACATACCACCTTAGAATAGTAAAATAGAACAAGTCCAGGAGCTGAAAATTTACCTGGGGAGGAGTGCACTTCTAACAAGTTCCTGGGTGATGATGATGCTTGGATCACACTGTTTTACATCATTAACAAAAAAAATAATGTGAGTTTATTAAAACTAAAGCTCTGAGAGCGTATGTAACGTGCTCAAGCGCTTATAAAAGGCAGAAGCAGAGTTTAAAGCTATTCCCGCTCCCTTCTTTTTCCACTGGGCGCATTGCTTTGCAGTGGAGCAGGAAGGAAATGGGTAAGGATTGTGTCTGTGTCCTCCCAGGGTTTAGCAGATTGACTGACACTTAAGAGGTACACTATGCTTCTTATTTACTTTTGTAAAGATTTTATTCATTTATTTTTAATCAGAAGGTAAGGTTGGGAGAGAGGGAGAGAAACATCAATGTGTGGTTTCCTTTCATGCGCCCCCTACTGGGGACCTGGCCCACAATCCAGGCATGTACCCTGACTGTGCACTGACTGGAAATTCAACCAGGGACCCTTTGGTTCACAGGCCGGCACTGAATCCACTCAGCTACACCAGCCAGGGCCACAATGCTTTTTAGAATGAATGAACAAATTACCGTGTGTTCCCAGTGATTTAGGAAATGCCTCACTTTATTTTATTTAATACTATTTGTGACAGAGATTTAAAACATTTGAAATAGAACAAAGTGCCTTGTTTTGAAAAATTAAATTGAAATGTCAAGTGGAAAAATGGCTCACAGTCTTCAGTGTGGAGATGAATGCCTATTTCTGTTTTCTTTCACCTCCTTCATTTTCACTTTTGTCCCCCAAATAGGTTGAATAAACTTTGTGATCTCTATGCAAAAGTTTTGGGCTCCCAAGAAGCTTTGAAGGTAAGGCTGCTTCCCAAACTTTTCCTGAGGGATAAAGCTCTTGCTTTGTTTTCAAGGGACTAGCAGGGATAGACTCATCGGCAGGGTCCTAAAGCTCATGTTTTCCCTGGTACATTCTTGAAGGGGTATGTACAGGACTGATCAACTTATAAGTTGGCCCAAAGAGTATGGGCCCTGGGTGTGTTGGTGGAAGCTAAGGAACCCTGCAACATTGCTGTGATTCAGGTGGTGCTATGCTTGTCCCTAAGATCAAATCCCTTCTTGAAGCATTGGGCTACTCTGCTCCTAGCTTTGTCAGGGGGTAGAAGAGGGCTACTTCTGATCCTACATCCTAGCAGCCATGTAGGGATAAAAAGAACTTGCTATGCACCCCAATGTTCATAGCAGCACAATTTACGATAGCCAAGAGTTGGAAGCAACCTAGATGCCCATCGGTAAATGACTGGATCAAAAAGCTATGGTACATTTACACAATGGAATTCTATGCTGCAGAAAGGAAGAAGGAACTCCTACCCTTTGCAACATCATGGATGGAACTGGAAAGCATTATGCTGAGCGAAAATAAGCCAGGCGGTGAAAGACAAATGGCATATGATATCACCATTGACAGGAATCTAAACAACAAAACTAACAAGCAAGCAAAATATGACCAAAGACACTCAAGTACGGAACAGGCTGACAGGGACCAGAGGGGAGAGGGGAGAGAATCACAGGGGAAAAGGGGATGGACTCACATGAACAAATATAAAGGACACATGGACAATAACTAAGGTGGGGGGCGGAAATGGGAGGGAGGTGGGGAGCACTGGGGGGGGCAGGACTTGGAATATAAGACAGAAAACTGTACTTGAACAAGAATTAAAATTTTTTTAAGATTTTATTTATTTATCTTTAGAGGGGAAGGGAAGGAGAGAGGGAGAGAAATATCATTGTATGGTTGCCTCTCATGCGTCCGCTGCCTTGTTTTAACCTTGAACATTAGGAGTTACAGGAAAAGACATGCTGATTGACTCAAGGTGAGCCTCCTCAGCAGGGTTTTCTAGACAATTTTGAAAGTAGCCTGATAAAGGTGAGATCATATGGTATTTGTCTTTCATTGCCTGGCTTATTTCACTCAGCATAAGGCTTTCCAGTTACATCTATGCTGTTGCAAAGGGTAGGAGCTCCTTCTTTCTTTCTGCTGCATAGAATTCCATTGTGTAAATGTACCGTAGTTTTTGGATCCATTCATTTACTGATGGGCACCTAGGTTGCTTCCAGCACTTGGCTATTGTAAAGTGTGCTGCTGTGAACATTGGAGTCCATAGGTTCTTTTGGATTGGTGTTTCAGTGTTCTCAGGATATAATCCTAGCACTGGAACCTAATCAACAAAACAAACAAACAAACAAGAAAAATATAACCAAAGACACTGAAATTGAGAACAGGCTGACTGTGACCAGAGGGAAGAGGGGAGGGGATTTCAGGGGGAAAGGGTGAAGTGTTTGCAGGAACAAGTATAAAGGACACATGGACAATAACAAGGAGGGGATGGAAATGAGAGTGAGGTGGGAGGGCTGGGATGACAGTAAAAGACAGAAAACTGTACTTGAACAAAAATTAAAATTAAAAAAAGTAGCCTCAGGAAACTGATCTTCAAGTTAAACTAGTAGCACTCTGCAGGTGGTCAAGGGTGGAATGCAATGGTGTAGGAACGCATTGAGAAAGGGTATCTGATAACAGTCAGAAGGTCCAAGTAGCCAGTAGCCTCATAACCAGTAGGCCTAACTGCCTCCTTCACCAATATTTAAAAGAGTAGTTCAGTTTTCTTATTACATTTACTAGAATGCTGGGTTTTTAATGTTTTGACATGGGTTAGATCATCTTTTGAAAGCCATTATTAAATCCAGTTATCCATGAAGCGTTTGAAGGCAATGGAAACTAATGACAAATGAGCAGATAAAATATGAGAAAAATGTAATGAGGAGGCTAAGAATGTTTAGCTTGTTAAGCCTCTTAAATACAAATTTCTTCAGTGTACACCATGCCCTAGTTGAGCAGCTACATGGCGTAATCTTATTATTCTAAGACTAACCTTGTTCAATTTTGCAGTGACTTGCTTTTTTCTAGTCAAGTTGTTGAGACATTTGAATTGTCATTTTCACTCATTTTTAAAGTAATTTTCCCCTGTAGTTGATACAAGTGAAACATGGGTTCTTAAGGATTTTAGGAGTTCTTTCTCAGTAAATGAACAAATATAATTGATTCATTTAGATAAAAATATACTAATGAGGATGTGTTTTATTTCATTTTTTGCTTTCATATACCATTTAGCAAGTGTAAGTATGAACATAGACTCTAAGCTCAATGGTGGTGTGAGTGAAGTAGCAAAACGACAGATATACATGTATATGAGTGCATATATATACATGCACAGTTACAGTTGTCCCCATTTTCCCCCACTGCTATCCTCTAAAATAAATTATTTTTCTTAAAACTTGCCATGTTAATTTTATCTTTTTAAAATTGTGCTTAATGATAATGTATATGTGTAGTTACATTAATAAAAACTTGAGCTTTGCAAAATATCATCTAATGATTTTCCTGTTCATGGCAAAAACATATTTTTAAAGTAATAATTGTTTACAAAAAAACAGAATTGCCTACATTCCATGAAAATATTTTTTAAAGATTTTATTTATTAATTTATCTTTAGAGGGGAAGGAGAGAGGTAGAGAAGCACCAATGTATGATTGCCTTTCATGCATCCCCTGCTGGGAGTTGGCCTGCAGGGAACCGGCCTGCAACCCAGGCATGTACCCTGACTGGGAATCGAACTGCGATCCTCTGGTTCACAGGTCTGTGCTCAATCCACTGAGCTACACCAGCCAGGACCACATTCAATAAAAAAATTAATTTGTCTGTCTAGCTTCCTTGAACAAAGCTCAATTCCATCAAAAACATGAATCCAATTGTCTTTCCCTTGACAGACTTTTTTTTTTTTTTTGCTTTTTCCTACTCTTACAGCTATAGAAGCATAAATCCTTTTTAAAACTTGTCTTAAAACCATTAGGCACTAAAACTTATTAACAGTTAAGACCAATTTAAAAATGGAACTTGACAATGGTGTCTTATGGACAGTACCTAAGTTATATATGAACAAATTGAGAAAACTTTCTGAAGTCAGAATTTCTTAGAAGTTTACTACCTACCCAAAGACAAATCTCTAAAAACATTAGGATAATAAGGCTCTATTTCAGACATATAGTGGTTCTTTAATATGAAGCCTATTGGAATGTGTTTCATTTATTCTGGAGTAGATAGTTTCCTTTGAGTTTTTTTCACTCTGCCTTGCAGCCAGTGCACTATGAAGAGAAGAACTGGTGTGAGGATCAATACTCAGGAGGCTGTTACACGACCTACTTCCCCCCAGGGATCCTGACTCAATATGGAAGGTAGAGTAACAGTGTGCTAAGTTGAATCCAAACTCTAAATAGGTTTATATAGCTCTTTTGTTTCTTGGAAATGTTTTTAAAACTGGCCAATTTTATTTGTATCTTGTGAATCTCATTAAACAAATCATAATTATGCATCATGGGGGTGACCTTCACCCTTTTCATAAATTATATTTTATTGATTGTGCTATTACAGCTGTCCCAATTTTTCCTCCTTTGACCCCCTCTACCCAGCATCCCCACTCCCTCAGACAATCCCCACACCATTGTTCATGTCCATGGGTCATGCATATGTGTTCTTTGCCTACTCCATTTCCTATACAGTAGTTTACACCCCCATGGCTATTCTTTAACTACCTATCTGCATTTCTTAATCTTGTCAATTTCTCACCCATTCCCCCATACATCTGGCAACCATCAAAACCCTCTCCTTATCCATGATTCTGTCTCTGTTCCTGTTTGCTTAGTTTGTTTCTTGAATTCAATTGTTGATAGATAGGTTTTTTTTGCCAGTTTATTGTTCAAAATTTTGATTTTCTTTTTCTTAAATAAATTCCTTTTACATTTCATATAATAATGGTTTGGTGATGATAAAATCCTTTAGTTTTTTCTTGGCTGGGAAGCTCTTTATCTGTCCTTCAATTCCTTAGCAAGAAGTACAGAGTTTGGGGCTTACTGAAGCCAGCTGTTGTGTTTGATAGGAATTAGGAAGTTGTGGAGCATGAGCGAAGACCAGCTATTCTTATGGAAAAGTCACAGTTCACAGTTTGTGTATGCCTGTAAGTTGAGTGCAACTGAGTCTCAGGAGATCTCTAGGATGGGGCAAACACTGTTAGCCATGTTAATAGAGTTTCAGATATGGCACCTGCCTGCCAGCAATGTGGTTCTGTGCCGGAAGGACTCAGCAAATGGACAATGGCCTCTGCCCTTTCTTCTGTCTGAGAGAAACCTATCTCCAGCTCCTGCCTTGA
This sequence comes from Sturnira hondurensis, assembly GCF_014824575.4. Lineage (NCBI taxonomy): Eukaryota > Metazoa > Chordata > Mammalia > Chiroptera > Phyllostomidae > Sturnira > Sturnira hondurensis. The sequence continues at coordinate 301,625 of NW_028082191.1, forward strand.
TGCCAGACGCTTCAGTTTCTCCTTGTGTGCCACTGGTGCCTTTCAAACTGCTACCCCAGTGCTGGAGCTCAGAGGGAATGAGTCTGAGTAGGTGTGTCTGTGTGTGGGTTCTTTAAGAGGAACTGCTTGGATCTCCAGACGTTTCTTCCACCAACTCCAACCCCACTGGTTTTTGCAGTCAGAAGTTATGGGGACTTATCTTCCTGGCACTGGAATCATGGGCTAGGAGGTCTGCTGTGAGGCTAGGACTCCTTGCTCCTCAGATATCCCTCCAGAATTTTTATCTACCACATATGGATATGGGACCGGCCCATTCTGCATCTATACCCCTCCTACCAATCTAGATGGATGTGGATTATTTAATTCTATACTTGTCAGACTTCCATTCAGCTTGATTTCTGATGATTATGAGTGATAGTTGTTCTATATTTTAGTTGTAATTTTTAAATTTAATTATTGTTCAAGTACAATTTTCCATCCCCCCTAGTTGTAATTTTTTAATTAATTTATTTTAATTGTTGTTCAACTATAGTTTTCTGTCTTTTACTCACATTCCAGGCCAGCCCCCACAGTGCTTCTTTCCTCCCTCCCATTTCCACCCCCAATAGTTTTTTTCCATGTGTCCTTCATACATGTTCCTGTAAACCCTTCCTCTTTTCCCATAAAATTCCATCCCCTCTCCCCTCTGGACACTGTCAGCCTATCCTGTATTTCAGTTTGTTGGGTTATATTTTGCTTGCTTCTTTGTTTTGTTGTTTACATCCCTGTTAAAGGTAAGATCATATGGTATTTGTCTTTCATTGCCTGGCTTATTTTACTCACCATAATGCTTTACAGTTCCATCCATGCTGTTGCAAAGGATAGGAGCTCCTTCTTTCTTTCTGCTGCATAGAATTCCATTGTGTAAATATATCATAGTTTTTGGATCTTCTCATTTACTGATAGGCACCTAGGCTGCTTCCAACTCTTGGCTATTGTAAATTGTGCTGCTGTGAACATTAGGGTGCATAGGTTCTTTTGGATTGGTGTTTCAGAGTTTTTAGGATATACTATTAGCACTGCAATTGCTGAGTCAAAAGGCATATTCAGTTTTAGTTTTCCATAATGGTTGTACCAATCTGCAATTCCACCAACAGTGAACTAGGGTCCCCTTTTCCCCAAAACCTCTCCAACATTTGTTGCTTCTTGCTTTGTTTATGATGGCCATTCTGACCAATGAGAAGTGGTATCTCATTCTGGTTTTAATTTGCATCTCTCTGGTAGCTAGCGATATTGAGCATCTTTGATCCACATGTGTCTCTGGATCCTCTGTATGTCCTCCTTGGAGAAGTGTCTGTTCAAGTCCTTTGCCCAGTTTTCAATTGGTTGCTTGTCTTCTTGGAGTGGAGTCATGTAAGTTCTTTGTATATTTTGGAGATTAAACCCTTGTCTGAGGTATCATTGGCAAATACATTTCCCATATAGTTGGTTGTCTTTTCATTTTAATACTGTTTTGTTTAGCCATGCAGAAGCTTTTTATTTTGAGGATATTCCTATTTGTTTATTCTTTCCTTTACGACCCTTGTTCTAGGGGACATATCAGTAAAAATGTTGCTGCATGAAACATCTGAAAGTTTCTTGCCTAAGTTCTCCTCTAGGACTTTAATGGTTTCACAGCTTATATTTAAGACTTTTATCCACCTTGAATTTATTTTGGTGTATGGTGTAAGATGGTGCTCGAGTTTCATTTTATTGCACATAGCTGTCTAGTTCTCCCAACACCATTTGTGGAAGAGGGTATTTTTACTCCATTTTATGTTGCTATGCCCCTTTGTCAAATATTAATTGATCAAGGAGGAGAGAAAATGGCAGCGGAGAAGGACAGAGCGACTCCAGCTCTCATACCACTGGGAGAAAATCCTGGCAGATTTACTGGAGAACAGCACAATCAATTCCCCAACCAACAATTCCCCAGCCTTTATGAAAATGAGAGACCAAAGATAGTGACGAACCAGACAGCTACAGGTCGTTGGGGTCTCAGGGACGCGAGTAAGGACGGAGGTGGCCAGGCTGGCAGCCGTCATTGGCCGGCACCCAAAGACCTCGGAGCTGCGGCTGCCGCAGCTGTCAGAGCCCAGAGGCTTCCTTCAGTCTGTGCCCAGTGACAGGGGTGTCTGCCATGGAGAACTCATTGGGGGCCCGGCAACCCTGAGTAAAGTCAAGGGCAGCGGCGGCAATGGTGGCGGCAGCGGAGGGACGGCAGCCATTGGCCGGCGCATAAAGACCTCAGAGTTGCTGCTGCTGCAGCTTCCAGGGCCCTGAGGCTTCTGTCTATGGCAAACGTTAGGGCGTCTGTCACAGAGGACTCATCTGGAGCCCAGCATCTGTGAGTAAAGCCAAAAGCAGCGGCGGCAGGGCCGGCTGCCCTCGGCCAGCCCAAAACGGCTCAGAGCTTGCCCCTTCCATTGCGTTAGGGGTGTGGAGGCTTCCCTCTGTGGCCAGTGCCATGGAGGACTCCTAGGGAGCCAAGCACCCAGTGGAGCACTGGGCCGCCTTTGGGGTCCTTGGAAGAGCTGGCTCCCTCCCTCCCCAGCTAGGCGGGGCTGGGTAGCAGAGACCTGTCTGCCTAGGTGTGCAGGAACGGTGGGAAGGACAGGGGGCCACGTTCAGTTGCAATCTCTGTGGCTGCAAGCCCACCAGCCTGCCAGCCCGGGAAATTTGAGAGGAGCATTGTCCTAATCAGTCAGGTTGGGGATTGGGCTGGGCTGAGAGGCACGCTTTCTGGAAAAGATTTTACTGGAAAGTGGACTGAGGTGTTGTCCTGTGAAGGCAGCTTGACTTGCTTCTCACCCAGCCACAGGACGGGGAAGGACCAGTACCAGATCCCGTGGGACACAGGCAGCCTGTTAGGTGGGCGAGCGCCCTCACCCCAGTCTGGTAGCCTGGCTGGCGGGTGGGTGTGCACCTGGGCCTACAACCCAGCCCACAGAGGGGTCCTACCGAAACCAGAAAATCCGGATTGGACAGTTAGAATCCAAAAAGGAAAGAGGTTTTTTTTTAACTTTTTTAAAAACTTTTTCAGTAATCGTATATACTTTTTAATTTTATTGTTGCTGTATCTTTCAGTACTCTGTTCCTCTCCTTCTTTTTTCCTCTTTTAGTCCTTCTTCATTTCACCCAAAACCTATTGCTTTTTCCTCACTTCTCTTGCCCTTTTTTTGTGTGTTTGTTTGTTTGTTGCTTTCTATACCACTGTAAATACCTCAGAACACATCTCTCGGGTCTTAGCTCACTTTACAGGTTCCTGAATTCTACTACTGTAGTGATTAACTCTACTTGCTCACACACTACGTCTATTAACTATTCTTTACTCTCACCTTACCTCAAAATCTGACCACCCGCAACCTGACTGCTTTCTAGATACAACTCACCAACATTCCATCGCCAACAGGAGACTTTTCTTTGGTCTATCCTTTCTTAAAAGTGGCAAATTGGCTTGAAGTTCATAGTTAACACTATATAGAGCCTAAAGATCTTCTATCTCTTCTCTACCAGCTGTGACTGTAAATATCATAAAGTACTCTCCTGCTGTCATAAACCATTTTGCCTCCCCCTCCAACTGATCACACACACACAAAGAAAGGAAGAGGTGGAAGCAGAGAACACCAAGATACCTGCAGGAGACTGCGCCACTGAAATTCACAGGTATTCTACCACAGAAGTAAACACCATAAACCTAGGGAGTCAGAATAAATCAATTTAAGAAGCTGAGGCTAATAAGAAGAGTCTCATAAGCAATGGGAAGACAAAGAAGCAATGCTCAAAGGAAAGAAAAGCTGGAAGTCTCAGCAATAATGTCAAATGAAACAGAGGCAAGTCAGCTATCAGATATTGAATTCAAAGCACTAGTTATCAGGAAATTCAAAGAGCTCACAATGAGCTACCAGAAACTAGAGGGGAGCTACCAGAAACAAGAGGGGAGCTACAATGAGCTCTCTACAAACTATATCAACATGAAAAAGGAAATAGAAATTGTCGGCAAAGGCCAAGAGGAAATGAAGAATACAATTTCGGAACTGCAGAACACAGTAAAAGGAATGAAAAGCAGGATCGATGAGGCAGATGATTGGATCAGCGAGTTGGAGGACACAGTAGAAAGAAACTCCCAGAAACAGCAAGAAAGGGAAAAGAGGCTCAAAAATAATGAAGAGGGACTAAGAGAAATGCAAGATAATATGAAACGTAATAATATATGAATAATAGGAATATCAGAAGGAGAAGAAGAAGAACAAGGGATAGAAAACTTATTTGAAAGAGTAATGATGGAAAATTTTCATAATTTGATGAGAGAAAAAGTAACACATATCCAGGAATCACAGAGAGTCCCACTCAAGAGGAACCCAAAGGGGTCCAATTCAAGACACATCATCATTAAAAGGGCAAAATTTCAAGACAAAGAGAGAATCCTCAAGGCAGCAAGGGAGAAAAAGGAAGTAACATATGCGGGAGCCCCAATCAGGTTAGCTACTGACTTCTCACTGGAAACACTCCAAGCAAGAAGAGAATCCAAGAAATATTACAAATAATGAGAATCAGAGGCCTGCAAGCAAGGCTATTTTGCCCAGCAAGGTTCTCAATCAAGATAGAAGGCCAAATAAAGAGCTTCCAAGACAAAAGAAGTCTAAGAGAATATCCCTGCACCAAACCAGCCCTACAAGAAATACTAAAAGGACTGCTTTAAGGAAATGAAGGAAAAGAGAGAGACAGAGAGGAACTGTAGTACAAAAATGGCAATGAATAAGTACCTATCAATAATAACCTCAAATGTAAATGGATTAAATGCTCCAATCAAAAGACATAGAATAGCTGAATGGATAAGAAAGCATGACCCACACATATGCTGCCTACAGGAGACCCACCTCAGGACCAAAGACCATCACAGAATAAAAATGAAAGGCTGGAAACAAATTTTCAAAGCACATGGACAAGAAAAAAAGACGGGGCAGCAATTCTCATATCAGACAAAATAGACTTCAAACAAAGGGCCATAAAGAGAGACCAAGAAGGTTACTTAATAATACTCAAGGGAAAAATCAACTAAGAAGACATTAACATCATAAATATATATGCACTCAACATAGGAGCACCCTAATATATAAGAAAAATCCTAGAAGACTTCAAGAAAGATATTGAGAGCAACACAATTATAGTAGGGGATTTTAACACCCCACTGTCAAAAATTGACAGATCTTCCAAACAAAATGTCAACAAAGATATAGCTGCACTAAACAACACCCTAGATGAAATGGACTTGACTGATATATATAGAGCCCTTCATCCCAAAGAAGCTAAATACACATTCTTTTCAAATGCACAAGGAACATTTTCAATGATAGACCACATGATAGGACACCAAATAACCCTCAACAAATTCAAGAAAATTGAAATCATACCAAGCATTTTCTCTGACCACAAGGGACTGAAATTAGAAATCAACCCCACAGGAAAAAATCCAAAACACCCCAAATCATGGAGATTGAATGGGATGCTATTAAACAACGAATGGGTCAAGATTGAAATTAGGGAAGAAATCAAAAAGTTTATGGGAATAAATGAAAATGAACTCATAACAACCCAAAACTTTTCGGATACGGCCAAGGTAGTCCTGAGAGCGAAGTTCATAGCAATACAGGCTTACCTAAAGAAAATAGAAACATTTCAAACAAACAACCTAACCTGACGCCTGCAAGAACTCCAAGAACAACAACAAAGACAGCCCAGAGCACGTACAAGGAAGGAAATAACCAAGATCAGAGCACAATTAAATGACATACAGACTAGAAGCACAATTCTAAGGATCAATGAATCCAAGAGTTGGTTTTTTGAAAAGATAAACAAAATAGACAAGCCTTTAAGTAGGCTCATTAAGAAAAGAAGAGAGAGGACCCAAATAAACACAATCAGAAATGAAAGAGGAGAGATTACAACTGATACCACAGAAATAGAAGGGATTGTAAGGAACTGCTATGAAGAACTGTATGCCAATAAATTTGAAAACCTAGGAGAAATGGACAAATTCCTAGAAAAATATAACCTGTCAAAACTCAATGAAGAAGTAGAAAGTCGGAACACACCAATAACAGCAAATGAAATATAAGCAGTAATTGAAACACACCCATCACACAAAAGCCCTGGACCAGATGTTTTCACAGGAGAATTCTACAAAGCATTTAAGGAAGAGATAACCCCTATTCTTCACAGACTATTCCAAAAAATCCAAAATGATGGGAAACTCCCAAACTCTTTTTATGAAGCCAGCATCATCCTAATTCCAAAACGAGATAGAGACACAACAAAGAAAGAAAACTTCAGGCCAGTATCGCTGATGTACATAGATGCTAAAATCCTCAACAAAATATCGGCAAATCGCATCAAATAATACATCAAAAAGATCACACACCACGACCAAGTGGGATTCATCCCAGGGATGCAAGGGTGGTTCAATATCCGCAAATCAATAAATGTAATACACCACATAAACAACAGCAAGGACAAAAACCATATGATCATATCAATAGGCACAGAAAAAGCTTTTGATAAGGTACAACACCCATTTATGATAAACATACTCAGCAAAGTGGGAATAGAGGAAGCATTCCTCAATATAAAAAAGGCCATATATGAAGGACCTACAGCCAACATCATACTCAATGGACAAAAACTATAAGCTTTTCCACTAAGATCAGGAACAAGACAAGGTTGTCCACTTTCACCACTTCTATTTAATATATTATTGGAAGTTTTGGCCTCAGCAATTAGGCAAGAAAAGGAAATAAAAGACATTCAAGTAGGAAAGGAGGAAACAAAACTGGCACTGTTTGCAGATGACATGATAGTGTACATGGAAAATCCTATAGACTCTACCAAAAAACTGCTTGAACTAATAACTGAATTAGGCAAAACAGCGGGTTACAAAATCAATATCCAGAAATCAAAGGCATTTCTGTATACTAACAATGAATCAGCAGAAGCAGGAATCAAGAAAAAAATCTCATTCGATATAGCAAAAACAAAAATAAAATATCTGGGAATAAATCTAACCAAGGAGGTTAAAGACCTGTATGCAGAAAACTACACAACACTGAAGAAAGAAATCAAGGAAGACACAAACAAATGGAGACGTATACCGTGTTCATGGATTGGAAGAATTAACATCATCAAAATGTCCATACTACACAAAGCAATTTACAGATTCAATGCAATACCTATTAAAGTGCCAATGGCATATTTCACAGACATAGAACAAACACTTCAAAAATTTATATGGAACCATAAAAGACCCCGAATAGCAGCTGCAATTTTGAGAAAGAAGAACAAAGTAGGATGGATCACAATACCTGATATCAAACTATATTACAAGGCCAGTATAATCAAAACAGCCTTGTAATGGCATAAAACAGGCACATAGACCAATGGAACAGAATAGAGAACCCAGAAATAAACCCAACTCTCTACAGTCAATTAATATTCGACAAAGGGGTTAGTGACATAAAATGGGGTAAAGATAGCCTCTTCAACAAATGGTGTTGGGAGAACTGGACAGCTACATGCAAAAAAATGAAACTCGAGCACCAACTTACATCATACACCAAAATAAATTCAAGGTGGATAAAAGACTTAAATATAAGCCGTGACACCATTAAAGTACTAGAGGAGGACATTGGCAGGAAAATCTCAGATATTTCATGCAGCAACATTTTTACTGATATGTCCCCTAGAGCAAGGAGTATAAAGGAAAAAATAAACAAATGGGATCTCATCAAAATAAAAAGCTTCTGCACAGCCAAAGAAAACAGCATTAACATAAAAAGACAACCAACTGTATGGGAAAACATATTTGCAAATGATACCTCAGACAAAGGTTTAATCTCCAAAATATACGAAGAACTCACATGACTTCACTCTAAGAAGACAACTAACCGAATTAAAAAATGGGGAAAGGACTTGAACAGACACTTCTCCAAGGAGGATATACAGAGGATCCAGAGACACATGAAGAGATGTTCACTATCGCTAGCTATCAGAGAGATGCAAATTAAAGCTACAATGAGATACCACTTTACACCGGTGAGAATGGCTATCATAAACAAAGCAATAAACAACAAATGTTGGAGAGGGTGTGTGGAAAAGGGGACTCTGGTCCACTGTTGGTGGGATTGCAGACTGGAACAACTATTATGGAAAACATTATGGAATTTTCTCAGAAAAATAAAATTGGACTTGCCTTTTGACCCAGCAATTCCACTGCTAGGATTGTATCCTAAGAACCCTAAAACACCAATCCCAAAGAACCTATGCACCCCAATGTTCATAGCAGCACAATTTACAATAGCCAAGAGTTGGAAGCAACCTAGGTGCCCGTCAGTAAATGAATGGATCAAAAAACTATAGTACATATACACAATGGAATTTTATGCTGCAGAAAGAAAGAAGGACCTCCTACCTTTTGCAACATCATGGATGGAACTGGAAAGCATTATGCTGAGTGAAATAAGCCAGGTGTTGAAGGACAAATACCATATGATCTCACCTTTAGCAGGAAGCTAAACAACAAAACAAACAAGCAAGCAAAATATAACCAAAGACACTGAAATAGAGAACAGGCTGACAGTGACCAGAGGGGAGAGGGGAGGGAATTTCAGGGGAAATAAGGGAGGGACTTAGAGGAACCTATACAAAGGATACATGGACAACAACTGAGAAGGGTGGAAATGGGATGGAGGGGGAAGCATGGGGGGTGGGATGGGATGGGAGTAATAGACAGAAAACTGTACTTGAAAAATAATTAAATAAAAAAATTGGAGAAAAAATGTAAAAAAAACCAGTTTCATTAGCAACTCTTGCAGAGCTGGTTTGTGGGAGACATAGTCTTTTAGCCTTCTTTTGTGTTGGAAGCTCTTTATTTGGCCTTCAATCTTGATTGAGAGCCTTGCTGGGTAAAGTAGCCTTGGTTGCAGGCCTCTGGTTCTCACTACTTGGAATATTTTTTCCATTCCCTTCTTGCTTGGAGCGTTTCCATGGAGAAGTCAGCAGCTAATTTTACTGGGGCTTCCATGTATGTTACTTCTTTTTTCTCCCTTGCTGCCTTTAGGATTATCTTTTTATCTTGGAATGTTACCATTTTAATGATGATATGTCTTGAAATGGGCCTCTTTGTGTTCCTCTTGATTGGGACTCTGTGTTTCCTGGATATGTGTGACTTTTTCTCTCACATATTTTTCTCTCAAATTAGGGAAGTTTTCCCTCATTACTTTTTCAAATAGGTTTTCTATCCCTTCTTCTTCTTCTTCTCCTACTGGTATTCCTATTTTTTGAATATTATCACATTTCATATTGTCTTGCATTTCTCTTAATCCCTCTTCATTCTTTCTGAGCCTCTTTTCTCTTTCTTGTTCTTCTGAATATATTTTTCTACTTTGTCCTCCAACTCACTGATCTAATCTTCTGCTTCATTGATCCTTCTTTTGATTCCTTCTACTGTGTTCTTCAGTTCAGTAATTTTATTCTTCATTTCCTCTTGGCCCTTGCTGATAATTTCTATTTCCTCTTTTATGTTGAAACAGTTTGCAGTGATTTCATTGTAGTTCCCCTGTTGTTTCTGGTAGCTCAATGTGAGCTCTTTGAACTTCCTGATAACCAGTGCTTTGAATTCAATATCTGATAGCTGACTTTCCTCTATTTCATCTAACATCTTTTCTGAGGGCTCCTCCTTTCCTTTCATTTGGGGATTGTTTTGTTGTCTTCCCATTGTCTGTGAGACTCTTCTTGTTAGCTTCAGCTTCTTAAATTGATTTGTTTTGTCTTCTTGGGTTTATGATGTGAACTTCTGTGATATAATACCTGTGAACTTTGGTGGTGTAGTCTCCTTGATCTCCCGAGCTCACTTTTCTTGGGCTGTGGTTCAAGTTGGCTCTGTGTTTGTCTTTGGGTTTTGGTTGTTTAGGGGTCTTTCTTTGTTGGGTCTTTCCAACCTGCTGGTTAACTGGTGGTCCCTGTTTCCACCACCTGTTTTAGTTTGTTGTACTGGTGAGGGTAGGTTGTGTTGAAGCTAGTTCTTCCATGTGTACAAGGTGTTGAGGATTGTCTTTCTCTCTTGTTCAGTTGTTTGTACTGGATAGTTTCTCCACTATTTAGTTGTATTTCCAGATAGGTCTTGGATTGAGGTTTGTGTGGTTTCTACTCCCTCCTTCATCTTCTTCTTTTGTTATCTGTTGGTGGTTACTTTGTTGTTGGGTTTCCTCTTTCAGTGGGTATCCTGGTGTTCTTTGCTTTCACATACTTCTTTTTGTGTGTGGGTGTGGTCAGTTGGAGGGGGAGGCAAAATGGGTTTTGACAGCAGGATGGTATTTTATGATATTTACAATCACGGCTGGTAGAGAAGAGGTAGGAGATCTTTAGGCTATGTATAGTGTTTACCTTAATCTTCAATTCCACTAGCCACTTTTAAGAAAGGATGGACAGAAGATAAGACTCTTGTTGGGGATAGAAGGCTTGTGAGTTGGATCTAGAAAGCAGTGAGGTTGTGGGAGGTCAGATTCTGAGGTAAGGTGAGAGTAAAGGATAGTAAATAGGTGTAGTGTGTGAGAGAATAGAGTTAACCACTACAGTAATAGAGTTCAGGAAACTGTGAAGTGGGCTAAGATCCGGGAGGGGTGATGTGAAATATTTACAATTGTATGGAACAGCTATTATTTACAATAATATTAGAGCAACAGTCATATGACAGACTTTATGTGATCTGGGTAACCTGAGTAGGGGGTATAGAACCTTGAGTAGTATGCTAAAAGAACACAAGTGAGGTGAAGTATAGAAAATTAGCAATACAGTGTGAAAGAGAGAACAAGGGAAACCTGTCAAATGATACAATATAACCAGCCAAGGCAAAGAAGCTTATACAGAAAGAGTAGGAATACATAGATACTATTAAAAGATAAAATATTTCAGAATGATGAAAAATAATAATATACAAGTATGCAGCAACTTGTGGCTTCTCTGCTATAGCAAAGTGAAATTTGTCTCTCTGTCTCTACTGTTGGGATGCCCCCTCTCTGGGTCCAATTCTGGTTTTTTAGCAGTTCCAAGTTGTTTGTGTCACTTGTGGGTAAAAGGGGAAAAAAAGGCAGGAGAAGGGAGGAAGAAGTGATAAGTTTGGAAAGGAAGAAGGAATAAAACAAGAAAGAAGAAAAGAGAGGAAAAAGGCATTGAAAAATAAAACAATAATAAAATTAAAAAGAAAAAAGATTACTTAAAAAAATTTCTTGTTGGTTTTAAACTGGCCTAACCAGATTTTCTGGTCTGCCTGGCTGCAGCAGGCTGAGGGGCGAGTGGTGTGGTATTTCTGCAAGCGCCCTCTCTCTCAAGGGCTAGTCTGCCACCTCCCCCCAGTGCCCCATGAAGGGGATCTAGGTCCTCTTCAGAGCACTCTTTCCCCGGGGGGTCCTCACCGTGGGCTGGGGTGCTAGGGCCTGCATGCTAGCCAGGCTGCCTGGGTCCCGTGGGATCTGGCATGTACCCCTCTCAGTTCTGTGGGGAACTCTAGGCCTCTCTGCCAGGCTGAGTGGGGAGCAGGCCAAGCAGCTGTCACAGGAGAATCCTTCAGTTTACTTCCCCCAAATTTTCTCCTTAAGAAAGCCTGCCGCTCAGCACAGCTCCATCCCCCAGCCAGAATGGTGGCTATGGGAGTCAGAGCCCGACATTGCACCTCTCAGTTCTCCCAAGCTGGCGCCCACAGACTCCGTGGTTGATCACGGCCCTTTGTCCTTATTACCCTCCCTCAATCAAACAGATCTCTCCTTGCTTGGCAGGGGAGGAAGGGAGCTGATAACCTGGATCTTTCCCAAGGACCCTACGGCAGGTCCAGGGCTCTCCAAGAGACCACGGTATACCTGCCGGGAGTCGAGACTGCTGCTTCTCCTGTCTTTGCTCGGGTCCCTGAGACCCTAATGTCCTGCAGCTGTCACCTTACCGTCTGTTCTTTTTTAGTGTCTGCTACAATTTCTGGTCTCTGATTTTCATATATGCTATGGAACTGTTGGATGTTTGCACTGTTCCTCAGTAGATCTGCCAGGATTCTCTCCCATGTGTACAGGGGAAATGGAATCTGCTCTGTCCTACTCCTTCACTATCTTCTGGATGTTCTACCTCAATTCTTTTATCCATTGATCCTTTGATGGACACATATTGTTCTCATGTCTTGAGTATTATAAAGAATGCTGCTACAAACATGAGGTTGCAGATATATCTTCAACATGGTGGTTTTGTTTATTTGAACATATTTTCAGAAGAAGTATTAGTGAATCATGGGGTAGTTGTATTTTTAATTTTTTTGAGAAACCTCCTTACTGTTTTCCACAGTAGCTGTACCAATTACATTTCCACCAACAGTGCATGAGGGTGCCCTTTTCTCCACATCCTTGGCAATACTTGTTTGTCAATTTACTGTTAACAGCCATTATGACAGGTATGAAGTGATATCTCATTGGGGTTCTGATTTAATGGATATGTTGACCTGTAATGTGACTACTTTTGGGGGGAATTTTTTTGGATGGTAGCATATTCAAGAAAACATACTTATGTCAAGTACATTACATATTTAGACAGATTCAAAACACAAAATTTACAAAGAAATTCTAGTGGGCTCTTTAATTTCCTCATTTTGTCTCTAAATTTCCTATAAATTCAGAATATAAATGTCACTATAAAATAAAAATCTTTATACTATGATTGATTAATCCTAGGGGATTTCTTAAATTTTACTTATACTAAGGTTAATAAGCTTTATTTTCCAATGGAAAGTGCGAGAATGGTCATTTATAGATTTAAAATATATCTTGATAAAAGCTTAGTGAGTTGAGAGTTATGAGTCCTTTAAAATGATATCATTTGAAGAGTAGTTCAGATAGAATTTAGTGGAATGTGAAACTATAGTTTTAAATTAGTGTACCTAGTAAAAAGCTCTGCACTGATAAGGAATATTAAATGGCAAATGAAATATTGTAATTATTTTAATAGTTAAAACATCTTGCTTATTAATATATCAATTATTTTGACAGTTTTGGGGGGTGGTGAAAGGAAGGGGTTCTGTCTTTGAACATTCTTGTCATATCATTATAAATCATGTACCAAATGTTCACATACACGGCACCCATAATGGGCCATCCAATCAAAATGTATGCATCACCTGGGCTTCCAGTAAATTTTGGCTAAATACTTTAAAGCCACAATTATATGCCTAATATTTTATTGTGATTTAATCTGTCAAAACCTTGAAATTCATTACCTAAAAAGAAAAAACAACAGGCATATGGTGAATCAACTTTATTGTGTAACAATAGTAGGAATAGTACAGTAGTAGCACATAACTACTTAGTATAGAGTAAACCCATACAAGGGGAAAACACCAGCAACCATGGCAGGAACTAGGGGAGAGTAATTGAGGCATACATTCTATGAGGTGGGAAAGCAATGGACCTGTGATCTAGTCTCCAAAATATCGATGTCTTATGTGGACCTTGGGCAATTATGTGCCACCTCTCTCAGCTTTATTTGGGTGAACTCTAAAAATAGAAGGTGAGGACTAGATGGTCTCTAAGGTCCTCTAGCTATAAAACTACAGGGTTCTAAGGACAAATGCAGAAAACTTGAAAGGTGAGGAGAGAAGTGCAAACCCATGGAAGTGAGGAAAAACTAGTTTTTTTGTGCATGGGCAAGGTGTATTGTAGGACAGTAAGGACTTTAAACAAGACTGCTTAACTACTGTGAAGATTCTGGGGGCAATAAATTTGGAATTGGGCAAGACAGAGTGCTAAGCCAAGTAGGGGGCAATAAGCAGGGACCAAAATGAAGAAAGAGATATTATTTCCTATGGTCAGTTGTTTGACTTGTCTTCATGCTCTCCATCTCACGCTAGAGTTTGTATATCTTCATGGAACTTTATCACAACCCCTTCCCCAAACCCACACACAAATTAAAGTAAGAAGGGGTGGTTACAGATGGCGCATAAAAAAACCCTTTTTGTAGGCCAGGAAGCCAAGAGCAGTTGCTGAAAAGATGGTAGTCAATCCAATCAGTGTCAGCAGACCTGGCACAGAGGGCAAATGTCTCTCCAAGAAGGTTGTGGTAATGGGCTGTGCAGGAACATCCTGGGATCAGAGAACACTTGGTTTCAGTACAAGGCTTGTGAGCTTTGCTCCAGAAAGTCTACATTTCCTCCAGTTCTCTGAACATGACCCACTCTTGTCAACCTCTAGACTATTAAACATAATATTCCCTCTGGTCATAACACTCATTCCCATTTCCTACTGGGGACTTTCCTTAACTAATTCTGACTCAACCTTCAAGTCTCAGTTTATACCTCACTTCCTCAGAGGGCTTTCCTTGTATCCACAGGCTAAAATCATTCCTCTTTTAACATTCTCAGCGTGACTTCTTTATCACAGTTGTGCTTTTTGGTTATCATCTATTCTGTCAACCACATGTTGAGCTCTGTGAAAGAATTACTGTAGCCTTATCACAATAGTTGGTGCAGAGTAGGTATACAGTATTTGTTGAGTTGAATAAATCTATGGTCTGCTCAGCCTTCAATCCCATCCCTGACAGGTACTAAGAGAATAACTTGCACTGTGAGGAATATTCTTTTTGACTTCACACTTAATAGAGGAATAACTCTGACCTCTTTTAACCTTATTCTCTACATTACATTTTACTCTATCATGCATGTGCCCTTTCTTACATGTGCCCAGTAGACCAGGAAGACTTACTAGGGTTTTATTACAAAAATAATATTGCATATATTGAAAATGAAATTTTAATTGAAATCTGTTCCATTTCATCCCAATCCTATGCCACTGTACAGGGGATGCTGCTGTATCCTACTTTCACTTCCTACCTTCTGTTGAGAATCACCAGATTTAGAGATTTCTCAACAGGCATGAGCTCAATTCTTAATATGTCTAGAACTCTCAGATGAAAAAGATCATATCTTTCCTAATAATCTATAGTGAAGGTGGCAGGTACAAATTTATCAAAGTTCTAAATCTCTCACCTCTTTAGGCTAGTAAATTTTCATGGGTTGAATCACTTAGTGAAATATGTATGAATATACTCATATACAATTTGTGTTCTTTTTGCAAATAATTGTTCTTAGAGGACAGAGATTTTAATTCATGAAATAAGATATAACCTACCACAGACTCTGGTTCAGACTGCCAGATTTCATCCTCTGGAATCTTCCTCATGGCATATAGGATCTGAAAAGAAGGAGTATCCTGGTGAATAACAAAAGTGACACCATAGTTTTCCTAATCTGCTCTTTAAATAAAGGACTGAATCTTGAGATATCCATAAAAAACACCAGGGTAATAGCCAACATAGTCACTCAACCTTTAAAAGGGTCCAAAAAGTCTTTCATTAATGGCATAAAAACCTCCAATCATTAGGCTCACCATAAATTTTACTTATGAAACATGATTTAATAGGAATGAGATCAGAGGAATTATCAGGAAACATATAAATGAATTCCAAGTCCTAATAGAAATATGTTTGGTTCTATAACATTAGACCCAGGTTATTTCTCCAGGGGAACCATAGTGATCTTTTGTCCCATGAGCTCTTTTCATCTTGGGTGACATGATAAATATTTTTGTTGTTACTTTTGTGTTAGGGTGTTCACTTCAACTGAGACTACTGTTAAAATTGTGTTTTATGTATCTTCAGATGGAAGTTACAGGACAGTTGGCCTCCAGGATCTCAGGCATGTTTGATCTGCTTGTCAGGGCCATGAATTCCTTCTTTCTCCACAGCCCATGACTCCAGGTCCTACCTCTCGGGCTGCTCTCTCCCCAGCCTCTACAGCTCCCTCCATGTAGCCACTCCAATGCGTGGCAGTCTCTGTGCCTGCGAAATATATCCTGCCCACAGGCTGGCGTAGAACCCTTGAAACAAAAACAAAGAAGTAAAATGGTTAGTATCAGAGAACCAGAGAAACTTAAAGATCAAAGCTGGTTGGTTTCCTCAGATTCTAAACAGCAGGGGTACATTGTTAATTTTGGAAAAATGTTCATGGGTTCCTCCAGCTCTTGCATGATCCTTGTCACAGACAAAATGGAATAAAAGCCAAAGTCCACTCCTGCGCCAAAAGCTTACAAGTAAAGGCACTGACATCAATGGAGCATCTATTTGTTTCATCTACATGAAGTCATGTGTAACTCCTTCGATGGCTCACTAACTGTTCACAAGGCAACACATGGCCTAGTTCCCTGTCTGGCTATTCTACCAATGAACTTAACAAGTCACTTTCTCTCACTGAATTTCCATGTAATTCCAAGGCTATGAAAATAAAACTTTTTGCAGTATTCCAACTGTCACAAACCTTAAGGGTAGAGGAGAGCCCTGTGGGAAAATAATCCTTGCTCAGGCTGAGAATTACATCACTAAGATATGCTGTGCCTTAGTTTTTATCCTACAAATTGAAGCTAATGATATGTATGCTGACACATGTCCCTGGGAAGAAATAAAGATGAAAAGGGGTATTACCATGTCACTACCAATGCCTTATAAGATGGGGTTCATCTTATTTCTTTCATGTGGTCAAGGTCAGACCAGTGCAGGTGAGTTTTCTTTTCCTCCCCACACTCCATTTCCAAAAGGCATTTTCCTGACATATCTTACAGGACTGAGCATGAAACCTGCCACTCCATGTTCAGAAATATAATTACATCACAAACCAAAAACAAAAGTAATGCTCTGATTGGCTTTTCTCTGTTGAAAAGTTAAGTTTTGCACCCCCAAATCTGTTGTATGAGGCAAGAGATCCTATCTACATTTCCAGTTCTCCATCTCGTCCTCAATATCACCCAGAGTCCAGACATGCAGAACTTTTCCCCTATATTCCATGAACTTGTAGAATTTTAAGCATTTGCTCATACAGTTTCATCCACCTACAGTGTATTCCCCAATAGCTTTTCTCTGCCTTCTAAAATCTTCAGATATTATGGATATTATAGGCCTTTACAGATTTCTCTAGGTAGAATTAACCCATCCCTCCCTGAGTCCTCATGATACTAGTATGCTCCTTTATCAGGATACTTACCATAGTGATTATAGTCCTTACCATAGCATTAGAGCAATGCTTGATATTCTCTTATCTCCTCATTTCAATCCCAGCCCAACAATCCTTCACAGCAGAGAGGGCTTTTCTTAGTATCAAAGGTTTCATCACAAAGCTTGGCAAATGGTTGGCACAGTCAATAAATGCTGAATGAAACCATTACTATTGACATATTGTACACTCACCATATCCAAAAATTAACACAATGATCCAGTAGCTAATAGGTGGAACCCTTTGGCCCAAGAATGTTCTCATAATCATCTACCATTTTATTATTATTTTGCATCTTCAGGAGGGAAAAAAAGTGTTAACCAAAGTCATCTTAATATTTTTACCAGTTTTCATGGACAGATTGATTAGTAATTTACATTTATTCACACTCTCTTTTAATTATACACTCTCAACAGCCGTTTAGTCACTACTCTACATTTCTTATTTTGTTTAGATTGAACTTTTGACATCATATTATTGTTTGGTTTAATATTACTATCACAGTCATAATAATTACTGCTATATCATTAATTCACACCTTGCTGCTGTCATCAAATACAATTAACTAAACACCAATGAGTTATATTTGGATGTGTAACATTGTGAATACTAAAAATTATTGAATTGTGCATTTTGAGTGGGTAAATTGTGTGGTATGTGAATTATATCTCAATGAAGATGCTAAATAACAGACTGATTAACACACTGATTATTGTCTATGATATACGATTTGTGTTTTCCCATATACCTCCTAAAGAAAGTGAGGTTCAAAGAGGTAAAATGACCTATCCAGGATAATAAAGTTGGTTATTTTTAGAATCAGGAGGAGAACCCAAGAGCGTTTGCTCTCAGTCTAGAACTCATTTTGCTTTTATAATGTTCTAACCATGTTGGTGCTTATATAATTCTATTTGAAGAATTATTACTGAGCTTTAATCTCACTATGAAGAAACTTCTTAAAATGTAAGTGAACCCTCTGACTAAATACCAATTCTTAAGCTGCATTGATTGTTTATATTGATTGGGATTGGTCCTTCAAAGGAATTAAGAGTGAAACACAAGACTTCCAGTCAAGATGGTGGCATAGGTAAATAGGGCTCACCTCCTCACAGAAGCACATCAAAATTACAGCTAATATAAAGACTTGGACGATGGAAATGAAGTAGGAGGGAGCAGATTCCACTTCCCCCTGTACACAGGAGAAAAACCTGGCCAATCTATGGAGAAACAGAGCAAACAGCCAACAGTACACCAGCATATATGAAAATAAGAGACCAAAAGTTGTAGCGGACACTGAAAAACCAGAAGGTAAGGAGACTGCTGTAGGACAATAGGGTCCCAGGGACCAGCATGGAGACACAGCTGTAGCCCCAGGCCAGGCGCCTGGCACCAGCACTGGGTCTACCACAGACTCTTTGGGAGCCGCGGGCCTGCCACTGAATCCTTGGGAGAGAGCTGGGTCAACTGCTCCCTCCCTCCCCAGCCAAGCAGGGTTCGAGCAGCACCAGTAGAGACCTGGTTGCTTGAAGTTGCACAGGGGGAATAAGGACAAAGTGGCAAACACACAAGGGTCATGATCACCCGTGGAGTCTGTGGTAGCCAGCTTGGGAGAGTTGAGAGCCCCGCAGTGATGAGCACTGACCCTAGATAGTCATTGGTCTGCCTGGAGAATTGGGCTGTACTGAGTAGCAGGCTTGAGTAGGAGGAATTTCTCAAAAAGTAAAACTGTTTGGAGGATTCTTCTGTGACAGCCACTCAGCCTACTGTCTACCCAGCTGGGCAGCAATACCCAGGTTGTGAGAACAGCCCTGAATTCCCCCATAGCACTGGGAAGGGTTCCTGCCCAAACCCATGGGACCCAGGTAGCCTGGCTGGTGTACATGTGCATCCAGACCCCACCCCACAGCAATAACCCCCTGGGAAAGAGTGCTCTGAAGAAGACCTGGATACCCCACATAAGGTGCCCAGGAGAGGCACAAGACCAGCTCTTGGGAGAGTGATCACAAGACTGACTAAGTACACATAAGCAAGGGAGAAAGGCCATACCAATTACCCCTCAGCATGCTGCACCAAGCGAGAACAGAAAAACCGGTTTAGCCGGTTCAAAAACAACAAGAGGTGTTTTTTATTTTCATTTTTAGTAATCTTGTATTTTTCAAATTTTATTATTGTTTTATCTTTCAATATAATTTTCCTCTCTTTCCCTCTTTCTTGTTATATTCCTCCTTCCTCTCTTTCCAATTTTATCTCTACTTCCTCCCTTCTCCTACCCTTTTTTTATACCCACAACAGAAACAAAAAACTTAGAACTGTGAAAGGACCAGAGTTGGACCCTAAGAGGGGGCATCCCAATGGTTGCTACAGTGAGATAAATTTCACCTTGCTATTGCAGAGAAACTACAAGTAAATACATATTTGCATGATTGTTTTCTCATTATTCTTACATCTTTTAATATAATAATATTTTTGTATTCCTCTTCTTTTTGTATAGTCTTCTTTGCTTGCTGGTTACATCGTATCATTTGACAGGTTTCCCCTGTTCTCTCTTCCACAGTGTATTGCTAACTTACTATCCTTAACGTCACTTGTGTTCCTTTAGCACACTACTCAGAGTTCTATACCCCCTATTCATGTTAAACAGATAACATAGATTCTGTCATATGGTTGCTGTTCTAATATTATTGTAAATAATACCTGCTCCATATAATTGTAAAGACTTCACAAAATCCCTCCCAGATCTTAACCCACTTCACAGTTTCCTGAACTCTATTACTGTAGTGGTTCACTCTATTCTCTCACACACTAAACCTGTTTACCATCCTTTACTCTTACCTTACCCCAGAATCTGACCTCCCACAAGGCCACTGCTTTCTAGATACAACTCAAAATCTGTCCCTCCACAACAAGAGTCTTATCTTCTTTCCATCCTTTCTTAAAAGTGGTAGAAGATCATGGTTAACACTATACATAGCCAAAGAATCTCCTATCTCTTCTCTACTGACTGCTACTGTAAATATCATGCAATACTCTCCTGCTGTCATAAACTATTTTGCCTTACCCTCTAACTAATGTCAAAAAAGAGTAGGTGGAAGTGTTGAACACCAGGATACCCACTGGAAGAGGAAATTCAACAACAAAAGAACCACCAACAGATAATAAAAAAAGAAGGTGAAGGAGGGAGTGTAAACCACACAAATCTCAATCCAGGACAGATCTAGAAATACAACTAAATAGTGGAGAAACTATCCAGTACAAACAACTGAACAAGAGCAAAAGAGAATTCTCAAAACCTTGTATACATGAAAGAACGGGCTTCAAGACAACCTGCCCTCACCAGCACAACAAATTACAAGAGGTAGTGGACAGAATGACCATCAATGAAGCAATTGGTGGGAAGGATGCACAAAAATAATGCCACAAAACAATCAAAACCCAAAGAAAAACACAAAGCTAACTTAAGCCAGAGCTCAAGACAAGTGAGCATGGAAGATCAAGGAGACTATACCACTAAATCTCACAGGTATTCTTCCACAGAAGTTCACACCATAAACCCAGAGAGCCAGAACAAATCAGTTTAAGAAGCTGAATCTAATAAAAAAGAGTCTCACAAACAATAGGAAGACATAGAAACAATCCCCACATAAAGAAAAAGAGGAACACTCAAAGAGAATGCTAGATGAAATAGAGGCAAGTCAGCTACCAGATATCAAATTCAAACCACTGGTTATCAGGAATTTCACAGAGCTCACAATGAGCTACCAGAAACTAGAGGGGAGCTACAATGAACTCACTGCAAACTATATCAACATGAAAAAGGAAATAGAAATTAACAACAAGGGCCAAGAGGAAATGAAGAGTACAATTTCTGACCTGAAGAGCACAGTGGCAAGAATCAAAAGCAGGCTCCATGAAGCAAAACATCGGATAAGTGAGTTGGAGGACAAAGTAGAAAAAAACACCCAAAAAGAGTAAGAAAAGGAAAAGAGGCTCAGAAATAATGAGGGATTAAGAGAAATGCAAGACAATATGAAACGTAATAATATCCAAATAATATTAATACCAGGAGGAGAAAAAGTAGAATAAGGGATAGAAAACCTATTTGAAAAAGTAATGAGGGAAAACTTCCCGAATTTGATGACAGAAAAAGTCACACAAATCCAGAAAATACAGAGTCCCAATCAAGATTAACCCAAAGAGACCCACTTTAAGACATATCATCATTAAACTGGCAAAATTCCAAGACAAAGAGAGAATCTTAAAGACTACAAGGGAGAGAAAGGAAGTAACCTACAAGGGAGCCCCAATAAGGTTAGCTGCTTACTTCTCAATGGAAGCACTACAAGCAAGAAGAAAATGGCAAGAAATATTCCAAGTAATGAGAATCAGAGGCCTACAAACAATGCTACTTTACCCAGCAAGGCTCTCAATCAAGATAGAAGGCCAAATAAAGAGCTTCCAAGACAAAAGAAGTCTGAAAGAATATGCCTCCACCAAACCAGCTCTACAAGAATTACTAAAAGGGCTGCTTTAAGGAAAGGAAGGAAAAGAGAGAGACAGAGAGGAACACAGGTACATAAATGGCAATGAAGAAGTACCTTTCAATAATAACCTTAAATGTAAATGGATTAAATGCTCCCATCAAAATGCATAGAATAGGTGAATGATTAAGAAAGCATGGCCCACATATATGCTGCCTATAAGAGACCCACTTTAGGACAAAAGACCTATACAGACCAAAAGTGAAGGGCTGGAAACAAATTGTCCAAGCAAACAGAGAGGGAAAAAAAAGCCTGGGAAGCAATACACATATCAGACAAAATAGACTTCAAAAAAGGGCCATAAAGAGAAATGCAGAAGGTCACTTCATAATACTCAAGGGAAGAATCCACCGAGAAAACATAAACATTGTAAATATATATGCACCCAACATAGGAGCACCCAAAGATATAAAGAAAATCTTAAAGGACTTCAAGAAAGAAATTGACAGCAGCACAATTAGAGTAGGGGATTTTAACACCCCACTGTCAAAAATGGACAGATCTTCCAAACAAAATATCAAAAAAGATATTGTGCCATTGAACAATGCCCTAGATGAAATGGACTTAACTGATACATAGGGAGCCCTTCATCCCCCAAAAGCTAAATACACATTCTTTTCAAATGCACATGGAACAAATTAAAAATGGACCACACGATAAGACACAAAACAAATTCAACAAATTCAAGCCTCAACAAATTCAAGAAATTTGAAATCATCTCAAGCGTTTTTTCTGACCACAAGGGACTGAAACTGGAAACCAACCACAAGGAAAAAAACCCAAAACACCCAAAATCATGGAGATTGAATAGAATGCTATTAAACAATGAATGGGTGAAGAATGAAATTAGGGAGAAAATAAAATTTTTCTGGAAATAAATGAAAATAAACTCACAACAATCCAAAACTTATGGGGCACAGCAAAGGTAGTCTGGAGAGGCAAGTTCATAGCAATACAGGCCTACCTAAAAAAGGTAGAAACATTTCAAACAAACAACCTAACCCTACACCTACAGGAACTCGAAAAACAACAACAAAGACAGTCCAGAGCAACTAGAAGAAAGAAAATAACCAAGGTCAGAGCAGAATTAAATTACATAGAAACTAAAAGGACACTTCTATGGATCAATGAATCCAAGAGCTGGGTTTTTGAAAAGATAAAAAAAAAATCGACAAGCCTTTAAGCAAGCTCATCAAGAAAAAAGAGAGGGGACCCAAATAAACACAATCAGAAATGAAAGAGGGGAGATTACAACTGACACCACAGAAATACAAAGCATTGTAAGAAATTACTATGAACAACTGTATGCCAAGAAATTTGAAAACTTATGTGAAATGGACAAATTTCTAGAAAAATATAATCTTCCAAAACTCAATGAAGAAGAAGCAGAAAGCCTGAAAAGACTGATAGCAGCAGATTAAATTGAAGCAGTAATAATAAAAAAAACTCCCATCACACAAAAGGAACAGATTGGTAGCAGGAGAATTCTACAAAGCATTTAAGAAAGAACTAACCCCTATGCTTTGCAAACTATTCCAAAAATCCAAAATAATGGAAGACTCCCAAACTCTTTTTATGAAGCCAGCCTCATCCTAATCCTAAAACCAGATAAAGACAACAAAGAAAGCAAACTTCAGGCCAATATCGCTGATGAACATATATGCTAAAATGCTCAACAAAATATTAGCAAACTGCATCTGATAATACATTAAATAGATCGTACACCATCACCAAGTGGGATCCATCCCATGGATGCAAGAATGGTTTAACATTAGAAAATCAGTAAACATGATATATCACACAAACAAAAGCAAAGGCAAAAATCACAAGATCATATTAATAGATGTGGAAAAAGCATTGGATAAAGTACAGCACCCATTTATAATAAGAACACTCAGCAAAGTGGGAATAGAGGGAGCATTTCTCAACATAATAAAGGCCACCTATGAGAGACCTATAGCCAACATCATACTGAATGGGTGAAAACAAAAACTATTCCATTAAGATCAGGAACAAGACAAGGCTGTCCACTTTCAACACTTCTATTCAATATAGCACTGGAAATCCTAGCCGCTGTGATCAGACAAGAAAAGAAATAAAAAGCAACCAATTCGGAAAGGAGGAAACAAAACTGTCAATGTTTGCAGATGACATGATAGTGTACATGGAAAATCCTATAGACTCTGCCAGAAAACTGCTCAACCTAATAAATGAATTTGGAAAAACAGCAGGATACACTGTCAATATCCAGAAATCAAAGGCATTTTTATACCAACAATGAAACAGCAGAAGCAGAAATAAAAAAAAATCCCATTCAATATAGGAAAAATAAAAATAAAATACCAAGGAATAAACCTAACCAAGAAGGTAAAAGACCTGTATGGAGAAAAGTACACAACACTGAAGAAAGGAATCACGGGATACATAAACAAATAGAAACTTATACCATGTTCATGGACTGGAAGAATTAACATCATCAAAATGTCCATACTACCCAAAGCAATTTACAGATTCAATGCAATACCTATTAAAGTACCAATGGCATATTTCACAGACATAGAACAAACACCTCAAAAATTTATATGGAACCGTAAATGACCCCAAATAGCAGCTGCAATTTTGAGAAAGAAGAACAAATTAGGAAGGATCACAATACCTCATACAAAACAGTATTACAAGGCCACTGTAATCAAAACAGCCTGGTACTAGCATAATAACAGCCACATACACCAATGGAACAGAAGAAAGAGCTCAGATATAAACCCAAGTCTCTATGATCAATTAATATTTGACAAAGGGGTCCAGCCACATAAAATGGAGTAAAAATACCCTCTTCCACAAATGGTGTTGGGAGAACTAGACAGCTATGTGCAATAAAATGAAACTCGAGCACCATCTTACACCATACACCAAAATAAATTCAAGGTGGATAAAAGTCTTAAATATAAGCTGTGAAACCATTAAAGTCCTAGAGGAGAACTTAGGCAAGAAACTTTCAGATGTTTCATGCAGCAACATTTTTACTGATATGTCCCCTAGAACAAGGGTCGTAAAGGAAAGAATAAACAAATAGGAATATCCTCAAAATAAAAAGCTTCTGCATGGCTAAACAAAACAGTATTAAAATGAAAAGACAACCAACTGTGTGGGAAAACATATTTGCCAATGATACCTCAGACAAGGGTTTAATCTCCAAAATATACAAAGAACTTACATGACTCCACTCCAAGAAGACAAGCAACCAATTAAAAAGTGGGCAAAAGACTTGAACAGACACTTCTCCAAGGAGGACATACAGAGGATCCAGAGACACATGTGGATCAAAGATGCTCAATATCGCTAGCTACCAGAGAGATGCAAATTAAAACCAGAATGAGATACCACTTCTCATTGGTCAGAATGGCCATCATAAACAAAGCAAGAAACAACAAATGTTGGAGAGGTTTTAGGGAAAAGGGGACCCTAGTTCACTGTTGGTGGAATTGCAGATTGGTACAACCATTATGGAAAACTAAAACTGAATATGCCTTTTGACTCAGCAATTGCAGTGCTAATAGTATATCCTAAAAACTCTGAAACACCAATCCAAAAGAACCTATGCACCCTAATGTTCACAGCAGCACAATTTACAATAGCCAAGAGTTGGAAGCAGCCTAGGTGCCTATCAGTAAATGAGAAGATCCAAAAACTATGATATATTTACACAATGGAATTCTATGCAGCAGAAAGAAAGAAGGAGCTCCTATCCTTTGCAACAGCATGGATGGAACTGTAAAGCATTATGGTGAGTAAAATAAGCCAGGCAATGAAAGACAAATACCATATGATCTTACCTTTAACAGGGATGTAAACAACAAAACAAAGAAGCAAGCAAAATATAACCCAACAAACTGAAATACAGGATAGGCTGACAGTGTCCAGAGGGGAGAGGGGATGGAATTTTATGGGAAAAGAGGAAGGGTTTACAGGAACATGTATGAAGGACACATGGAAAAAAACTATTGGGGGTGGAAATGGGAGGGAGGAAAGAAGCACTGTGGGGGCTGGCCTGGAATGTGAGTAAAAGACAGAAAACTATAGTTGAACAACAATTAAAATAAATTAATTAAAAAATTACAACTAGGGGGGATGGAAAATTGTACTTGAACAATAATTAAATTTAAAAATTACAACTAAAATATAGAACAACTATCACTCATAATCATCAGAAATCAAGCTGAATGGAAGTCTGACAAGTATAGAATTAAATAATCCACATCCATCTAGATTGGTAGGAGGGGTATAGATGCAGAATGGGCCGGTCCCATATCCATATGTGGTAGATAAAAATTCTGGAGGGATATCTGAGGAGCAAGGAGTCCTAGCCTCACAGCAGACCTCCTAGCCCATGATTCCAGTGCCAGGAAGATAAGTCCCCATAACTTCTGACTGCAAAAACCAGTGGGGTTGGAGTTGGTGGAAGAAACGTCTGGAGATCCAAGCAGTTCCTCTTAAAGAACCCACACACAGACACACCTACTCAGACTCATTCCCTCTGAGCTCCAGCACTGGGGTAGCAGTTTGAAAGGCACCAGTGGCACACAAGGAGAAACTGAAGCGTCTGGCATCAAGGCAGGAGCTGGAGATAGGTTTCTCTCAGACAGAAGAAAGGGCAGAGGCCATTGTCCATTTGCTGAGTCCTTCCGGCACAGAACCACATTGCTGGCAGGCAGGTGCCATATCTGAAACTCTATTAACATGGCTAACAGTGTTTGCCCCATCCTAGAGATCTCCTGAGACTCAGTTGCACTCAACTTACAGGCATACACAAACTGTGAACTGTGACTTTTCCATAAGAATAGCTGGTCTTCGCTCATGCTCCACAACTTCCTAATTCCTATCAAACACAACAGCTGGCTTCAGTAAGCCCCAAACTCTGTACTTCTTGCTAAGGAATTGAAGGACAGATAAAGAGCTTCCCAGCCAAGAAAAAACTAAAGGATTTTATCATCACCAAACCATTATTATATGAAATGTAAAAGGAATTTATTTAAGAAAAAGAAAATCAAAATTTTGAACAATAAACTGGCAAAAAAAACCTATCTATCAACAATTGAATTCAAGAAACAAACTAAGCAAACAGGAACAGAGACAGAATCATGGATAAGGAGAGGGTTTTGATGGTTGCCAGATGTATGGGGGAATGGGTGAGAAATTGACAAGATTAAGAAATGCAGATAGGTAGTTAAAGAATAGCCATGGGGGTGTAAACTACTGTATAGGAAATGGAGTAGGCAAAGAACACATATGCATGACCCATGGACATGAACAATGGTGTGGGGATTGTCTGAGGGAGTGGGGATGCTGGGTAGAGGGGGTCAAAGGAGGAAAAATTGGGACAGCTGTAATAGCACAATCAATAAAATATAATTTATGAAAAGGGTGAAGGTCACCCCCATGATGCATAATTATGATTTGTTTAATGAGATTCACAAGATACAAATAAAATTGGCCAGTTTTAAAAACATTTCCAAGAAACAAAAGAGCTATATAAACCTATTTAGAGTTTGGATTCAACTTAGCACACTGTTACTCTACCTTCCATATTGAGTCAGGATCCCTGGGGGGAAGTAGGTCGTGTAACAGCCTCCTGAGTATTGATCCTCACACCAGTTCTTCTCTTCATAGTGCACTGGCTGCAAGGCAGAGTGAAAAAAACTCAAAGGAAACTATCTACTCCAGAATAAATGAAACACATTCCAATAGGCTTCATATTAAAGAACCACTATATGTCTGAAATAGAGCCTTATTATCCTAATGTTTTTAGAGATTTGTCTTTGGGTAGGTAGTAAACTTCTAAGAAATTCTGACTTCAGAAAGTTTTCTCAATTTGTTCATATATAACTTAGGTACTGTCCATAAGACACCATTGTCAAGTTCCATTTTTAAATTGGTCTTAACTGTTAATAAGTTTTAGTGCCTAATGGTTTTAAGACAAGTTTTAAAAAGGATTTATGCTTCTATAGCTGTAAGAGTAGGAAAAAGCAAAAAAAAAAAAAAAGTCTGTCAAGGGAAAGACAATTGGATTCATGTTTTTGATGGAATTGAGCTTTGTTCAAGGAAGCTAGACAGACAAATTAATTTTTTTATTGAATGTGGTCCTGGCTGGTGTAGCTCAGTGGATTGAGCACAGACCTGTGAACCAGAGGATCGCAGTTCGATTCCCAGTCAGGGTACATGCCTGGGTTGCAGGCCGGTTCCCTGCAGGCCAACTCCCAGCAGGGGATGCATGAAAGGCAATCATACATTGGTGCTTCTCTACCTCTCTCCTTCCCCTCTAAAGATAAATTAATAAATAAAATCTTTAAAAAATATTTTCATGGAATGTAGGCAATTCTGTTTTTTTGTAAACAATTATTACTTTAAAAATATGTTTTTGCCATGAACAGGAAAATCATTAGATGATATTTTGCAAAGCTCAAGTTTTTATTAATGTAACTACACATATACATTATCATTAAGCACAATTTTAAAAAGATAAAATTAACATGGCAAGTTTTAAGAAAAATAATTTATTTTAGAGGATAGCAGTGGGGGAAAATGGGGACAACTGTAACTGTGCATGTATATATATGCACTCATATACATGTATATCTGTCGTTTTGCTACTTCACTCACACCACCATTGAGCTTAGAGTCTATGTTCATACTTACACTTGCTAAATGGTATATGAAAGCAAAAAATGAAATAAAACACATCCTCATTAGTATATTTTTATCTAAATGAATCAATTATATTTGTTCATTTACTGAGAAAGAACTCCTAAAATCCTTAAGAACCCATGTTTCACTTGTATCAACTACAGGGGAAAATTACTTTAAAAATGAGTGAAAATGACAATTCAAATGTCTCAACAACTTGACTAGAAAAAAGCAAGTCACTGCAAAATTGAACAAGGTTAGTCTTAGAATAATAAGATTACGCCATGTAGCTGCTCAACTAGGGCATGGTGTACACTGAAGAAATTTGTATTTAAGAGGCTTAACAAGCTAAACATTCTTAGCCTCCTCATTACATTTTTCTCATATTTTATCTGCTCATTTGTCATTAGTTTCCATTGCCTTCAAACGCTTCATGGATAACTGGATTTAATAATGGCTTTCAAAAGATGATCTAACCCATGTCAAAACATTAAAAACCCAGCATTCTAGTAAATGTAATAAGAAAACTGAACTACTCTTTTAAATATTGGTGAAGGAGGCAGTTAGGCCTACTGGTTATGAGGCTACTGGCTACTTGGACCTTCTGACTGTTATCAGATACCCTTTCTCAATGCGTTCCTACACCATTGCATTCCACCCTTGACCACCTGCAGAGTGCTACTAGTTTAACTTGAAGATCAGTTTCCTGAGGCTACTTTTTTTAATTTTAATTTTTGTTCAAGTACAGTTTTCTGTCTTTTACTGTCATCCCAGCCCTCCCACCTCACTCTCATTTCCATCCCCTCCTTGTTATTGTCCATGTGTCCTTTATACTTGTTCCTGCAAACACTTCACCCTTTCCCCCTGAAATCCCCTCCCCTCTTCCCTCTGGTCACAGTCAGCCTGTTCTCAATTTCAGTGTCTTTGGTTATATTTTTCTTGTTTGTTTGTTTGTTTTGTTGATTAGGTTCCAGTGCTAGGATTATATCCTGAGAACACTGAAACACCAATCCAAAAGAACCTATGGACTCCAATGTTCACAGCAGCACACTTTACAATAGCCAAGTGCTGGAAGCAACCTAGGTGCCCATCAGTAAATGAATGGATCCAAAAACTACGGTACATTTACACAATGGAATTCTATGCAGCAGAAAGAAAGAAGGAGCTCCTACCCTTTGCAACAGCATAGATGTAACTGGAAAGCCTTATGCTGAGTGAAATAAGCCAGGCAATGAAAGACAAATACCATATGATCTCACCTTTATCAGGCTACTTTCAAAATTGTCTAGAAAACCCTGCTGAGGAGGCTCACCTTGAGTCAATCAGCATGTCTTTTCCTGTAACTCCTAATGTTCAAGGTTAAAACAAGGCAGCGGACGCATGAGAGGCAACCATACAATGATATTTCTCTCCCTCTCTCCTTCCCTTCCCCTCTAAAGATAAATAAATAAAATCTTAAAAAAATTTTAATTCTTGTTCAAGTACAGTTTTCTGTCTTATATTCCAAGTCCTGCCCCCCCCAGTGCTCCCCACCTCCCTCCCATTTCCGCCCCCCACCTTAGTTATTGTCCATGTGTCCTTTATATTTGTTCATGTGAGTCCATCCCCTTTTCCCCTGTGATTCTCTCCCCTCTCCCCTCTGGTCCCTGTCAGCCTGTTCCGTACTTGAGTGTCTTTGGTCATATTTTGCTTGCTTGTTAGTTTTGTTGTTTAGATTCCTGTCAATGGTGATATCATATGCCATTTGTCTTTCACCGCCTGGCTTATTTTCGCTCAGCATAATGCTTTCCAGTTCCATCCATGATGTTGCAAAGGGTAGGAGTTCCTTCTTCCTTTCTGCAGCATAGAATTCCATTGTGTAAATGTACCATAG